>NW_022631079.1:0-564979 GCF_010015895.1 Lontra canadensis
GCAGGAAGACGGAGATGATGCATGGCCATGGGCTCAATGTGCCCCATTACATGACTCACTCAGGGTACCATTACCTCACCACCTTACCATTAACACAGATCCTTGTGTCCGTGGCAGGGTGACAGCCTCTTACACGATGACTTATTAGTAAATCCAAAAATGGAGCTAGAACTGTTCTCGCAGACTCATACATTGTTCCCTGCAATGGAAGAATTAGAGAGCATGAGGAAGAAAAATAATATAATTAGAATCAACTAAAAGCCATTGGGAAGGGACTAGTATGGAGTCTGGACAATGATATAATCGCCTGTTATCAAGTTGGTCAGTCAGCCCTTTTCTCAAACATAGACTGGCCTTGATTTAGAGCAGAAGAGAACAGGACTTTGACACACTATTCAGTATTACCCCTGGTACCATAGTTGAGATCTCACAAGCTCTATGCTCCTTCTTAAGATAAGGGGAGTTTCACCAAACTCCTAATGAGGTAAATTAGCAAAGAAACAAAACTTGGTCACTGTAGGCCTTCTAGTTGAAATCATTTTGATTTTTTTTTAAAGATTTTATTTATTTATTTGACAGATAGAGATCACAAGTAGGGAGAGAGGCAGGCAGAGAGAGAGGAGGAAGCAGGCTCCCTGCTCAGCAGAGAGCCTGATGCGGGGCTTGATCCCAGGACCCCGGGATCACGACCTGAGCCGAAGGCAGAGGCCTTAACCCACTGAGCCACCCAGGTGCCCCAAAATCATTTTGATTTTTAAAGGGAAATTACAAATGATTTTGTAAAAATGTCTTCAATTTTTTTTTTTAAGATTTATTTACTTGAGAGAGAGAGAATGGGGGAGGGAGGGGCAAAGGGAGAGGGAGAAAGAGAGAGAGAGTCTCAAGTAGACTTCCTGTTGAGCGTGGAGCTGAAGAGGGGGCTGGATCTCATGACCCTGAGATCATGACCTGGGTTAAAATCAAGAGTTAGCCGCTTAACTGACTGAGCCACCCAGGTGCCCCAAAATGTCTCTAATTTTAAAAATAATCTTATAGGTTGTCATCCAAAACTATGACCAAAACCACTCATGAAGTACATAAATCATTATAAAAAAATAAACAATGGCAAAACAACTTTTGAACTTTTGGGAAATACTGTATTGTTTGAAGCTAAGTGCTGGCAAATTCTACTGAGCATAGAAACCTGAAGATATCTCATTGCTAGGTCAAGTGTGGCAAAAGCCATAAAGAAAACCCAGGAAATGAAGAGGACAATAGTGTGCATATATAGTTGCCATAATTAATTTGACTCAGAGAGTCCTTCCAGAAATAAAGAGGATTTTATGTGGTGCCATGCTGGGGTAATGAGCTAGCCCTCCAGCTCTGTGCTCATGGGGCTCACCTAGACCATAGTATTTAGCTACTACCACACTCATAAAATAGAGTCTGTCAAGTCAGCAGTTTCAACCAGAAAGGCAAAGAAACCTTAAATTTATCTGAAATCATTAAAATAAGAAAAAATTCTGACATTATTGTGGGGGGCAGAAATGGGATAATTTTCTGTAATAGAAGAAAATATAAGCAGACTAGGGTTTAAGAACAAGAAACAAAATAAATATATATGTGTTATTGAGACTGTATTTTAACAAAAAACATACAATAAAATAACTTCCTACCCAAACTGCCCAGACGTGGGAACAGATGACCAAGATAGTAAGGACCATGTCATCTGTATGGTTGTTTAGGCATAAACTTACCCATCACTCCTTGGGGTGCTGTGGCCAAATCCAAGCATCGAATGAAAAACTGTATTTGAGCAGGTGATACCTAGGTGGCTTAGCCAGTTAAGCAACTGCCTTCGGCTCAGGTCATGACCTCAGGTCCTACAATCGAGTCCCACTTCGGGCTCTCTGCTCAGCGGAGTCTGCTTCTCCTTCTGTCCCGTCCGCTGCTGGTGCGCTCTTTCTCTCTCTCTCTCTCTTAAATCAATAAATAAAAAATCTTTAACAAAAAAAAAAAAAAAAGGAAACACATTTGTCTCCATATGAAATTTAGAATATTTTGCATGAAAAGCTTAATTTCCTACATCTCTTAGTATATCTCTTGGTCCTTGAATATGAGAAAATCTGTCAAAATTGGACTGTATTATTTGTGGCAATAATAAATAAGAGGGAGGAAGTTACTGGCTCCTTTAGACAGATTTTCCTGTCTCCATGTAACCACAGATAAACGTGCTTTCTCCTACATTCCCAACATTAGTACTAATTGCCATTTTTTCATCTTACTTGGGCTATTGTTACCGTTTCTTCATTTTAATTACTTATATGCTCTTTAGGCATTCTGGTTTTCTATCTTTGGACTAGATAAGGTAAGATCTCTTCTGACCTGAACTTTTTTTTAAATTCTTTATTCTGACTTGATAATAGAAACTGCCAGGTCCCCACCAGTTCATTTAAGCTGGTTTACATTTAGCAAAACAATCTCATATTACTAATGAAGAACCCACAAGCACACAGCTAATTAGTGACAGACCCTAAAACGGGGCCCTTGATTCTTCTGGTAAATCACATTTTTCTTCAAGTTCAGTTCCAAATAGCCTCACTACTTTTTTTTTTTTTTCACACTTGATCTTAGCCGAAAGGCCGAGAAGCAATACTTTTTTTTTTAATTAAGGATATATCGTTTTAAATAAAATGTCCTGTTATCATGTGCGTACGACCTTTGTAAGGCGTAAGGCTGTCTAAACCAGAAATTCTCTGATGCCATCTGTGACTGTGTCATTCCAGTAATGAGTTACTTTTTTCCAGTAATGAGTTATGACTACAAGTGTGTGACAAAGTACAAGAAACCAAAACCATACTTGAACACATATAATTACATTATTTGGAAGGGAAAAATAGAAAGCCATGCACAATGTCTACTGAGTTCATACTTCCTACCTGACGGTGCAATAAGGCTTCTCAGATTCAGTATCTGAATCATCACAGACCTACTGTTAATTAGATAACTTCATTATCCCCATTTTGAAAAACAGAAGACAGAGACTGAGGAATATTCTGGTCACAAGTTAGTCAGAGCCAAGTAGTCTAATTCCAAAACCTATGGAGTACAATTGTGTACAGTTTGTGTTTGTCTTATTTATTTATTTAATTGATTGATTGATTATGTTCAAGAAGCCAACATATAGTAGTACATCATTAGTTTTTGATGTAGTGTTCAAAACTAGACAACGCTCCTTCTCACTCACTTGTCTTTAATACTGACTACCAAGTGGAGGTGGTGGTAGGCGAGTGGGGCCATGAGAAGGCGCACCTATGTTTATGGTATGGGTAGGCACGGAGGGACAGAGGGGGCTACAGGCTGGTACATGCTGCGCCTCTAACGTGAGAACACCAAGTGTTGATTTCCACATCTTCAAAGTAAGTTAGGACCTGTTACAGACTGGTCCCATCCTGCGGTGGCATTTCAGAATTCTTTATCTATTAGGTGATCATGGGATATTCTGATGTGAGAACTTGCCTAGTGTGGTCCTTTGAAACTCGCATGAAATCTATCAGAAACATCTTTCCGTTGCCTCTGTTCTGAGAGAGACATAGCGCCTTCCTTGCCCTAGAGGTTCACAGGTTAATGAGAGAACCCACCAGCCCACCCTACAGCGATGAAGCTAAGAAATGAAATAGTGGAAATTTGGAACAAGAAAAATATTTATAGTAACATAAACCGCCTAGTTCTGGACCTAACTGCTAGTTTTATTTGACCTAAAATAGAAGAGTTATGGATGGATAAGCTAAAGCAGTAAAAAAGAAAACTAATTACAGAAAAAGATACTACCCAAGGGGAGGGTTTTCAAAAGTCATTAATTTCAACACATATAAAAGCTGTGAATACGCTTATGTGAAAAATTAGAGGCTTAAACAAGGAAAGCCTCTGTGTGTGTGGGTGCGAGCGCGTGTGGGGGGGGGTATGGTATATAGGGGGGGTGTTAATCAGCTCAAACAAAACTTATTCAAATATACAACACAATGATACTGCTACCAATAGGCAAAGGCATCGAATAAAGAAAAAAGAAAAGGCATTTAAATAAGTCTCAAGAGAAACGCTTAAAGTAAATTGATGTAACTGTATTTAAAATGACAATACCTTTGTGCCTTGCAGGACTGGAAAAGTAAACAAAGGGAAATTATTCTCAGAGCCAGAGAGGCTTTACCATGTCACTCTTGGGGCTGTGTTGGATGTCGCTGAGGTGTCCTCAAACACCGCCTCCATTTTGGACACTGCTCGACAGAGACATTTTCTCCACTAACATCACTTCCCAATTCTTCTAGGTATTGATTCAATTCACAGCTCTGCTTTGCCCAAAGCAGAAACCTATACTCAGAAAGTAGATTAAGTCCTTATGGACAGCAGATGATGTTATGTACTTAGAGGAATCCGGTTTAACAAAAAGCGTGGAGAGTTCATTCTGCTATAGTTTTATTCATCTGTTGGCTTGCAGTTTATTTATTTGGCTCCTTCATTTGATTTGAATAAATGCAGGATAAGAGGGAAGAACTCTGGATTTTCCTACATAGCCTTACAGAGTTCTGTTAGCATCAGACCTCCCGAAGCCAATGACTAACTCAGCATGAACTTTCTCTCCTGAAATTTATGACCATCTACAAGTCTGTGTGGCATAGGGCAGGGTTTTAAATACGGACTCTGGGGCTAGAGCTTGAATTACGGTTCTGCCAGTACTTGACCTTTTAATACTATGGTGTCTTCATCTAAATATGGGGCAAAATGAGAGACCTCCCTTTGCTATGGGTTCATACGCACAAAATCTTAACCAGGGAAATTGAAAAGAGAATTGGGCTGTATTAAATTAAGCTCAGCCCTGTCGGCTTGACTATTGGAGAAGGAGGCTAGTAGGCAGGTGATGACTCCCTCCCAGAAACTTCCTGCCAGGTCAGCAGCAGGCAGAATGCCAGTTGCTTAATGTCCATTAATTATCTGTGGCACCTTCAACAAAGGGATGCCAGTGAGGGAGGGAAGCATTTTACATGTATATTGTTCGGCTGCCCCAGGAACAGGACCCCTGCAAAGCAGCGATGAAGCTCGCCAGGACCTGAGCTTGGGAATGAGCTCTAGCCACTCCCTTTAGGTACTTCTTAGACTTATCAGCCAGGGACAAATGCCCATCCCCCAGCCATAAAACACATCCGTTTTCAACATCACCCGCCTGCATACACATCTTAAAAATGTGTCTTTTCTTAAAGCAAAGTAATATCTTAAACACATTTCAATGCATAAATTGCTATTTGCTTTCTTAGGTGTGCAAAAGGAAAAGAGAAATTGTCAGGAGTCCTCTTGTAACTTAGTCGTTTCACTGCTGTAACTTTTTTTTTAGCTACAGAGGTAAACAGTTCTTTCTGCTACAGATGTGATCATGAAACAGCTCAGAGTCATAACATTTCACCTTCAGTTTTCTATAAATTAGCTCCCTTGTGAAATAGAGGGACATCATTGTGTCTCCTACTCACTTTCATTCAGCATAGCCAGATCTTCTGGATTTGATTTTTGAAGGAAGACTTTAAAAAGCCAAACGCTATAATTATTTTGATATCACACTTGTCTAGTTCTGGCTGATTTAAGGAAATAATCATGCAAGTTTGCTCATTTCAAAAATTATATTCCAGGGAGCACTATGTTTAATGGTGAGAAAATACCTTGGTCTACAAATATCTGACCTGAGACTCTCTTTTATTGGGTAAGACAGGAATAGGACTGGAGTTAGAAGCAGAATCCCACTGCCTCACTGGTTCCCTTGAGTCTTAAACTCGGTCTTTAACATATGGAGATAAATTTGTTCTTGGCGGTCTGAAGACAGGCAGTAGGAGACAATCATGAACCACCAGCCAGCATAGGGGCAACAAAAGGATCCCTGTAATGTAAGACTCAGTATCTTCGAGCTCGTGTCTGCCCAGTTCATTTTAAACAACAAGCCTTTCCACTTGGTTACTTAAAACTTGAATCCATTAACGGTTGCTGTTTGCCAAATGTGTATTTATCAGAATTGGAACAGGTGAGAAACTGTTCACTCTTTCACTGGCTGATGATTACCGAGGTGGTGCCAGATAGTCAAAGGGAAGTCAAGTGACTTAAATGATGCCAAGATGCATCTTTACCGTGGACACCAACCATCTCGTGGGAGACCGAGAGAGGTAAGTAGGCCATGGTAATCCACTACAGGATGCTTTACATAAATTTCAGGAAGGTACATTCACAAAAGTGGCCCCAGCAGTGAGAAAAATTTGCCATTCAGGAGAGTCACTACCACAACCGGTAAAAGAACACAGAATGCCTACTGCATTGAGAGAGAGTCATGTTCTTATCCACCACTTTTTAACATAGGGGTCTGACTTCTATTGTAGTCATTACATTTCTAAGATTAGGAAACTATGTGCCAGCTGAATAGAGAATAAATCCAAGACTCCTGGGGCACCTGGGTGGCTCAATGGGTTAAAGCCTCTGTCTTCAGCTCAGGTCAGGATCCCAGGGTCCTGGGATCCAGCCCCACATCGGGCTCTCTGCTCAGTGGGGAGACTGCTCCCCCTTCCCTGCCTACTTTTGATCTATGTCTGTCAAATAAATAAATAAATAAATAAAATCTTAAATGAAAAAAAATTCAAGACTCCTGAGCTGCCATAAATGCTTCTTTTGGGAAATAGTGGAAATTAGTAGAAATGGAAACTTTAAAAAATTATTTTATTTTATTTATTTACTTGTCAGAGAGAAGAGACAGAGGACAAGCAGGGGGAGCAGCAGGCAAAGGGAGCAGTGGGCAAAAGGAGAAGCAGGCTCCCCACCTAGCAAGGAGCCCAACGTGATCGCAGGACCCTGGGATCATGACCTGAGCCAAAGGCAGATGCTCAACCGACCGAGCCACCCAGGCGCCCCAGAAATGGAAACTTTCAGTAACACTTTTTATTCATTTTCTTTTATTAACATATCTATTGATAGATAAATAGGTAGAAACTTCTCAAAATTTCTATGAAAACTACCCGATAAATATCTAAAGATATATATGGGAAAATTAATCAAATAGATGTCTTGCAGAAGAAAAATTATTTCCCTTGAGTTGTTATAAAAATTCCTTGATGATCCTGGAAGTTGCAGCCATTTTAACCGAAACTCTATGTGGATCTCCTGTTGACAAATTATTCTAACTTTGGTAGGTGTAGGGAGAAATGTAGTTCTATGGCTAGGCAAATTCTATGGTATTTTATGGTGTTATAAGATTTATTATAACCTGAAATGATATATTGTATATCTTCAGAAAATCGTTTCCCTGATGATTTAGTGGAAAAACACTTTCCCCCTAATCTGGGCTACTGTAAGAAAGTGACTCATTATCGTGACAAGTAGATCTATCAGAGGTACCTGCAGGCCCAGGCTGCCTGGATTAGTAATGACCTGGGAAATAAATTGGCCATTCCAGAACTTTCTACACAACTGGAGGAGAGGTGGTGACACCACAGGCTCACCCTAGACTCTAGATGATGCTCCAAGTAATGGGCTTGAATCCCAAGGGCTTACAGAGCTACGTTGATATAATGTCCTTACCTCCCAAACTGATTTAAAGGTCAAGTGCAAGCCTGGGGTAATGGTGTCTGAAAAATACCAGCTCAGTGTCCTTTATTTTAGAAGCAGAATAATTTTAAGCAGAGCATATGATTAAAATGATTAGTGATTGGACTCCAGAGTCAGCAGACTTGTGTCTAAATCACGGCAGTGTCATTTACTAGAATTATGACCCTCAGAAATTTCCTGTAATGTTCTGCACTTTGATTTCCTTGGCCCCCCAAAGTGAGGTTACAATAATTTGTGTCTCATAGAGGTGTTGTGAGCTTCCATTCTCTCCTTCTTTGAAGGGCTATTTATTACTAGCTAGATGTGGTAGGCAGACCCTTTTCTCTTCAGCTTGCATCCTGGTTTATGGCGATAGCCAATAAACAAATTAATAAGAAATATATAGAAGGTAGCATCTACTGTACGTATATCAAATGCACTGTGATATGACAGAGTGTAAGAGGGAGGCGTCATGGAACGCCCATTCAAATGAATAAGAGAATGTTCTGGGTGAAAAGCTTGGAGGAAGAGTGCTCCAAGTTGAAAGAACAGCAAATAAAAAGTCCCTGTGCCAAGAAAAACCTTAGAATATTCAAGGAACTAAAAGATGGATGTTACAACTAAAGGGAAACAAGTGAGGGAGACAGGACTGAAGAATCCGGCAGGGTTCTGATAAAGACCGGGGGATTCCACTTAGGAAAAGTAGGAAGATGTTCAAGCAAGAGAGGGAATGATCTGATGCGTGTTTTCCCAAGATAACTCCCGCCGCCCTGAGACGAAGGAGTCCAGCCTGGAGGCGTGGAAGCAGGAGGTGAGGTAAGGTCTACCCGGATCTGAATTAGGATAACAGTAACAAAGATGGAAAGAAGCCGTTGGATTGAAGATCTACTTGGGAGGTTTGGATCCACAGGACTTAACGATAAATCAGATGTAGGAGACTAGGGAACGTACATACTCCACCCAGTCTGACCCCCAGGGTCCTGGCTGAGCGGTAAGGCCATACTGGTGCATGTGTCCGAGATGCAGGCAAGTGAAGGGAAGCAGGCGGTCAGGAAGGAGGGACGCACACAGTTAAAAGGGACAGCTGGGCATCCGAGTGTCGCTGTCCAACAGGCGGCTCCCAGACCTACCAGAGCTGGAGATTAATCCGAGAGAAATGGCAGGAATCACATAGAATGCACAGCTCAGGGCCTGGTGTGTACTAGGAACTTAGGAAAGGCACACTTCTAACAAAACGGGGACTACTTTGAAAGTGAGCTCTATAGGAAAAATGTATATTGGGGGATGTTCTAAATCTGGACTTCTAATGATGAACAGTAAGCAGAGGATGCCACTTCTACTCCCGCGGGCAACTGTTAGTTAATTTCCCTAAGGATGATAGGAAGAATGATACCCACACGTCATCCTCACAGTCTGGCTTGGTCAGATGATCTCTGTGAGTCCAACAGCATCATCATGCGGCAAAGACAGCGAGAGACAAGTTCACGTGCGTGTTGAACATGGCCACTGCTGTCACACTGAAACTCAAGTTTCCATGACCTACTTTGATTCGTCATGACAAGGCAGCTCCTGAACATCTTTGAGCCTCAACTTCTCTATCTGAAAAATGCAGGTGTTAATAGTATGTCAGGGGCTTTAAGGGGGTTCATTAAACTGGGCAATTAAATCAGATAGCACACGAATACCTAATAAATTTTCCTAAGTGTAAAATGTAGGACAACCAATAGCACTCACGATGTGTTATCATGAAAAAGATTGTCAAGGGAAATCATAGAATTAACAGAAGAGCATTTTAAATAAATTTAAGTTTTAGAAAATAAAACAGGATTTCACAACACAGACCTCGGCCTTGAAAAGGGACAGATATCTTATTACAGAGACGTGCTGCAAGGTCTGGAAGAGATTCCTTAGCAATCTGTAGTTGCGGAAATCAGCAGCTTCACTGTGGAGTTACTCACCATAATGGGGAGAGAATTTGACCTCATGCATTATTCACATTTTTCTGAATCTGAACCAAGCAGTGAAATATAATGAAAGGGAGAGACTTGTAATAGATTTTTTTAAAGCTGGTACAGGCTTGTGTTAAATTGATGCACCTCTGTTCCATGAGAACCCGCGTGAGTGTTACAATTCTGTCCATTTCTTTGGGTGAAGAGGTAACAGACTCTCATACTTTGGAGACTGATTTTCCTACCACTTTAATTACTTTCTTTAGGAAAAAAAAAAAGGCACAAAATCCATCCACTGGGACTCAACAACTTTCATATATTTTTTGCCAATTTAATTGGCGGAAATTTACATAAGCCGCTGTTGTGTTCTCTGAAGCCAGGTTCAATTTCTGCAAAGGATTTAAATTCACTAGCTGATTTTGTGTTGGGCATCTTGTATCTGAAAAATGCTGCTGCCAGTGTTGCTCACGTGGGCACTACTGACAGGACTGAAAATGATGATGTCCATCCCATGTTTCCCATTCCCGCCCAGAGCTGGTTGAATTGCTATCGGTAGCCGGGTCCAGTCACCCTCTGAGCTTTGTCTCCTTTGGCAAGTTTCTGTGAGGCCCACATCTTACTTTTCCTTCAGAGCTTCCCCTACAATCCACTTCTCCTTGCCAAGATTTTAAGGCAGGTTAGATTCACCCCTTAATACATTTCATACCTGGAAGAATTTTATTCATTTAGCAAGTATGTCCTATGGTCTTATTATACGCCCAACACTGCAGATTAAGTAGAAGAGGATTTGCCACCACATCCGCGGAACACGAAAAACAGAATCTCTGTCTAGAAAGATAAAAGAAGAGAAAATGCAGTATGTTTCTCTTTTGACCCTGTAATCTGACTTTTAGGGATCTATCCTAAAGTCACACCTCTGACCCTACAGAAATGCACGTGCAGAAAGCTTTTCATTTGAGCCTTTGTTGTAACTGCAAAACATCAGAAACAATCTCAGTGGCTCCTGCAAAGTAAATTGACACATCCAAAATTAGAGGTCTAGGCTGCTGTAAAGAAGAATGATGTGGATCTCTGTGAACTTATGCGGAATGATTTCCATGTGATATTGCTAAATGCAGAAAGCAAAATATGATGAATTACCATATTGTTCCACCTTTATTGTGAAAATAAAAAATAAAATAAATATGCAAATGCCTGCTCATTTGAGCACAAGAAATGGAGAAAGAATAAAGCAATGCTCAATTCCCAGGCAGGAGTAAAAAAAAAAATGGTGGAAAGAATGGAAAGGAGTTGGATGCCTTCTCTATTCTTTCTGGTACCACACTAACTTTTGAAATCATGACAATGTTTCTGGTACTTTAAAATTAAATAAATCAAGTCAACAAATATAGGAGGAAATTCAAAACTGTGTATTAATGGAAACAAACAAATATAAACATACCAAAGAGGGACTGTGAGGCAAGGGCTAACCCAGGTAACTTTAAGGCGGTGTTTGGACTAATCCCCTCAGGCTAAAGACAAAATTAACTTTAATCAAATATTAGCCTTTAAGGTTTAGTTCTTTTTTTTTTTTTTTCTCAAATGTGTATAGTGAAGCTAAAATTAGTTTTTTATGTCTCAGGATCGAGCAAATAAGTAAATAGTCATGGATAATGAGAGCCCGGTTTCTCCTATCAGAGTGTTACAGATACATCTTGCCATGTTGGATTGGAATTAAAGGTGTCAGTGTGAACGCACAGGAAGAGAGATGGTAGATAGAAGACAGATACATAGATAGACAGATGTGTGGGGATGTGTATCTAAATATACGGGTGCATGTTGTACATGTGCTCTATTTCCCACTCTTCCCATTCAAAGGAACTAGGAGCATTAAAAAACAAGCAGCAATGGTCATACCTGCTCACATATTTTGGCTTCTAAATGCCATTCTTTCCTAAAGGAACAAAGGCTCCTTTAAAGAAATGACTGGCTCCAGGTCTGGGACTCACAAGAGTAAAATTGCTTTCTTTTCCTATAAGTGACATTCCATGGACAATAAGGAAGATGTGAGTAAGATCTGTGTGTTAGATCAGATATCAGAAGATTATGACCCATGAGCCAAGCCATCCTACCACCTGTTTTTAAAAATGAATTTATATTGAACATAATCATGTGCTTTTATTTCCATATTTTCTCTGGCTGCTTCTGAAATACAACAGCTTAGATGAGTAGTTGCAAGAAAGATCAGAGCCTAAAATAATTACTGTCTGACCCTTAACCAAGTATGTCTGCCATCCCCAGGATTAGATAATGGTATCTCCATCAATGTTAAGTTTCTGGTTTGATAACTATTGCACTGTGATTATGAAAAATCATTTCTCATTTTTTGGAAATACACATGAAAGTTTTGGGGGACAAGGGAGTATCCTATCTGCAGGTCGTTCCTCAATAGTTCAGGAAAAACACGTATTACTATATATAAATGATATATGTGTCAATAGATAAATAAAAGGTGTCATGACTGACAGAGAAAGTGGGATGATTAAGCTTTTGTAGTAAAAAGCTGTAATTAAATGCTAGCATTTGGTGAATCTGGATCGAAAGTATCTAGTAATTTTTTGTACTGTTTTTGCAAATTTGTATAGTTCTGAAACTGTATCAAAAATATTGACAAAGGAAAGAAAATGAAGGAGGAAGTGCTTAGCTGCCGTCTTTGCTCTGTCCTGTTCCTTCCAAATGCCCCTCCTACTTGGCTGTATTTCTGTCTCTTTCATGGCTCTCTTTTTCTTAGACTGCCCCTTAAGTCATTTTATAATTCCAATATCAGAAGAGGCCAACTTGCCTTAAGGTAATTAAAGAAAAGTCAAGAGTTCACCTTTCTCAGGTTCTACAGGAAATCTAATACTGCCCATAAGATGTCTTCAACTTCTCATGGTGGGGGGAGGTATCTCCTTATCCTTTCTGAAAACACCAACTTCCCCTGTGGCAGAAATCCTATTCCACCACTAAACCTTCCTGTAACTGTCTATATTCCTCTATTCTTTGCCAACCCACATATAGAATTCAGCCTCATTCCCAGGTATCTTACACACACACACACACACACACACACACACAGGCCTATGCATGCACACAGTGCCAAAGGTGAAGATATAAAATGAAGATGAGACATCCCTCATCTACAAGGCTTTTCTGCTGTCATGCCATGCACTATTAGGGATATCACACTGCTCACATTTCTCCATACACTCCAGATCCCTGCTTGCCCCCCTCCTCCTTAGGATCTTTTCTCTCACAAGTTTACTTCCTCCTGTCCTACTTTAAAGAGCCATGCAACTCTATATTCTCAAGTCTAGACCGACATTTGGATTTTCAAAACATCATTAATGTCTCTGCTACAAAGATGTCTTGATTCTGGAGTCTCACCTTTCAGCATAAAGTTACAGGAATCCATTCTCTTTATTCCATATAGATAAGAGCTATGTGGCATTTATTGAGCCATAAACTAATATTTATTACACACACTTAGGAAAAAGCTCTGGAACTTCTGAAACTCAGAGCTCAAGCTACCAGCAGCGCCACCTTTGCCCCCAAGAAATACATAAGCAGTAAGAGCCTGGAATCCAAATGCAGACTGCCTTCCTTTCTAGTTTCATTCCCAGGCAAGCTACCTGAATGTCCTGTGCCTTCTTTTCTTCCAGAGTTTAATGACAATTACTATGGTACCTAATTCGTGGTCATTCACACAGACCATCACAGCACATTTACAGTAATGAACCTGGAGAAAAACAAGGTGGCCATCAGTAAGCAAATCTTTAACTAAATAACTCCATGAAAATGATATAATATTCTGCAGTCATGGCATGAATGACACATATTTTTGTTTGCTGATTTTAGAAAAGATATGATTAAGGAAAAGAACCTTCTCTATATACTTAGTATTTAATATAAACTATGTATGAATATACATTAATTATGTATAAAATATATTTAATATATATTAAATATAAATACATTTTATATTTATACATATATGTTTAAATCCGGGAAGAACCACTAGAAATTTGATTACTTAACATTAAGGAACTGGGTACAAAGGCGTTCATTTTTATTTTGTACCTTTTCATACTGTTCAGGTTTTCCAACCACATAATATGGCATTATTGTTTAAGTGACCAAGGGATATATGGGCAGTAAAATTATGGGTAATTTTTATTTTATTTGTGGTTTACTACATAATAAAAAATCCAATATATGTTCTAGTTATATATTATGAAAGAGAATAAATTATTAATAGTACCGATGCCAGGGATTGGCTATAAATTGAAAACTGTTCTTGTGAGTTTTTGGCATTTATAGGAATGACTGAAAATGAATGTGATGGTATTGTCAAAAAGCAAACGAAAAATAAGAAAGCGCATATGCATGCAATTAAATTACTTGGCATCATGACCAGTGTAGAATACATGTTTTATAAGTCTTCACTCTTGTTACTTTGTTGTCCTATTGCTGCTGTGAACATTAAGCCACAGCCTACTTCAGTGTTTTAAATACAGCACTGGACAAGGGTGAGAGCTTAAACTCATTTAACATGGTAATGATTTCAAGAACACAGTGATCTTTAAAATATTTCTAAATGCAATGCCAGGAGACTGTTGCTTCGGGAAAGGAAAGGCACATGTGATTTCTTCTCCTTCTATGTTGATGTAAATACTAAGTCTGTGCTTTGAGGCTTTTAAGAAAAATCTGTGACCTGAGAGCAGAGATAACTGAGTTCTGGATATGTTAAGGAGAGACTGATTCTTTCTTTTCTCCTATCCAGGACTGTAACATTGCAGAGACAACTATCATGATAAAAGCATGATTTTCCTTTGGTGCCCTGTACTGATGACTCTGAGAGAGATCAGTAATCAACATAGGCAAAGTACGTCTACAGCAGGATTTTAAAATGGACATGTCTTGGGGCACCTCATGGCTCATTCAATTGAGCATCTTACTCTTGAGTTTGGTCAGGTCATGATCTCAGGGTCAAGACCTTGGGGTTCTGAGACTCAGTCCTGCATTGAGTCCTGCGTTGGGCTCTGCATTGTGTGTAGAGTGTGCTTGGGATTCTCTCTTTCCCTCTCCTCTGCCCCTCCCCACCACTCATGCTTTCTTTCTCTAAAATAATAATAATAAAAAAAAATAACAATAACAATAGTAATAATAAAGCAGACATTCCTTAAGGTGACGAACTGAAAATTCAGCTATGGGAATTAAATTCTTTCGTAAGAAATGGACTGTTTATGCAGTAGCAGGTGTGTATACTAATAGAATGATTTCGGTTTTAATTAGCAGCACTTCCCTGCAAAATAATTACATATGTTGTTTACTCAACTCTTTTTTTTTTTTTAGAGCCATTAACGTGTCTGTAATCTCCTTTCTTCCCAGACTACTTAAAAAGGCTTTAAACACTTTAGTTTTCATTATGAAGGGAAGACAGAATAGGAACTACGCTGATGGCAAATTTTTATTTCCTACAAGATATTTCATCCAGACATTCAAACAAACATGCTCACAGCCTTACACACGCACAGCATTCGCTTTGAATTTACAAACTTTACTGGGGCTTTTTATGGCAAAAATGGAGACATAAAATCTGCAAAACTGTTGCAAAAAAAACTGTTTGGAGAGCCCCACAAATGGGCATTCCCAAAAGAATCTTCCGTGGTGGCCATGAGGTCTCGGGTGCACTGCAGCAGAAGAGTGAGGGGCAGTGCACGCTTCCGCATGCACAAGCCGGAGGCTGGGCCGTGTTGCCTTCTGAACCAAGTAGTAGCTGATTGAATCCAGGCTTCTCATACGGTAACACACAGAATGGAAATACCTCTTGAATAGGTTCCTGAGAATTTGCTTTAGGGTCATCCTTTGAACTCAAGATCTACTATGTGCTTGTCAAGTTCATAGAGACTTTTGCTCCAGGGCAGAATCAACCTGACTTTCTTGTTTGAAGACTGAGCTATCTGTGGGCAGCTCTTGGAGGTGTGTAAAAAAAGGTTGTGTTTCTCAGAGAGGATGCATGTCAGAAAATCAACTCCCTGAATTCTTCTAAAGACATAGTCTTAAGAGGGTCTGTGGATATGGATACCAGCCTCTAACATCTTATTTTCACATGCACAGCTTGACATCTGAGGATCCCGTGTCTCAAGGGTTTCTGATTTTTATCTTCTATGGTGGAATAGTGAAATCACAGAAGCGGTCTTAAAATGCTCATGTGGCAAGATAGCAGTCATTGCGAAAAGAAAGAAAACATTTAATTAGGAAACTGAACAGAGAGATGATCCAGATTATATGCTTCCATCTACTAACTGTATAACACCATGTTAGATACACAGGGCAGTTCAAAACTGGAAGAAAACTTTTGAAAACTACATGCCATTGACTTATTTTTGAGAAGAACAGTACTGGGACAACTCTGTCAGACTTGATGGGGAGGCATAGAGGGCAACTGGCCATTGAGAGGAGCTGTGATAGTTGGCTAGATTACGGTGTCCTTCTCTCAGAAACATGGCCCTTGATCTGTCCAAGTCAGATATCCAAAAGCCACAGCCTCAGAGTCGTCAAACTGATACTGAGTCCAAACATAGTTTCAACATGTTTGCCAACCTAGCGATAAGCAGTATGTACGCTTTCATTGACCACATTCTAGGGAAGAAGCTACTCCTGCTTTCTCACGAGGTTGACACGCCGCAAGGGTAGATTCTGCAGTAGCTGTGATTGTTCTCCTCAGGAGGCATTCCTATGTTGCACGGTCACATGTTTTCTTTGTGATCAACATCAAGTTGAATCAACTGTAATTGAAGCAAGAGCATAAGACAAAGGTCTGGAAGGGTTGTGGGCAGCTGCTACTTTACTGAAAGCATGAAACAGGTGATGAATCCATTAGATCTAAAAATGGCTCCCACTCCAACTATACGTACTAGCTCTACACTAGACGGAAACACAACGTCTGCCATTCCATAGATTTCCTACTCTTCAGAGAGTGAAGGAGCCTTTCACTCTGCCAGTGATACAATGTTGTGGATTAAATGTTATCTAACACGTTTAATGTGCAAAACCCTGGAAAGGTGCAAAATCAAGGCCAGATTTTAAAATCCATTAAAATGGGTCTTTCATGAAAGAAATTACCTGGGATAGACTCTCATGTTTCCAATCGTTCTTTAAGTGACCGTTTCGTAAATGAAGATAATGAATGGTTTGCTTACCAAAGGAAGATATCCTGGATTAAACTGATTGGAAATGTAAGCAATTTAAAATTTAATTAATGCATTTGATAAAGAGACTCTGTCCTTTTATGCTTATAGCTCTCAAAAAGGTTCAGGAGACCTGGTCTCCAGTTTTAGTGTGATCTTGGTAAAGGGTGTGGGTCTCAGATCAATGGTTTAAAACAGTAAGAACAAGAAAAAGAACATGTGCTCATAACAATGGTCTTTGAGATTTCTGAACCATGTGCAAAGATCCTAGATCATCCAAGATTTTCCTATATCTTTCAGTAGACAGCCGTTACCCAGGAAGTGAGGGCGGAATTAGGCCACTATTTAGCTAGAGGACCCAGCTGTCCTGTGTCTCCCAAGAGTTTGCTAGATGAAGAATGGGAACCATGAATTCAACCCTTTGCCTCCTTTGTACCTGACACAGTGGAGAGTCAAAAAAGTTTCATGTGATTTATGAAAACCTCACCTGAATCTGTAAAACATATCTAAATATAAAAAGAAATTGTCTTCTATAGTTAAAATCACAGATAGATATATGTAGAATTGTAAGTCTGTGGCTTTAGAATTCTAGAAAGAAGAAATAAAACTGAATTAGGCCCTCCTAAGAGGACTAAGTTGAGAACGTCACAATTACCTAGTAAATGCTGGCTGTTGGCAGCATTTACTTGATAATCAAAGCTGAAGTTTAGGCTTAATATGTGCCTTTTCTTTAGACATGCTGTAACATATCTGGACACGGTATTTTATCTTGTCAATAATGAAGTGTGAAGACTGCAGTTTGCTGGCATACAGCGGATATTGAATACACACGGATGCATAACCAAAATCTTAGCTTTAAAACCAGTCTAGAGAACACTTAGAGTAATATCTGATTTGGTTAATGCATATATAACCCACTGGGTTGTGCTACCTTTTAGTCTAATTAAATATAATCTTGCTGTGCTCTATTCTCACAAGAAATCATGAAAAATTAAGATAGTTATGTGTGGTCATACACTCTATCCATTCGTATTTTGTTTTATCATAAGATCACTTCTATTGCTGTGCAAGAACTAAGCTGGATTTTTCTTAAGTAGGGCAATTAATTGGTTTGAGACTCCCCGGTCAGTATATTTATTTTAGCTACAAACATTTTTTTCTTATGAAGAAAAAAAGGAAAAAGAAAAATCTGACTCAAGAAGTTATAATTAAAATAGAAAATCAGGCAAGAAAAATAAGGGAAATATAAATATAATTTCACAACCAAATATAATTGCTCTGGTTTTTGTTGAGATATACTTTTCTTATAAAGGGATCTATAGAGATTTCTAGAAATTCTTTTAAAAAAGGCAAATTCCATGGGATAAATAAAGTGTTTTATCTCTACAGGTTTTGCCATTCTATGCTTCTGGAGTAACACCAAACACTCTTCCAATTTTTAGAGTCATACAAACAAACAAGCAAACTCAATCTGAATGGTTTGTAAAAGTTTGGGCTCCTGAAACATGTCAGCAGAAGTACAAACAATTCAGTTTTAGGAAACTGCAGGCTTCTTCCCTAAATAAGAAATGTATTTGGAAAGGAGCACTTCAAAGTCCAACTCTGCCAATAATCATTATGTGCTGACTACATATTACGTAGATGACACAAAACTGTTATTTGACTGGACAACTTTTGACACATGTGATGGGCTTCTTTTTCTTCAAAGTTAGGTTGGAAATGCACACCGATATGCAGATGTTTACACAACCTCTTTTGCACCTGGGGTACTGATGGGTGTCATACTTTAAATTAATAATCTCCTAGTTTACTCCTTTATATTGAGGTTTAGATAAGGAGTTAGAGTAGAAGTGGAGGGATTTTTTTTTTTTTCTTTCCTAGCAGGGAATTGAAAAATCTGTTTTTGTCTCAGTTTTCCAGAGAAGGAGGGACAGAGGTATTTTATTTAATCTGTTTGGCATCATGAAAGAAAGGGAATGAAGAGAAAAATGAAGATGTATAGAGAGAAGAAAGAGAGAGAACAGGACTAGTAAATCGAGGACTGCCTAGCCGATTCTCATCTCCACAACTCCATGCAATCCGCAGTGTCCTGAGTACTGGCTGGGACAGGATCAGGCCACACTGATTCCCTGCTAACAGAGGAGATCAGAGGACTCAAGCTGCCAAAAGATGATGCTGGACAGTGTGGGGGGCAGATCTCCTAAATGTTTCTCATTTTTTGTCATTTATTTTTGCATGTAACAAACTAACAACAGCTATCTAGGGGAAAATGTGGGCGAGGTCAGTAACTGAAACTTCATTTGTTATTTTTAAACTAGTCTTAATTAATATCGAATGGTAACCAAAAAGACATGAAATTTACTACCCTTCTCTAGTATTTACTTTCAAAGTGGAGATTTGGGGAAGTCTAGCCAATTAAACCAATTTTACCTTTTTCCATATTTATACAATGTGTTCCTACTCCATGTGCAATTATGTAACTTTCCTTTTGTGTAATATCATAGCATTCTACATCATTGCAGATAGATAGATATACTTTCAAGAGTTATTTTTCTTCTGTGTATTAGCCTCCCAATAAGTACATGATCATCTTGTAACTATATAAACTTTGTTTTATTTTTTAAACATTTTTTAAGGTTTTATTTATTTATCAGAGATAGAGAGAGAGAGCACAAGCACAGGGAGCAGCAGGCAGATGGAGAAGCAGGCTTCCCACTGAGCAGGGAGCCAGATTCGGGACTTGTACTCTGGAATCATGACCTGAGCTGAAGGCAGACGCTTAACCGACTGAGCCACCCAGGTGTCCCTATAAACTTTGTTTTAAAGAGTTTATTTATTTATTTGACAGAGACAGCATGAACACCAAGGAGGGATAGAGGGAGAGGGAGAGGGAGAAGCAGGCTCCCTGAAGAGCAGGGAGCCCCATGCAGGACTCTATTCCAGGACCTTGGGATCACGACCTGAGCCAAACCAGATGCTTAACCAACTAAGCCACACAGACGCCATGCAAACTTTGTTTTAAAGTTTGTCCATTACAAATAATGCTGCAGTACTCAAGCTGGTGGAATCAATCCGAGTGTCCCTCCCTCCAGTTAATTTCTTAAGATTATTTCCTGAGAGTAGAGTCACCAGATCCAATAATGTGACTATTATAATAAGAGTTAAGAGTCTATTTCTTCATTTCTCTCTCTATCCTTTGCTTTTTTGCTTTGTTTTTAAATCTTACATAAAAGTGAAATCATATGGTATTTATCTTTCTCTGACTGGCTTATTACACTTAGCAAAATACCCTGCAGACCCATCCATGCCATTGTGAATGGGAAGATTTCATTCCTTTTTACAGTTGAGTAATATTCTATTGGATATATGCACCATATCATCTTTATCCATTCATTAGTTGGTGGAGACTTGGCCAGTTTCTATAATTTGACTATTGTAAATAATGCTGCTATAAACACAGGGGTGCACGGATCCCTATGAATTAGTGTTTTTGTAACACTACTGTTTTGGTCAGACCAGGCAGAGGCCTTGGTGCTAGGCTGGGATGGGGCTGGCAGAGTCTTAGTTACTGATTTCATTTTTAATAAGTCTACCTCTGTTTGTTACATTCATTTCCCAATTAAAAAAATAACTATGATTATTTTGTATAACCCATAATGATGCAGGGGTAAATCAGGCTTTTATTATTATATGATTAAAAAATAAGCTAAAAATGAATTAAACCTACCCAAACAGAAATCAGGCTTTTAACTTATTCATCAAACAAGTTATGTCACTCACATTTATTCAAAAAATGATGTACAGATATTTTCCTTAATGTGTTCAAAGGAACTAGTGAATGTCTTAAAGAAATGGTCTTCTTTTGAAGAAGATTCTTTTCTAGCTACTGTTTTCTGTGTGAAAAGGTGTGGTAGGAAACAACAGTATGCCGAAGGGAGTGGTGCTGAGTGTGGAGAGTGGCTGGGAGGTCTGCCGTGCTTGGCCTGCATCTCTAATGAACGTATTCCAAGACCCAGACCCGTGGCAGAAAACCAATCCCCTAGGAAAATGTGTTGCACAAAAATGCCAACCGAACTTAATTGGAAGAGGCTTTGTTTTAGAAACCAATGTTCCAGAAAATGCCAAACTAAATGGACAATTACTGTGGATTGCCTTAACAAAAGCTATACAATTTAGGCAAAAGAACCAAAGAACAAGTTGTTCTTTACAGAGAAAACATTCCATGTATCTTTACTTATACACAAATGCCATTATAACTCCAGACGAAAATATAAAAGATCTGAATTACATGGGATAGTTATGGCAAGTAATTTGAGAAATATGAAGACGAAGTCTAACTTGAGTAAACCAACCCCTTACCTTCTAATGTATCACATCCATAAAGATAGAAACTTTTCCCTTTTCAAATAATCAGAAATAGTCAAGCAGACATAATTTCTCCGGATAACAGTATCATTTTTCATTCAAATTTTCTTTCCAGCTGCACAATTGTAACCACACATAACTGGGAAACAAGTTTCCATCAATGCCTAACATCTCAGCTCAGTGCACCAACCACAGATCCCTGTATGGAATGTATGGATTTACTGATTTTTGTAAAGAGACAGTTTCACGTCATGTTCAAGGGTAAGATGGGCTGAATAGTTCGAGATCCTCTACTCGTCACATGTAAACCTTCAGATCTTTCTTTCTCTCTGAAGTCTCCCTGTTCCTAACAGAATGATCTGTGCCTCACCTCTCTGCTCTATTTTAATTATATTAGTGTATAATATCATAATTAAAATTTTGTGTGTACTCTATCTTCATTAACACATATATCAAGTTAGAAACTTCTTTCTTCCTTCTTTAAATATTACACCCAGTAACATAAAGAGTATTTTAAAAAGTGTGGGTTAACCATATCATACTACAAGCATAATCAGCACAAACAGACCAGAATAAAATGAGACATGGGAAAGTGAATTCCTACAAAAGCAATAAAGGAAAGCATTCCCTTTATCAAATGAGAAGAAACATATGAGGACAAATATATTGGGGAAAGGAATATGTCAAATATACTTCAAGGCATGGGGGAAAGGTGATTGAAATTATATACTACAGAACTAGAATCTGGAGAATTCTAGATCTCTAGGGAAGAGATGACTTGAGCCTTATGTATGGCCGCAGGACCTCTACAGACTAAGAGCTTCACCCTCTCCTGTGCCCTCCAAACTCTACAAAGACGTGTCATTGACAAACTCAAGACCACAACCGTACAATCAAATGGTCTTGAAAACTACAACTATGGCTTTTCCTCTTGTTGAAGGGGTGCTTAGAAGGAAGTGGCCACGATGTTGGGATAAAAACTGACAATCACAGACAACTCTTGCCTCAAATCACATGGGCTCAAAAACTGTCATAAATAGGGCAAGAGTGAAAAGAGACAAACTTTAGAAACTAAACTGAGATGAACAGGATTTACATCCCCTTAAATAGCCAAGAAGTCATCATATAAATGCAATACAGCAGCAGTTCATGTTTGGAGAAGCAAACAGAAGCCACTGGAAAATGAGTTCAAAGGAAGCATTAAAGAGTTAACAAAAATCTCACAAAAACGGAAGGGAAAAGAAAATTCTGGTGAATGTAGGATCAATATTGTAATACACTTAAAATCAAATTGTGGGGCAAGTAGGGCTTTAACAGTGATAGAGACTATATTGAATTTAAAGAGGTGTTGTTTGTGTTCAATCAGACTGAGTTTGGAGAATTTCATTTAGGGAGGACCAAGGAGGAAAGAAATTAGTTTGTGATTAGGAAACATACACACACACACACACACACACACACACTCTCTCAAAGAGCAAGCATTTCAAAATATGTATCCACAAACTCGAAGTCAAGGGGAAGTAATTAAGAAAAATTCCTGCAGAAAACATGGTGAGACATGGCTTTTTTTTTTTTTTTTTTTTGCTATGAAAAGTGGGAATAGAAAGAAGTATAAATTAACCTTCGCAAAATCCCAACTATATACCATGGTTCTGTAAGGCTATGACAGTTATATAACAAACAAATATATCTCTATTTCTACAGAGAGGAAAATCCCTATTTGACAGAAAGAAAAGAGAGAAGGATAGTATGGCTCCACAGGGACATCCTGATATGCACAACACACGGGGCTCTTTGCTCTTCCCTCCCAGATCTGGTTTTAATTAAGTTCTTCATCTCGTCCTACCGAACTCAGTTATTAAATTTAGTGCACTGTGTTCTGCTGCTAATATAAATTTTAATATGATTTTCTTTGTATCCACACATTTGTTTTGCAGTTTCCCAATTCAAATTATTTCAACAGGTGTTCTTCTAACTACACATCTTTTTCCAAATTTTACTTGTCACTAGTAATGATAAAACAACAAACTAGTTAACAGCAAGAGCAAATGATGACTTAGTCTCAAGTCCCCTTAAAGGTACAGGCAATGGTTAGTCTTATGTTTTAATATAAATGGTTTTACTTGATTTTTTTGGTATTGCTCTTGCAGCTTCTTCCCTGACTCCCTTCCTAGTATTATATAGGAATATCTGGATTCTTCGCTTTCAGAACGGATCTTACTTACTTGTCTCCTGTGTGGGAAGAACGCAATACTCACATTTTTCTTTCGTACAGTTTTATGTATCAGCCATTATTAAGTTTAATGCCATTCTCATTTCTTTCCTGAGCTGCATCTAAATCATCTGAGTGTGGACCCTGTTCCCCACTACTGTCTCCTCCTGACTTAGACTCTCATGACTCAGCAGCTCACTTGAAACAGGAAATTGTTTAGGGCATTCAGGAAAACCTTCCATGAGGGAAGATTCTCTCTGTGTCGACAAAGCCTGGTGCCCAGATCAAAGCAGAGAGGAATTAGCGATCCTGTGCCAGTAGCTTGGTGCTTGGCTCTTTCCTGGGATATGGTGTGCTCTATAAATTTCTGTTAGTTTGTTTCTTTGACAGGCAGAACACAGTTTGCTCCATGAGCCCGTGCCCATGGACACTCTGTGCCGGTGTCAGGTACAGGCAGATGGGCTTAGGGCTAGGTATGCACAGGAGCAAGTCATGTGTTTAATTTAAGTAGTATGGGCTGTGGACAGTGAAATTAGCTAATGGATCATTTTAATAAACTGATAAATCTAAGATTACACATGCAGCAGGTTGAGGAGATTTATAAAGATGGCCAAAGATTTCATATATCATGTAGTTGGTAGGTTTCCTATGGATACAGCTGAATCAAAATATTATTCATTGTGTTTATATGAGAGGGAAATAGCCGAACCTTAAAATTTAAGCTAGAAGTAAGGTTCTGAGAAATCTGTTACAGGAAAAATCTCTAGAGGAATTTGAGGATATCCTTGTTCTTGACCCATATGTCTGTTAAATGTTAACACGATAGGTCCAAATACTGCCTTCATGTAAATGTTTCTATCTATGAGAAACATTTAAACTGCAGTCATTAAAACAGGCGGCATCTCTATTTTTATATCTCAAGAACATATAGAATATCCATTACTCATTCCTTATTCATTATCGAATTATATTCATTTATTTATTATGTTCACCAACTATCCTACGCAATTGGCAGCATGTTGTAAACGTTATTTTAATTCATGAGAATGAACAGGAGCACCTGGGTGGTTCAGTCAGTTGATTGACTGCCTTCGGCTCAGGTCATGGTCTCAGGGTCCTGGGATGGAGCCCTGCATTGGGTTCCCTGCTCAAAGGGAAGCCTGCTTCTCCCTCTCCCACTCTTCCTTGCTTGTGTTCCCTCTCTTACTGTGTCTCTTGCTGCCAAATAAATAAATAAATAAATAAATCCTTTAAAAAAATTCATGAAAATGAATATATACCTATATTGGCAATTTGCACTTTTTTCCTAAGAATTGTCTGTTATGCATGGAGTGGTAGGATGTTTCTTATTAATCTATAAGAATTTTCACATGTGTAGCCTTTATCTGTGATAATAGCCCCAAGAATGTTTTCAGACTGATACTTGCTTTAGTAATTATGCCAATATTTGTTATCTTATTACTCTAAATACCCATCACTGGTAATGCATGTTTAAGAAGTTTTCTCCTCTGTATATCAGTGCTGTTCTCCTTTTTTTTTCCCACTTTTTAAAATATCTCCTTTGTTTTTATATATTTTAAATGCTTGTGTATATGCTATTAAGAACAAAGTTGATTTATATTATTTATAAACGGCCACTTTTTTCCAAGGTCATGTGTAAAAAAATTAACTCCATAACCTTAGATTTTTAGGCATTTATTCATTTATTTATAGTTTATTTATTTATTTGCTTACTTACTTACTTAAAGTAGGCACCAGGCCCAGTGTGTAGCCCAATGCAGGGCTTGAACTCAGGAGCCTAAGATCAAGACCTAAGCTGAGACTAAGAGTCAGACGCTCAACTGACTGCACCAGCCAGGCACCCCTAGATTTCATATATAGTACAAAAGGGAAAAAGATCATTTGTTCCATTTATTATTTTTAATATATATTTATATATATTATATATATAAATATATATTTATATACATTTTTATTATTTTCTTGTTTTGAAAACCAAACATCCTGGCATTCTGTGAAAGTTTACACGTAATCTGCACTTTCCTCTCCATATTATTCTTTTTGTTCTAATGCTAGATGTGAAACAATGCTTTTAACTTATTCCTTTGTAGAGAGACAGGACCATAGTGCACCTTTAGGTGGCTAACCTGGTTAGTTATCTTTGATGAAACTTAATAGAATTTTTCTGATACTTCCAAGACCACATAAAAGGCATCTAAGTTTTTATGATGATCTCTATGCCTAAAGTAATCTCCATGCCCAGAAATCATATCAACCAGGTCATATTCTATAATAAGCTTTCTTACTTTTTCAATACTTCCAACATAAATCCACAGTCATATGGATGTGTGGCAATTTCACACTGCCCCAATATTAATCAATCCATTCCCAGGCTAGTGATGGATGGATGTTTAATGGCACCCTTTACTCCCCCAGTAAGTGGCAAATGAAAGTGACATGCCTTAGCATTAGAAAGCATTGATTTTTGTTTGTTTGCTTTCCAACCTGGTGAACTTTCCCATGCACAGAGCCCAGATTTACTTTCTTCTGTAGAGAGATTTCCCTACAGATAGATAAACTGGGTTGTAAGAATGCAATCCCATTCAAACTCTGTACACATATGCATGCACACACGTACACATATTGAAACACAAATTTTTAAATACTGATATTTTGATACTGATAGTTCAATGTGGGGATACTAGTTGAACAGATAGGCCCCTTCTTGTCCCACTGCAGAAAATGGCTTATTGCTACACAAACCTTTCAGATCACTGAGTCTTGGTTCTGCATGTTAAACCTACAGCCAAAGCCCAGAATTCTAATCCTACCTGTCAATCACTTTTGAGGTGACTTGGGGCAAGGCATTAACTGTCTTTGTATTGTTTGGAAAAATGTGAATTTCCAGTTTGACAGGTAAATGACTCTGCCATGTACTAGTGTTTCTAAGCCTCCATGTCTTCTTAATCCTGTTAAATGGATATAAAGATACTGTTAACAATTAAATAAGAGGCCGTCAGACTGAGGTGGCTCTCCTGCTCCAGTGGTCTACATAGGCAGATCCCAATCTAATCCTATAAATGCTTCAAGGTCACACAATTGAAACTTGGTGACGACCAATCACAAGCAACTTGGCTTTAAGGAACAGCCAGCCAATTGGTAATGTCCTTGCTTTTCTGCCCTCTCTCTATAAAAGTCTCCCCATAGCTCCTGAGCACTTCTGGTATGGACTGATTCAAATCCATCTTTGCTCAAATATACTCTTAAACATTTTCATATGTTCAGTTTACCTTTCAGTAGTTCCCATCTGCATGTGGGTGTGAAAGCTGCACATAAAGTCAGCATTTAGTAAATGGCAAGTCCTGTAAGATAACACCCTGTAAAACACACACACACACACACACACACACACACTCACACTTTAAAACAAAAAATATTCCACAAAGCAAGGTGGATCTGTTCACATGGGCAAAATGCAGTGATGACATTTAGAATAATATCTAAAAGTGCATAAACCACAAATGTGATGCCCTTACCCCGTAAGACTTAGCTTTACCGGAATATAATTTTTTTTTTTAATTGTAACTTAGTCCAATTTCTCTGTTTCTAAAATAAACACTTGCCACCTTCCAATTTTAACTTTGGGAGGTAATCTGAAATCATTTTACTTAAACTGCAGTCAGGGAGGCTGACTTGTCCCACTCTCCTCCGATAGAGCCTGGAGGGATGTCATCCTCAGCTTTGCTGCTAGAGGGGGGCCCTCGCTTCCCAGAGTAATATCCCTTACTTCATGCAACTCCCTTGGCCTGATGCCCAGGTTCTCGGCCCTTGTGCTTTTGGATGGAAATCGATGCTATTGGTACATGGAGTCAGCATGAGGGGATCTGATTTATTTTTTTCTGCATTTATTCCTAAGAACTGTTTTTAAACAGTTTGTACTTTATAATTACATCACCACTCACTGCTGGATGTATTGAAATATTTTTATCAACTGCACTGTTGCCTTTGTCAATGTTCTTTCCTGGGGAAACTATCATGCATTTAACGTGTTTGTGACACACTGTATGCTTTATAATTATTAACCAAAACTTTCTACAAGAGCATGATGGGCTCTGATAAACTTTCGCTAATACCAAAACAAAAACAAAAAACAAGAAAAAGAACCATAGAAATGCTCATGGTCTTCAGAATCAAGTGAGTTTTCCTAAAGTACATTTGAAAAATATTTTTAGGTTAATGCTTTAAGTTACAATAAATAGTTATCATGGTAAATTATGGAAAAAAATCTCATTAGTTCTATGGTTTGTTAAAAAATAGTCATAATACATCTAAAAGGCATGAAATGATTTATACATTATTGCTTGAAATTTTTATTGTACTACTGAATTTCCACGTCAGCCCCAGCATACTTTTAAAATTTCTGTTAACATATAGGATGCCTGGGTGGCTCAGTCAGTTAAGCTTCTGACTCACGATTTTGGCTCAGGTCATGATTTCTGGGTCATGAGATGGAGCCCTGTATGGGGCTCTGCACTGGCTGTGGAGCCTGCTTAAGATTCTCTCTCCTTCTCCTTCTGCCCCCTCCCTGCTAAAAAAAAATTAAAAGTTTCTGTTAAAATAGAAAGACTTATCTGGAAGGTTTTTTTTTTAATGTCTTGTCATTATGTATTTACTATTTCTTTTATATCAGATTAACTTTCACAGAATTTCAGTTTGGGTTACTAGACAGAAAAGCAGATCGGATAAAAAATAATCTGAGATAGCAGCATTTTAATGAAACCACTATGCCTGATACAGAGTTACCCAATAAGTTTCTATTATTTAGACAACCATAGCATTTAGAATTTGAATTGCGTTTTAAATTTAAATAGTAGTATGAAGACCTTTGAATTTTACGTTAGTAAAATCTCATAAAAGAACAAAGGAAGAACTTCTCATCCATAATTTAAGGTAAAAAATGGTGGGGGGGGGATGAGTGATTTTCTCATACTTCCTCTCATAATTCCCATGTTGCAAAAGAGTGCAGGGAGCAGAAAAGGGGAGAATTTTTAGTCAGTACCTGAGAAATTTTTGAAGTTCGTTCTTCATATACTAATCAAGTTGTTTTTGATTACCCTGGGAGTGCTCTGTGGTTTGTTTGTTTGTTTTTTTTTTTTATCAGACCTATAGTGTTTCATGTTGATTGTATTCATTCTCAATGCACTGAAATGTATTATTTGCTTTTTTAGGGAAGGCATAACATTTTTATTTAGATTTCACATTGTTGGAGTAGACTTATAATGATTTTGACAGAGACGCTCCATAAATATTTGTTGTTTTTTATATTTCTTTAATATAGTCTCATAAGTTCACTAACCTCTCAGATATTTTATCTAATTGGGGAATTCAAAACTGTTTTGCCTTCAGTTGTGTTGAAAAATAAGATATTATAATTTTTAATGCAGCAGGACCAGAATAAGTATGAACTACCCTCATATTAACAATGCAGCAGGGTGGGCATCTGGGTGGTTCAGTTTGTTGAGCGACTGCCTTCGGCTCAGGTCACCATCTTGGAGTCCTGGGATCAAGTTCCACATCAGGCTCCCTGCTCGGCAGGGAGTCTGCTTCTCCCACTGACCTCTCTCCTCGCTTGCTTTCTCTCTCTCATTCTCTCTCTCTCAAATAAGTAAAAACAAAACAAAAATAAATGCAGTGGGGTGACAAGCTTTATATTATTCAGGATACTTACACACGATCTGCTAGAATTAAAATAGTTTCTCCTGCAAAACTCAGTAATAATTAAATTAATTCAGAGTACAGCAATAATTAAATGTCATTTTTCATCTCCCTGTCTGAATGTCAGCAATTAAATAGATTGCTAACTCTCAAAGATGTTAAAAGTTAATGAAAGGTGGATACTTTTATTTACTAGGGGACCCAATTCTTTGAGCTAATAATTACACTTCTGAGAATTTATCCTGAATAACGGAGAATGTCAAAAGGACTTTATCAGACTCTTTGTTGCAAGCATTCTCTTATAACAGTAAAACAAATTGTACATTATGAATATGAAAGGTAGAAATCTAGAACCTATCCTGAAAAAAAAGGGGAAGGGCAACTGGGTGACTCAGTTGTTAAGCGTCTGCCTTTGGCTCAGGTCACGATTCCAGGTCCTGGGATCAAGCCCCGCATCAGGCTTCCTGCTTGGTGGGAAGCCTGCTTCTCCCTCTCCTACTCCCACTGCTTGTATTCCCTCTCTTGCTGTCTCTCTCTCTATCAAATAAATAAATAAAATTTTTTAAAAAATGGCAAGACAGAAACAGTGCCCTTTGTGACATTGTGGAGCCAGTATTCCTTTTACTGTTGGCTTGTGGACTTATTTTATGTTGAGAACAATATCTTATACATATGCCACTATTATTTGAGTTTTATGTTAGATGACCTGAAAGAAATTCTTTTTACTATGGAGAGTTTAAGGAACACTGGAAGTGTAAGAAGTCCTTGAGAAATAGTCTGTTGTTTTCTGACCTCTGAGATAAGCGCCCCAAGTGATGAGATTGTAATCAAGACCAATGGTAGGAATTCAGGTATGATTAACATCCTCTGACCTTTGAGAATTTTCATGTGATATATAGCGATGCATTTGTATAAGAATTTCATGGACTAATTTTTATAATAAATTCCTGGAAATGAAATTGCGTCATATATTAACATCTATTAGTGGAGAAAATGGTTTTCCGAAAGAGCTGAGGTTACCACATTATCTTCCATCAGAGGCATGAAGGATGCTGCTACATGTTATAGTTACTGTTCTCAGAATAATTCTACTCTGGTGAACTCCCCATAGTTAGTCCACATGTCTCATAAAAACACACAAACGATGTCAAAGGAAATGCAATGAATAGGGATTTTAGACAACAGCCAAATAAGGTCTTTTTATTTTTAAAAAAAAATTTAAAAGAGGTTATTTGTTTGTTTTTGCTAGCAAGAGGGAGCACGATTGGGGGGAGGGGCAGAGGGAGAAGCAGGCTCCCCACCGAGCAGGGAGCCCATTGTGGGGCTCAATCCCAGGACTCTGGAAATCATGACCTAGCTGAAGGTAGATGCTTAATGACTGAGTCTCCCAGGTGCCCAATATGGTCTATTTAATATGAACTTTTACAGTGATTTTTGTCTTTGTTTTGGAAGTGTGGGCAACGGTGTATACAGACCACTATCCTTCATTTGGTTCTCATACTGAAAACATGCAGAAAAAGCCAATGTAATAGCAAAATGTAAACTACAAAAAGATATAGTTGCCGAGTACCTGCCATGTGTAAGTCTTATAATAGATGTTCTGGAATTTATTACTAAAGTTATAATGAATTTATGTCATGTTATATTTTCATAGTGTACGTGGTCATATGTCTAGTCTTTCATGCATGAAGCTAAAATCCTCCACAATCTCTACTAGCTAATAATTAGATGACATAAACTTCCCTTTGAGGGGATCCACGCCACCTTTCTTCTCTTGATCAAATTCCACCCCCTCCCCCACCACTGCTTCAAATGAATGAGTCACAATCCAGGGCAAAATGCTGAAGCTCAAAGGAGGAGATATTGTAAGATTTGAAGACTCTGATGGTGTCTAAGTATCTGACAGTGGAAATTTTATATGATTTCAAATATTGGCAGGTATCGCATGTGTTTCTCTATCTCCCACACTGCCCCATTCTCGCACCTTTAGCTACCAAGTGGAGCCCATTCTACAGGAAAGAGAAGACTCCACACTTAGCTCTGCCTCTCTCCCTTCTTTCCACATTCACACACATATATACGTAAACTCACCTTAATACTCCCCTTAAATAAAAATACAAATTTAATAACCTCAACAAAAATTTAAAAATTAGAGCTGCCCTACACGCAGAAATAGTGGTACCCGGATTTTTCTCCTGATTTGAGAAAACTTTCAATCTCCATCCTAAAACAGCTAGCATCAAGATATGTTGGCCAATATTCTCTCTCTTTCTCTCCCATCTTCTGCCCCCCATCTCTCCCTCCCTCTTAGTTCCTTCCTGTATGTTTAGAGATACAGTAGTACCAGGCAGCACAGGCCTAACTAAGGGTGGATAAAGGAATCTAATTCAGTTTCACCCACTAGATACAACTACAGGTTCTTGAGGCCAGCATCTTGGGTAACAACAGATGGGTGACTTGCTTTCCCTGTTGTGGTTCTATGCACATCCTCTCCTCAGGAGCTGTGGGGGAAGCAACAAAGGATCAGGAGCAGAATTTGGTTTTCCGTGGTTCACTGGCCAGAATGTTCTTATGAAATTTCATCTAATATATGTTCATATTGCCTTCCTTTGATTAGAGCCCATTGATTTGGAATCCATAATGCATCTACATAGTGGCCTAGTTTCCATCCTCATGTCAAAGACAGTTTTCCGTGTCTCTTCTACTTATTTTCTAGGTGAAATATGCTCTTGGATGGTGCTTCTTAGCACCATGGACCTAACTGCAAATTCCTAGTGGAATTTGGTATAATTAAATGCTTTCTAAAATTTTTCATATGTCTATGTTAATTTCAGGGAAATAGGGGTAGAGTCAAAATGTTTCATCCAACTTTAAAAGGATACCCTGTTTCCTTACCCTTCGTTTTAAAAATATTGTCCTACTAAACATGTAGTAATAAGTATTAATGATAGTAGCGATAAAATATAATCACAGCCACTCACTGAGGTAGGGTGCTGATGTAAAGACTCATTTGATTCTTACAAGAATGCCTGAAGTAGGATTAAGGGTCCCCAATTTAATGTGGAAGAACCTAAGCTAAGGAAAGTGAAGAAACCTTCTTAAAGTATCACATGAAGTAGGGGAGATGCTGATTACACCCAGGCCTGACAGACTCCACTGCCCATATTCTTAACACACTACACCACATGGGGCACATGGGTGGCTCAGTCAGTTGAGTGCTCGACTCTTGGTTTCAGCTCAGGTCATGATCTCAGGGTCATGAGATCAAGCTCCACATGTCAGGCTCTGAGCTTAGCATAAGGTCTGCTTGAGATTCTCTTCCTCTCCATCTGCCCCTTGCCCACTCTTCTAAAATAAATAATAAAATCTTAAAAACAAGAAAAACAACATACTATACCACATTGATACCACAGGCAAAATGACTTACAAAGCTGAGTGGGCAGGGAATAAGAGTAGGTATAGCACATACGTATACTTTATGCTAAGGAAGAACATTTCTAATTGAATTTATCAGTGAATGGGGAGATAGTTTCAGATCAGAAAACTATTTTTCTCAAACACCCTCCCCCCTTACATTATAGCAAATAGGTTACATGGCCAAATGTCAGTGTGATTCCAGGTTAAATCAGGGTCTTATTCTTTTTTATCATTGGAAAAAATAAAGTATCTTGAAACAGAGCCTTTTATAAGGAAGCAGTGAAAATGTATACAATTAAGTCTGAGCTCTTTAATTGTCCTATATCCTGAAGCTGGTGCAAGGAGGTCAGCATCACCGGCCACCATTCCCATACTGGCACGTGCAGACGTCCATGGACCAAGAGTTGTAAGAGTCAGGATCTACTTCCAGGTCAGCCACAAGCCATGTGGTATTCTACATGTCCACAACACACTCCAGGGCTCATCCCCCTCAACCTACCAAAGGACAGCATTGCTCTTTTCTCTTACTTCTCCAAGATGAGGCCATTTGACTCAGTTCTGTGTTCCTGGTTGCCAAAGTCTGATGGAAAGTATTGTCAGGCCCTACTTCACTGCTTTTACTAAATTATCACTTAATGCAGCAGATTTGCAAGGAATTTAGTTTTGCTGTTTCTTGCTTTAAACAGAAGCCTGTACTACATGTGCATAATTTCCCTCTTCGATTATCTCCATTTCCTTATTGACTATAACAATATGCGTGTGGAGGTCCTTCCCATATTTAGCCTGAGAGACGCCTTCCCCATGAGTACTGACGGCCCTTCACATTTTTGCTTCTGTCAAGGGTCAGCTTATTATGTAATAGACTTTTAAATAATTAAAAGTTTTAATATGATTTCCTATATGAATTGTGAAGCCTAGTATCACACTAATTTGTTTCCAGTCCAAAAGAAAAGCATATATATATATGTATATACATATATATATATGACTAGCAAAGTACTCAAATCGGTGCTGAGGTTGCAAAAAGTCATGTATAAATTTGGCCACTTTAATGGAGAAAGCATTCCATCAAAGATAAAATAACATACTATACTGTTTTACTCTGGAGTGCCTAAATAGTTCATCAATTATGGAAACAACCATTATAACAATATTATGAACTGACTTTCAACAATAGAAAGGAATCTTAGGGATTTCAAGAAACTCAGCAATGTGGGCAGCAATCCTTTACAGGCTAAACATTAATTTGCTGGAAAACAGTAAGATCTGAAAAGCTGGCCTCTTCCTCCCGTTTCTAAGCTATGTCCTGTGGCCGGTAAGCCAGCACAGTTTTTAAAACCCACGTCTGTGTAAGTGTATGACTTCCTGTGAGCTTCCATCTGCTCCATTCATTTCTATAAAATATGCTAATTACCAATCTTTTCATGGTACTATGATAAGACATGGTAGGGCATGCCCCATGGTATATTCTGGGAAAGCTAGTGATCACTAGATTGATTAAAAAACTAATGACTTTTAATACCATAAATTAGAAGAGAAGGAGGAAGGTGAAAAAAATACCTTTCAGTGGTGGATAAATGACAAAAATGTATTGACCATTTCTGTTTGTATATATATGGCTCTTCTACCTCTGAGAAACTGATCATTATCCATTGGTTTAAGGAAACAAACACAGGAGTAAACAACAAGAGCAAATTTTCTACCAAGGCAGCACTTCTTAAGGACCTCTGGTCTAACCTCGTGCAGATGGTAGTACCAGTGGCTTAAGGGTTAACGTTGGATCTGCAGTGGAGACAGAGGAATCTTCATTTCTTTACTTACGTTCTTTTTTTTTTTTTTTTAAGATTTTATTTATTTACTAGAAAGAGAGTACAAGCAGGGGGAGCAGCAGAAGGAGATAGAGAAGCAGACTCCTGCTGAGCAGGGAGCCAGATGCAGGGCTCCATCCCAGGACCCTGAGATCTTGACCTGAGCTGAAGGCAGACGCTTCCTCAACCCAGGCATCCCACCTTCATTTCTGACATGACTCTGCAAACCTCACAAACATTCTGTTCTACCTGCTTACAATATTGAGCTTTCAGTACATCTATTACTTGAAATATCTCACATTTAAAGATAGAGAATACCCAGCTAGGGTCATAAATAGTGCTGGCAAGACATGAAGGGGAATTAGGAAATCGAGTTTGTCCTTTGAGGTGAGGGTCAGGACAAGATCTGATTCAGGGCTACTGGATTATAAAAGGAAGCATGATAATAAAGGCAAATAAAGTGACTTTTACCAGAGAATCAAATCGACCAGAGTCCTGGGACTGTTAATGTATCATTTATGTCAATCGCAAGGGGGAGAAAATTAGTAGAGAAAAAGGATATTGAAATATTCATGGCTAAATTTCCAGCAAATCTTTATCAAGTCTCTCATTTGGGATGAGAGTTCATCTTACCTATGGGACATTAAATAGTTTGCATTTAAATCCATTCAGCTAGCTTTAAAGACTTCCTGCAGACAATTTATCTCACTTATAGTTAAATAAACTAATGAGTCCTTTGACGTATACCTTCCTTAAAATGGATATGTCTTCACTGAGAAGTATATGCCCTAAGTGTGATATACACTCATTTGGAAATTGAAGCAAAATTGAAATCTGAATTATTAGAATTATAATATATATTTTTATATATATATATATAAGTATAATAATAAATAAATGATGTGTTTGATAGAAAAGTTCTAATTCATGCAAAGAAAAATTACATTTGTATTAATCTCATTATAAACATTGTGTATTTTATATATTTTAATTTTTTTATATTTTTAATAACAGTATATTGAATATAAAATTATTTTAAGTAAAATATTAACCAGTTTTTTTGAGCACTAAATAGTCTCAGAGAGAATTTCTCACACAAACCTGTTACTTTTTTTTTTAATGGGATAATGTTACTTATAGTTTGCTGAATGATTGCAGAAATGTGAACATTTAAATCAATGGTTCTTGACAAGGGGTGATTTTTGTTCCCTAAGAGATATTCGGTAATGTCTAGAGATGTTGCTGTTGCACAACACAGAGAGAAATACTACTGGTATCCAGTGTGGGTAAGTCAAGAGTTCTTTACACACCCTCTAATGCATAGGAGGCCCTCAGTAACACAGTGCTTTTCAGCCCCAGATGTCCATCATGCCAGAACTGAGAAACCCTGACGGGATCCTTTGGCTTCCCCTTTGGCCTCCAAAACCCTTCGAGTCCTGCACAATTGTTTCAGTGAAATATTGAGAAGTAATTAAAATGCACAAATAATTTGGTCTATGTTTTTCTAAGTAAAATAATCTCTAACCCATGTGGCTGTCTTTGCCTACATGGAAAATATTTTCATATTATGAATGTCTAGAAAGAATATGAAGATAGGTGAATTTAAGTAGCTTCGGGCTGCTGGAATCAGGCCCTCGCTCCAAACAACCCTTTCCTGGGTCCAGCGTCCTAAAGAAGTCTTCATGGACCCCAAATGGGGCCACGCAGTTTGACCTGACAAGTTTGAGCAAAAAAGTTCTCTGAGTTAAAGCTAAAGAAAGTTTTTTTGATAAAATTCCTATCTGGTGCAAACTGATGCAAATATGAACATATTCTCAAATTCTAATCCTTAATATTTGCTAAAAACAATGGTTCAACTTTAAAACCCACTGTATTTTCTGGTTTTAATCTGCAGGAAAGCAGATTTAAAAAGTAAAACCCAGTCAATTTGTATGTCTGCATATGTGTTTGGTTTCCTTCACTGGGGAGGGGCAGAGCAGGGCAGGGGGGCGTTGAGCTGTTGGCATCGGACCCCTGGATGCTGATCCGTGCCCTGTCACCCAGAAGTTACATCAGGTTGACGGCGCATGTTCACTCCAAAAGGGGGAGATAGTTAACGTTTAGGATTCAGTTATCCTGAATCCTAAAGCAGTGTCCACTCCACGCTGTCTGGCCCACATTCAGCTCCCACTAGGTGTCAAGCATCAAGGAAAGGGACAGCTCTGCGTCCCCACTGCTGGTGCACCTTGTGTGCTGTGTGGGCGTAAGGAATGTTCTGGAAGCCTCTCACTGTCACAGAGAAGGGTGCTGTGCATCAGGGGAACAGCTCCTTGTGACTTCACAGAGACCAGGTTGGAAGACCATTTCCACTGCCTACGAGGCGATGTCATCATGGCATAATCCCACACTGAAAAGTCAACTGAAACTGAAAACCCTTAGGAAAACTGAAAACTTAAAGAAAAAAAAAAGTAAAAATGAAGAGTTCCTAGTATTAATATCAGTACTAGATTATAGCTTTTCGGAATGACATACAGTCTTACAGATAATCATACATAATTTAAAAGAAAATGATCCTTCAGAAATTCACACCAAGAGAGCATTTGACTGCAGGAGATTTAATCAATGGAGAGTTTCCTTACAGCCAAATCACCTTACATTATAAATAATATAATAAAATGTACACTGAAAAGCTGGTTAAACTCTGCTGTTTATAGAGTGCTTTACTTTGGAGCATGGGTGTAAGGAGACAAATCAGAGCTAAGGTGCAAGTATCTGGGCTCCAGGATTTTAGTGGGGCCCTGGAAAAAGCCAGAGCAGAAGAAGAAAAAGCAAGGTTCAGGAGGGGAAAAAATTCCCATGGAAAAAGAGGAATCTGGTGCAAAATAAAGTCAGCCCAAAAGCCTAGATATCCAAAGAACTTAGTGGTCCTGAGTTGGTGGGACATTGCTTTATGAACTCCCTGTGTTTGGATCCTGGTTTGCACATCTATTCGGGGCAGGAGAGAGCAGGGAGGTAGAACTCACACTCTCCTTCTTGCGGACGAGCCTCTAATGAAGGGCTGAACTCTGACGTGGGGAAAGGAAAGTGATACACTGTATCAACAGCCAAGCAGGGCATGGAAGGGCAAGGTGGAGCCAGAGGAATGGCCTTGGTTTTATGTGAGATGCATGGCCCCGCCTCTACTCCCAAGCTTACTCTTACCCACAAAATACACATTTTTTTTTTTTAAAGATTTCACGTATTTATTTCAGACAGAGAGAGGGAAAGAGTGAGCACAAGCAGGGAAAGTGACAGGCAGAGAGAGAAGCAGGATCCCGGCTGAGCAGGGAGGCCAATGTGGGGCTTGATCTCAGGACCCTGAGATCCTGACTGAGCTGATGCTTAACTGACTGAACCACCCAGGCACCCCCAAAACACACTCTTTAGAAAGCCCCAGAAGGATGTGTGATGGGCAGGGCTATTTTACCAACGGAGTTTAGAGACCATGCATTAAATAACTTTATCTAGATTAACATACTGAGAGCTTAACACATCTGTCTATCAAAGTCTGTATGGACGCATGTGCATATACACAGACATACGTCATGCTTACAGACAGAGAGGTAGCTTGGATGCTAACTGCTCTACTGATAAAACTTACGGCACGTAGATTTAGAAAAAAATGTAATGGAGTGTTCACGTTTTTTCCAGAAGGTAAAGTACAGAGAAGTTTGCCTTCGTGACACAACCTTCCCCTCAAAGGCCTAATGGCAAGTGTTGTTATCATTACTAGGATGGCAGGCGCATGGTGGGATAAATGAGAGTCAATTATTTCAACTGGACATTTTCCTCAGTAGTAGAGAGCAGTGAGAATTATGATGTAAAGGAATAAATGAAGAGTTGCCTTGAGGGGGGAGAGAGCATCGTTGTTAATTCTGTACGGTTTCACTCTAGCAGCTGTCACCTTCAAGACAGGGCTACCCTGCTCCTCCCAGGGAAGACAGCTTCTCCCCTCAACGGGAAGTTGACTTCACTGTCTCTTTTCTGGCTGGCTGTTGCTGAAAGCAGCAGGAATTATTTTTAATGGTACCTTATAAGGATGTACTTCTTGAACGAGTACAAAAGACAGTGGAATGAGTCAGTATGAGGTATGTTTATTTTTTTAGCATTATTATTTCAATAAAAAATGTGATAGATGATTTAAGCCCAGTGTTAAAATGCCAGAGGAATTTTGGTAAAAAGTTCATTATTTCTATGTCTTGCTTTGAGAAAGGGCACGGAAGTCTGGCATGATTATTTACAGTCATATAATAATTAAGTAGGATCATTAGTAAGTTTGTTTTTCCACATAACTGAATTATGCAGATAACTGAAATTCACAATTTAAATGTCAATTTTCTTTCTAGGCACTAATGTCAGAGTTGTTTTGACACATTTTTTTAAAAAATCTATAGATCTTATTTTAGCTATTTGTTTTGATAAATCAGTACAATTATATTATCAGGTTACTATTTAGGGCTATGATTCATTAGTAACACTGAAGTGTTTATGACTACTTATCCCCACAAATTGTACATTGTTTTTTCTCTGTTTTCTTTGTTCTTTGCTCTCAGTTGGGGTTTTCAATCAGGAAATTTCCTAAGGTGGAAGCCAGGTATGCTCCTTTTGAGACAATCTTTAGGCACTGGTTTAAACTGTCTCTGTTACTAAAAGACACAGAATTATTTTGATATTGAAAAACCCACCATACACTGTGGGTATTAAAACTAAGTTCAGGTGCACAACTTTAAATACCCTCCTTAAAAACTGTGCCAATTACATTCTCTTTCTGATGCATGACGGAACCACCTCCTCACATCCTCGCCAGCCCTAAGTGCTATCATGGTTTAAATCTCTGACTATAGTTTATTGATGCATTTCAGAAGAAGCCAACAAAATGAACTTCAATTTTTCAGATAAATTGTGAGTATTTATGGGTTGTCCCTCAACCCACTGAGCCACCCAGGTGCCCCTATGGCTTGTCCCTCTTGGGAGGAAGGGACAAAAAATATAAATTCTGAAATTGAACTGAAAAAATAATTGCTCACTACAATCAAAATAAAATACTTCATTTTACAAATACCCATGGGGTCCTTACTTTGTTAGGTGTGAAATAAACACTGGGTCTATATGGTAGAAAAGGCAGCCAAAGTCCCATAGGCCTAAAATTTATGATGGGAGGTATAGCTCTCCTTGTAGATCTTAAATTCTAATGGTGGGATGTATATAAGCTAATACACAGATTAATAATAACAAAAATAATAGGTCATTTATTACAGCTCTAGAAATATGTATTGAGTCCTTCTTAGAGATAAAACCTTGAACAAAGCAGACAAAAATCTTTATCCTATGGAGCTTGCACTCTAGTAATAGTTACAAAAATGTAAGTAAATTTTAAAAGCATATAAGTAGGGGCACCTGGGTGGCTCAGTAGGTTAAGCATCTGCCTTCAGTCATGATCCCAGAGTCCAGGAATAAGTCCCATGTCAGGCTCTCTTCTCAGTGGGGAGTCTGCTTCTCCCTCACCCTGTCTCCAATAACTAATAAAATCTTAAAAGAAAAGAAAAAAAGCATATAAATGCTATGGAAATCAATTGATCAGAGTAAAGGAATTATGTGTCAGATTGGGGTAGGATTCCTAGGGCCATGCAGAGAATTGCTACATGGTGTATCATAAATAGGAAATACGTGTAAGAAAGTGTCACAGCAGCTCAATTTGAATGACAGGAGGGAGACATCTCCTTAAAGATCATGGGGAGCAACACCACAAGAAGAATATTTGTACAAAGACTGTAAGGCAGAAACTACTTGTATGTCTGAGGTAGGAAACGAGAAGGCAGATATGGATGATTTCAGGCCAGTGAGTTACAGGTGCGCAGGTGTACGGGAAGGCACCGGCCAGATCATGCAAGGCTACGCCAACGAGGATGAGGGAGGTATGTATAAAAGGGTATGGTCAGAATTATATTTAGAATCATATAGCATATTCATCTCCGTAATCCTTATCTGTTGAATGCATTCCATATTTCTGAGTTTAATCATTTGCATCTGTTAAGTTTGTGTGTGTTTCTGAAACGCCCACTAATAATATAAGTGAAAGAGTGGGTACCAAGTTCACTTCGGCACTTGGTTTCCCTGAGTTTTTCATAGGGTTGGTTAACTTCTTTGGATCAGTGTGCCACAGGAAACGTCAAGAGCACACCTAACTGAATTGTTCCACACACAGTAGTCAGGGGACATGACTGTAAAGGCAGGGACCTCATACACGGAATAAGGTGATGAAGATGCAGGTGTATCAGAGAAAGGAGGAAATGTCAAAACATCACACTAGATAGATGATAAAGATTCAGTCTTGTGATTGGGTGTGTCTAGAAGGGAGCTGTATTTATATATGATCATTTTACTCAATTTATTTCTATAATAACTATTTTATAATTTTTGTAACTCTTATTTCACCAGAGTAGAATAAATAAATCAATTCAGTCAATTTTATATTCTCACCAATTCCCTATGTTTCTAAGTAAGATCCAAAGGGGGCTTGGAGTACATCATGTCATAAAAGAATAAGGGGAAGTGAAGGGTCTTCAGAGACATCTGTCCACACTCTCATGGTCTAGGCTGGGTCCCATCTACAACCCCTTTTACAACCACTGCTGTCCTCCTGCTCCCCCATTCAGCTCAGGAGCCCATGATTTATCTGCAGTATAAGGAAGTCAATTGGACATCAAGTTGCAAAGGCCTTCTTTACACGCCCCTCCCTTGAAGTACTGAACTCAAGTTGGTGTACTGGGCTGACACCTGTTTAGTGTTGATGAAGAGGTATGCAATAAAAGACCCAGGATCCAAAAGTCACATATGGTGTGAGAAAAAAAAAATTACTTATTAAAAAAGATATTTGCTTGTTACAACAATCTATAATATGGCAAGATGAAATCCTAGATAAGGACACAACATGGAAATGGTCTGCCATAAAATCAAGCCACATTTGCAGAGAATTAAAGTACGATGTCATTTAAATGCATGGCAAACTTCATCCATAAAATAGAAGCAATTTTTTTTTATGCACAGGAAGTTTAATTACAAAGAAGGGAAAATATTGAAATGCATCAAAGCCTCAGGATAGAGAATCACCGAAGATAATTACTAAATTTTACAAAATTGAAATTGAAAATTAAAATTTTATTTATTTCAAGGTATAAGAAAATAAATCTTTTTTTCCTTATTTGCCACTCATTTCAGTGTAATATATTACAGTAGATTGAAAGAAATCTTTCCAAACATAATTTTAATTTGGTTCACCTCCAGTGGCAGCAAAATTTTGAGAAGAAAGCTAGGTATAGATTTGTTGAAAGGGGAATTTTCTTTTATATCTAGGAGGCTGAAACTTTATAGACTTCTTTTTAAAGAACATTTGACTATAAGGATTTCTCGTTAGAATAGAATGTTCCCATTTGATCTTTTATTCTCACTTAGTTTGTGCTTCACAACATAGAAGTATTAGAAGTTTTTTGTATAAAATCTAGTTAGATTTCTGTCTTTAATTTTATAAAAAGTATTTCCTATCATTAAAGGAGCTAATCAAAGAAATATATATATGGGAAAAATAAGAAGTTTCCTCTTAGAATAATTAATAATATTACAAATATAATTCAAAAGGTCAACAAGTACTTCAAAACTGCTGAATCAAGTATAGAGAAATTGATCTCATATAATTACATGTATTTAGCATATAGCATGTTCCTTTTATCATTATACTAAAATCCACATTTCACTATGAAAACCTTCCTGTGCTATCTTCAAAGTTTTCTACAAATAAAATTATCCGAAACATTGAAGTCTATTAAGCCATGAAAAGGTCCTTCCTACTAGATACTACGGTTCCTTCATATACGACTCCATTCCTGAAAGGGTATAAACCTAATAAAAGATTGAATTCAAGATATAAGACCAACTCCATGTAAAGATGTCAGTTCTTTTCAACTTGATCTATAGACTACAATTCCAATCAAAATCCATGTCATGGATTTGTGGATATCAACAGACTGATTCTAAAGCTGTTATGAGGGGCACCAGTTTGCTCAATCCATTAAGCTTCTGCCTTTGGCTCAGGTCATGATATCAGGGTCCTGGGATTGACCTCTACGTGGGGGGGAAGTGGGGGGGGCGGTGTCCCTGCCCAGCATGGAGCCTGCTTCTTCCTCTCCCTCTGCCCCTGTCCCAACTCGTGCTCTCTCTCTTTCTCTCCTAAAATAAATAAAATCTTAAAAACAAATAAAGTTGAATATGAAAAGGTGAAAGACCTAGAATAGCCAACATACCATTAAAGAAGAACAAAGTTGAAGGGCTGACACTACCTAACTTCAGGACTTACTATAAAGCTACAGAAATCAAAACACTGTGGTACCGGTGAAAGAGTAGAAAAACAGATTAATGGCACAGAGTAGAGAGCCAGAGAGAGACTCACACAAATATAGTCAATTGATCTTTATCAAAGGAATGAACACAATTGGATGGAAAAGAGTCAGTCTTTTCAATGGACGGTGTTAAAACAACTACACATCCACATGCAAACAAGTGAACCTAGATAGAGATCTTACACCTGCCACAAAAAATAAAACAAAATGGATCATAAGCCTCCATGTAGAATCCAAAACTGTAAAACTCCTAGAAGATTAACATAGGAGAAAATTTAGGTGACTCTGGGTTTGGCAATGCCCTTTTATTTATTTATTTTAAAGATTTTATTTATTTATTTGACAGAAAGAGAGAGAGAGAGATCACAAGGAGGCAGAGAGAGAGGGGGAAGCAGGCTCCCTGCTGAGCAGAGAGCCCGATGCAAGGCTCGATCCCAGGACCCTGAGATCATGACCTGAGCCAAAGGCAGAGGCTTAACCCACTGAGCCACCCAGCCCCTGCAATGCCCTTTTAGATATGACACCAAAGGTATAATCCATGAAACAAAAATGAATATTAGACTTCATTATGACCAACAACGTCTGCTCCATGAAAGACACTGATAAGAGGATGACAGAATAAGCCAAAGACTGGGAGAAAATCTTTGCAAAGCATATATCTAATGAAACACTTGTGTCCAAAATACACAAAGAAGTCTTAAAACTCAACAATAAGAAAGCAATTTCATTTAAAAATGGGCAAAATATATGACTATCACTTAACCAAAGAAGATATAAAGATAGCAAGTAAGCATATAAAAAGATACTTAACATCCATATGTCATTAAGGATTATGAATTAAACAAACAAAAAAAATAAGATATTACCACACATCTTTCAGAATGGCCAATATTGAAACACCAAATGCTGAGGAAGCTATGAAGCAATAGGATCTCTCATTCATTCATGGTGGAAAAGCAAAATGGTGCAGCCACATTTCTTTTTTAAGATTTTATTTATTCATTTGTGAGAGAGAGGGAGGGAGAGAGAGAGCACGCACAAGCAGAGGGAATGTCAGGCAGAGGGAGAAGCAGGCTCCCCACTGAGCAAGGAACCAGAAGCCGAACTCGATCCCAGGACCCCAAGATCATGACCTGAGTGGAAGCCAGATTCCCAACTGACTGAGCCACCACGCATCCCAGTGTAGCTATTTTTAAAGACAGTTCCTTACAAAGCTAAATATACTCTTGTCATAAGATCCAGCAGTCACAGTCCGTGGTATTTATTTAGGTGGGCTGAAAATTTATGTCTACACAAAAACATGAGCACAGTTTATAGCAACATTATTCATAATTGCCAAAATCTGGAAGCAACCAAGATGTCCTTCAATATACACATGAATAAAAAAATTAACCTACATCCATACAATGCAATATTATTCAGCCATTAAAGGCCATAAAGTCTTGAAAAGACATGGAGGAAATAAAATTGCATACTGCTAAGAGAAAAAAAAGCCAACCTGAAAAAGCTATGTATTGTATTAGTCCCATTATATGAAATCACATAAAAGGCAAAACTGAAAACGGTGAAAAAGATCAGGGGTTGCTAGGGCTCAGAGGGAAGGAGGGAAGAATGAAGCCCAGGGGATGTTCAGGATAATGAAACTATTCTGTATGATAACTTATGGTGGATACCTGTGCTTATACACTTGTCAAAACCCAAAGAAATGTACAGCCCAGAGAGTAAGCCCTAATGCAAACTATTGACTTTAGTTAATAATAATGTATCAATATTGGTTCATCAATTATAAAACCAATATATCACACTCATGCAATATGTTCATAATAGGGAAAACTCTATGAGGAGGCAGAAGTAATGTGAACTCTGTATACTTCCTGTTAAATTTTTCTGTAAACCTGAAACTACTTTAAAGATAAAGTCCACTGATTTCAAAAAGGTATATAGGTTTGCACAGAGATAGCAGGCAAGGAAGAAGACTGGATGTTACCTGATTTAGAACTGGCTTTGATTTTTAGTGGAGAAATACTTGGCAGTAACTATACATGAGAAGGGATGAACCAATTTCCTATGTCTTCTTGAAAGTAAAAATAGACAAAAAGAAAGAGACAAACAAAGGACGAAGAATTGGATGGCTCACACCCCTAGAGATTTAATGAAAAGAAATTCTACGCCTTAAAGCTCAGAACACAACCATGTTATTCTGTAGTAAAAACAAATGTCATTTTGATTTGACTATTTTTCATTTATCCACCCATGTATTCATTTTACTGATATTTACTGAACACCTACTGAGTGCTAAATGTTTTGGATACTGTGTGTTAGTCACTGAGTATGCTACAGTTAGGTAGACATGTTCCCTTGAAAGGATCCTACTGCAGAACGCAGGCAAGTAATCACACAATTACAAGAGACTGCTAAATTTTATGGAAGAGAAATGACAAGTTGCTAAGAAGGCGCCAGAAAATGAATAATGGAGGGGTACTAGTCCAGAATTGGGGTGGGGGAAAAGACATGTCAAACTAGTAGATAGATTAGTAAACAGGGAGAGAAGAAAAGATTCTAAGCATAAGGTACAGCTTTGTGTCAGGCTGTTCCTGGAGCCAAGAGAGAAGCTTATTTCAGGAAATTTAAAAAAAAAAAAAAAATAGTGTGTTTGAAATGTAGATTTGGGATTGAGAAAGCGAGAGAGAGAGATGGAACATATTGACCAGTTGATCAGGTTCAGATGTGAACAAATAATTGTTTCAGCATAGAAACTGGACTGTATGAAGGGAAGACCAGTGAGGAAGCTTTTGTGGTATTTTCTGCAGGACAAAATGGCAGTCTGAAGTATGGCAGAGTGATAGTGATGCAAAGCAGTGTACTGATTCACAAAATTTGGAAGTTATGTGTACAGAACTTAGCAATCTATGCAACAGGGTAAGTTAGAGGAATGGATGAAACATGGCTCCACGTTTCCCTCCTGGTACAGCTGGGTGGGTGGCAGTGTCCTTCACTCATATGAAGTTTGTGAACACTGAATTACATAGGGAGAATGCAGTAAGGTCAGTGTTTCAGGAGTTTATTATCTCTTTAATGCAAGTCTAGGAGTAAATTAATCTATGAGTTGAAGGTATATATTTGGGAGTTTTTAAATGGCAAATAAAGTCATGGAAATTGACGAAATTAGTAGGAGATCTCCTTTAGAGATCAAGTAAGCAGTCTAAGAATTTAAAGAACTTTAAGAGATTTTAACATTTTGAAATAGGAATAACTTTTCCAGAATTTTGACTGGCAATGTTTTCAGGCTGGAAGCAAAAATATAAAAACAAACAAATCTACAAGATCAAAATGCTTCAGGCAATCCTGAGTTAATCATAAAGATAATTCAAATTTATGTCTACATAAGTTGATATATTTTCTCTCAAAATATTTGCAATTACAAAGACCTAAACAGTGAGCTAGATTAGGCAAAAAAAATTTTTTTCCAATTGGTAGTTATAAATTGGTAGTTACATATACATCTTTAAAAATTTTTTATATTAGTTTTTTTTTTTCTTTTTAAGAGAGAGAAAAAGAGCACCTGTGAGCAGAGGTGGAAGGGCGGATGGAGAGAAGAGAAATAATACTGAGCAGGTTCCACGCTCAGCATGGGGCCAAAGCAGGGCTTGATCCCACGACCCTGAGATCATGACCTGAGCCAAAATCAAGAGTTGGCCACTTAACCGACTGAGCCACCCAGGTGCCCCTATATTGCTAGTTATATCTGTGACATCTTTTGATATAATTAGAAATTTTAAATTATCCAAATTGAAATGGTTTATATCCAGAGCTTCTTTCAAAACCATAACCTAATCCTTAAAAGAAATACAGTGGAAATAAAAACTGCGTAAGAACACTGCTCTGTAACTGCTCTATAATGTTCTATCCCAAAGCCCTTCATCTGGAGGACCCTGAAGCTTAGGCATGATTATAGACTGTTTTTTTTTTCCTCACAAGATCACATTATTAACCCTGTAACCAAAACAGATAAAATTGTACCAAGTTCTCTTCTGCTCTGGTCAGTAGCAGAGGGCTGGATTTATGATGCACTTTTTTCCTTCTTTTTACAAGCTTTGTTACAGGAATTAGATGTTAGAATTTTATGGCCTCATCTCCCCCCTGAAAGATAACACTTAATTGTCTAACTCTGACCTTTTCCATGTTCTATAATTTTACTGCATCATCATTCTGATTCTTCCCTTTACCAGTTAGCTCTGTAGCCCACGACAAGAGAGGAGTCACAAAGAATGCCATATGTCATTGATAAGTGGCCAAAGATCATCAGTCCAGTCCCATATTTCCCATAAGCCTCTTGGCTTTCTTGGGTTGGATTCTCCTCCTTGAAGCAGTCATTAACATGGAAATAAAACAAAATCCTAAAGTAATGTGTGAAAAAACTACTGCCATGAGGAGGAAGGATGATTTCTCTTGACTGACAGAATTTGTCAGCTAGATAATGAATTTAACCTATGGCGTCCCATAAAGAAGCAGGAGTAATTCCCTTGCAGTTTCCATACCTTCGCGGCACCATCATTACTTAATTACTTAAATAAACTTAAATTACTTAAATAAACAGGTAGGTCCTGTCACCATTAGCGTGTCAGCCACTTAACGGTATAATGAATTAGCAGACACAGTTCTGCTGGCCCAATGCCTTCCATATTATGCAGAGATGTATCATCTTCAGACGAAGGTAGGAGTACAAACAAAATTGCTCTTTTTGGTGACAGGCTTCCTGACGAAGATGTGAAATTCTGGATTCCAAAGAGTCATGGAAACATGCATTTTGTGCGATGGCTCCATACGATGCTTGCAAGAGACAGCTACCTGATTCCACTGTTTGGGGCTTTCAATGGCTCAGTGTATAGAAGCTGGCCCAGCTGAGAGCCAAAGGGCCCTTCCCTCCTGAGAGTCTCTGATTCATTGCTGTCAGCTTGCCCCCTTGCCCTGTAGCTATTCGTGTTTATCAATGTTTTATCATTCTAGAATTAAATTACTGAGAATGTACATTTGCATTCCAGATAGCTATATGGGCAAAGGCCAAAATATACAAAACTGTACCCTAAATTAAAGAAATACCTAAATTAAAGAAAGCATTGGTGGCCAGCTATTTTGACACCGAGAATAACACACATCATTAAAAGACTGAGGTTGAGAGGAAAAAGCATTTGAAAGTGAGTAACGTTGAGATTCCTCTGCTTTGAACAATGGCTCCAGGAGTTGAAAATGGCAGTAAAAATCTCAGGAAGTTCTAAGTAGTTTGGCTCTCCATAAAAAAAGCATTCATCCAGGCCATTTTGACCTCAATGATTTCTTCAATGAATCTGTTAAGTTGCAAAGTAGATTTTTCTTTTTTTTTTTTTTTTTGAGCCAAAACTGCATACATGGAATGAATCAGAACAACACATTCAGTTTAGAAGATCAAAAATAAATAGTTCATATCTAGTCTTTGTTATTCTCTTATCATAAAGAAAGAAAAGAATCAGAGAAACCATATGAATAAAATGTTAAGACTTTAAATGAAATTTAATATCCCTCTATCCCCCTCATACCAAAATATAAAATATATCTAATTTTATAAGTTGCTTTATCTTATAAATTTGTTGCTTTATCTTATAGACTAAATGCATACAATCTTCCCTTTTCAGTTGTCATTCTGGTATGTCTCTTAATAGGTTCTGATTATATCTTGGTTTAAAATTAACAAAGAAGGGGCACCTGGGTGGCTCAGTGAGTTAAAGCCTCTGCTTTCGGCTCAGGTCATGATCCCAGGGTTCTGGGATCGAGCCCCGCATCGGGCTCTCTGCTCAGCAGGGAGCCTGCTTCCCTCTCTCTGCCTGCTTCTCTGCCTACTTGTGATCTCTGTCTGTCAAATAAATTTAAAAAGAAATTAATTAATTTAATTTAATTAACAAAGAAAAATAAGAAAACTTTACTTGAAAAACAAAAAAGAACCAATTATCTAAATTCATTTGAATGGCACTTTGTGCAACAGGTCTTTTCTTTTCCTCTAGATCTGTCACTTTTCAAAGTTCACAGCTCAGAATTTCATGGGAGATATTTGCCCCAATGCAAACTTATGCCTCTAGGACCTAGTTTTTTCACATGCTTGTTTTCTCTCCTATCTTGTGTAGGTGAAGTTTACTAGTCTCACAATTTTTTCCCTTGGGTTAGAATCAATTTCATTGGTTTCAGTAATCTCTTTAAGTCTCCACTCTGTTTTTCTCTGGTCTTCTATGTCTTAATAGATGACAGATCGAAGATACATATAGATGGGTAAATAGACCGATGGTAGAGTAGACGGACAGACAAAGATAAACAGATAACAGACAGGCACATAGATAGAGGATAGATACAGGGATTAACATACTGTTTTCTACCAGTTATTAAGTGCCTCTGCTCTAATCCCATACTATTTGATCTTATCTGGGAATTGCTTTAAGACAATACAAGCATGACATTTTCTTCTAAATATTATTAGAAAAATAGGGGCACTTGCGGGGCTGGCTCAGTTGCCTAAACAACCAACTCTTGGTTTCAGCTCAGGTCATGCTCTCAGGGTCCTGAGATCGAGCGTCACATCCAGCTTTGTGCTGAGCGTGGAGTCAGTCTCCTTGAGATTTGCCCTCTCCCTCTGCCCCTACCACTCCCCACCCCACCCCACCCCAGTCAAATACATACATACATACATACATACATAAAATCTTAAAAAAAAATTAGAAAATTAAATTTCTTCCATCTTACGGAGTACAAAATAAAAAAGGACTACATATAGATTTGTCAAATCATAGATGCTATGAACACATTTCTGTTTCCTCCACTTGGAATATTCTTTTCCTCTTCTTAACCCTGCCCCGTGGTCCAATATCCCTCAGGTATCAACTGAAGTACTGTCCCCCTCAAATAGTCTTGATTCACTCCTGGATGCAGTTAGCTGATGCAGACTCCTATAACACAATGTAATGTTTCCATTGTGGCATTTATTCTGGCCAACGGTCATTGCGTGTATAATCATCATTTCTTTAGCAATAATCCGAGCAAGGGAAGAGAGCCTGTTTATCTTGATCAACAGACACTCCGGGCCTTGCATCATGCCTTGTTGATATTTTCTTTTTAAAAATGAGCAAATGAATAAATATGAAGACTGCTGTCAGTCTGGTAAAACAATCAGAATCTCTGTTACACTAATGAAAAAAATACGTGGTTATTTAACAACTGACACATTTAACAAACATTTAAAAGACACGAACTTGAAATCACTGGGTTTTTCGCATTCTGGGTCTATGACTTTAGCAGGATGGGCTGTCACTGAAATGTTGAAACACAGTAACAAGACATTGCTAGTACAGAAAGCTTTTAAGTAGTTTCATTTATATTTCTAAGTTTTTGTCACTCAGGGTTTCCTAGAATTACAAGAGCTGAATCTTGAAGTAATTGCTTTTTTAAAAGGATTCTTGAGAACGCTAACATTTTAAATAATTTTACAAACTCCTTTGAGAATTAATTCCTGGATTCCATAAAAATGGGCATTCACATGGCACTCTGTTTACAATTTCGGAGCATTGACAGACCACCTTAGTCTGTGTCATGTAATGAGCTGAGTCTGTCCATTCAGAAAGGTGAAGACAACCTTCAGCTGAGGACATTTTAAGCTTCTGTCATAGACCAAATACCTTAGTTCCATACCTTGACCCTATTAGAACAATCCCTGGTGAGGACTCTAAGGTAAAACATTTCCCTGCTTAAGGGACCATCAAAGTTCTAATAGAAAGCATCTCTGTACTGTGTCAATAAGAACATTCTAATGTAAATCATAAAATGTGTCTACAAGCTCAGAGAAAAGGTGCATATGGTAATTATGGTTTACCAGCAAAACCCAATTAGCTGGCCTCAGCCCAACCCCTACATTTGACAGCTGGTTTACACCAAAACTCAGATTATAACCCCTTGACAAGGGAAGTATATCTACATTCAGGCAAACTTTTCTAAATCCTCAAATTTAGCCAGGATTCATCCTCTGACTGAAATACACATTTAAAAGAGAATGTTTCTATGACAGTGAACACTTAAAACTTAGGAACTACTAACAGATCCTTAGTGGTCCTCCTCTACATGGTTGGTCAGGAGGTAAACTTGTTAAGACACATGGGTATGGGCGCCTGGGTGGCTCAGTGGGTTAAGTCTCTGCCTTCAGCTCAGGTCATGATCTCAGGGTCCTGGGATCGAGCCCCGCATCAGGCTACCTGCTCAGCAGGGAGCATGCTTCCCCCTCTCCCTCTGCCTGCCTCTCTGCCTACTTGTGATCTCTCTTTCAAATAAATAAATAAAATCTTTAAAACACAACAACAACAACAATAAAAACACAACAAGACACATGGGTATGATGAGTCTGGAGCTACAGGAACAATGAACTCTAAGGTTCACTGCCATTGTATAGTGGCACTAAACTCCTTAAACTTCCTCTTCCTCTCCTTACACTTACAGCTTCTAATTTCGAGTTCTGTCCCCCAAAGGTAGCATGCCAGGATTCTGTAAAAGAGAAAACTGAATAATAAATCAGCTCTTGCCGTTTCTAGCATGCAAAGCCATCCAGCTGAAGGGGAACTCGGTATTGCCGACTCCCTACACTGAGTGCCTCTAAGCGCCAAAGAGAATGAACCCGTGCCTGAGTCCCTGAGCTTAAAACGGCTGCAGTAGAACTCTTTTGCTACACGTGCTTTTTCTAAAACTAAGAACAGTATCCCTAGTTTGTACTTTATCACATAAATCTATTGAGACCTCAGGAATGATCAACCTAGATGAAAGATCAAGTAGGCTAAACATTAGTTACACTGAACATATGGATAAGTTGGCATTCCTTAAAACCGACAGGCAATAATCCCATTCAGCACATATTTGGAGGAGACGCTGAGTTCTGCTTCGGGCAAAAGTAGAGAAAGAGGGAATCTGGCTATAGTGCTCAGAGTGACAGTTACTTTCCTGTGTCCAGAATGTTAGGCTCTAGATCCAAACTTTTAACTTCCCCATTAGGCAAAATGAAAATTACATTATCAACAAATGGAGACTCACCGTATTAGAACACAAACTTACCTCTTATACAAGCATGTCCTTTGGCGTTCTTTTAACACTTGAATAATGCTTTTTCTGAATAACATTACCCAATTCCATCATATTTCTGGTAATACTTCACCTACCCTATAAATAGCATGCCAGGAACTTGGCCAGCGATCATCCTTCATTCATTCTGTGTTTTAACAGGGTGCTTCTATTTGCTACTATGACTTTTCGGATACTCTGAAAGTGGTATCTTACCCCCATCAACACTTATGCCTCAATTTAAGAAGTATAGAATAAACCGGATCCCAGTTATTTTACAGAGAAACGGAGTGAGCCAATGACATGACAACTCACCTATCCAATGACAACACCATGTAAAAGAAACAGAGTTCATCAGCTATTGATTATTTTCAATCAGGTAGCAAACCAGGAACAAGTAAAGAGCTTTAGAATCTTTGATTTTCATGGTATCTACCATTGCTGTAGAATCGTTCATTTTGTAGTATGGATGGTAGGAAATACAGAGTGACCACAAAGTACTAGAAACTGCAAGAGCTGATTTATTATTCAGTTAAAAGTAAAAAAGAACAGTAGTCTCCGTTATCTAGGAGGGATACATTCCAAGACCCCCCAGCAGATGCCCAAAATCACAGATATCATATATATATGACTTTGTACTATAATATAGGATTATATAGTATACACACACACACGTATGATAAAAGTTTATGATAAAGTTTAATTCATAAATTAGGCATGGTAATAAGTTGACAATAATGCATAATAAACTAGAACAATTATAATAATGTACTTAATAAAGATACAGAAGTGTGGTCTCTCTAAATATTGTGCTGTCCTCGCCCTTCTCGTGATAATACGAGATGATAAAAAATGCCTACAAAATGAGGTGCAAAGAGGTGAATGACTAGACAGTGTGAATAGTGTTACACCACTAGTGGACCATCTGCTTCAGGCCTCCGTTGACCAAGTGATCTCAGGTAACTTAAACCACAGAAAGGGAACCATGGAGAAGGGGACAGAACCACAGGAAGAAACCTGTCTTGGCTGTATCTTCTGGCATATCAGCACATTATCCAAAGATTTCAGATATTATCATGTGTTTTCAGATACTGCAGAATGATTTATAGCTGTTTCTTGGCTGCTTTGTGATTTTTATTACTTAGTAATGCTTTCTTCAGCTTCTTAAAGATAGTTTATTCTTCATTATCTGATTTATGCTTGGTGGCAGTATGTCAATGTGAAGAAGATTAGCTAGTAACTGTTTGGGAGGTACTTTTTTTTCTTCTCTCCTATATTTCATCTATTAAAAAATTAAATAGATGGTTTAATAAATTATGGACTTTCTAAGAGAAATGCTATATGAAGTGCTTTGTTCTTCATCAGATGCTTTGTGATTTCCAGGGTACTTGGTGTTGTGTGTCTGGTTTTATTTGTAGTATGTCCCAAATGTCTCACGGGACATATTTAACCTTGAAAAAATTATTTATTGGTTATTAGAAATTCACATTTAACTGGCCATCCTGTATTTCAGCCTATGTTAACAATCTTACACTAACTTGCTTTGGCTCTAAATGTATTCATTTTTATTCTAAATGTATTCATCTTCACGAACATTTTTTCAATGTAAAGTGAAAACTATCATACACATAATAAAAACATTTAGACTATTACTTTTGTACTAATTTTATATAGCAATAAAAGGATTGGCTAAGAAGTCCTGAACAGTCATGTTTGATTTTTCTCTCCTATCTCCTTTCAGTACTGATGATATGATTCCCACCCTCTCTTTAATTACAGATTTAATCTCTTCAGTAATTATAAGACTATTCAGAATATCTATTTCACATAATTGAATTTTGTTAGTTTGCGGTTATCAAACACTAAGTCTATTGCGTTAAATTGTATTCATGTGCACAGTTTTTTTACAGTATAACTTTTTATCTTCGGTATATTGGTTTGATTCCTGAAATGTGTGTCTTCTCTCCTTTTATCTTTGTCAGTCTTGCTAGAGGTTTATCAATTTTATTGATCTTCTAAAGAATCATCTTTTTTATTTCATCGATTTTCCTGATTGTTTTCCTGTTTTCAGTGTTATTCATTTTTGCTCCTATGCTTATTTCCTCCCATCAGCTTTCTTTGGCTTTATTTTGCTCTTTTTAAACTAGTTTCTTAAGCTCAGATTTTGCTTTTGATATTTTTTTCTAATAGAAGCATTTTAATGCAATGAATTTCTTGCTAATTACTGCTTTAGCTGTATCCCACAAAGTCTGATATGCCATATTTTCATTTTTGTGCAGTTAAAAGTATTTTTTTTAACTTCCTCTGAGACCTTGTCTTTGACCAACGTATTGTATATGAGTGTGCAGTCTAATATTAAAGTGTTTGGAGATCTTCTGTTATTTATTTCTAGTTTATTTCCACTGTAGTCAGAGAGCATACTTTTATGACTTCAATTCTTCCACATTTTTCAAGGTTTGTTCTATAGCCCAGGGTGTGATCCAACTTGGTAAAGTTCCAGAAACACTCCAAGAAAATATATTTCTGTTGGTGTGCGTAGGGTTCTATAAATGTCTAATAGATCCAGTCGGTTGATAGTGGGGTTAGTTCTTGTATATCCTTGCTGGTTTTATGTCTATTAGGTCTGTTATTGACAAAGGAGTGTTAAAGTCTCCAACCAGAATTATCCTATTATCCTATTGCTATTTTCATTTCTGTCCATTTTTTAAATGCATTTTAAAGCTCTATTTATATATGCATGATTTTTTAGGATTATAATGTCTCCCTGGAAAACTGACCCTTTTATGACAATGCAATATGACTTCTTATAACTGAAAATTTTCTTTGTTCTGATATCTAATTTGTCAGATAATAGAGTCCCTCCAGCTCTTTGATTGAGTTTGGATGGCCTATTTTACCCCATTCTTCATTACACATTAAGTTTCCTGTAGACTACATATAGTCAGGTATAACTTTATTATCCAATCAAAAGTACCTGTTTTTTAACTAGCATCTTCAGATAATTTGCATTCAAAGTGATTATTTTTATGTTTGGATTTAGGTTCATGTTTTCTGTTTATTCCATTATTTTAAAAATTAGTTTATTTTCCCTTCCAGCTTTCTTTTGAGTTCTTGAAGCATTGATGTGTCTACTGTGTTTTGGTTGTATCTCTTAGAGTGCTTATAGATGAGTTTAAGAAAGTCATGGTCTCAGGTTTCAGGCCAGCCTTTGTCACACAGGCTACTGTGGTGCTTCCCCGGAATTACTAATGTCTCAGCCATCTTTCTAGCCTAGTTTTTAGCTGTTCACAGCCTGATTTGATTTTATATGAGGGCTAGAAGGACACCTGCATCATCCATGGGGCCAGAGTTGAAACCCACCATAGAAATGAGAAGCACAAAACTTTTGTGTCCCAGGTAAAGAGCCACAGTTCAGTTAGAAGCAGATTTCACAGGAAGAAAGTAACCCACTGGCCAGCTATAGCCAACAAGAAAGATAACCCAAAAGACACTACTGAAAGCTAGTGTTAAGGAGTGAGGGCATACCACTTGGCAGAAAACAAGGCTACAGGAGAGCTGAATAATAATCTTGGAGTGGAAATATCTAGAAAGGGTTTATATATATTGGAGGAAGGTGACCATTTGAGATAATGTTGGCCAAGAGAGATCAAAACCTCATAACACATTTAAGTGTCATTCTTTCTAATTAAAATGTATATAATGAAATATATGATGGGTTTAAATATAATCCAAAGCACCAAAGGCTGGGCCTGGTGTTCCAGAATTTTCTGAGAGACTATAATTATTAGTATTTTGTTGTTGTTTTCCAAATTTCTCCTGATGATAAAGAAAATTTAGCATCTTCATGAACAGTAAATTGGGAAATGCTTGAAATCATGTAAAAAAAAAATCACACTGGGGAGCCTGGGTGGCTCAGTGGGTTAAGCCGCTGCCTTCAGCTCTGGTCATGATCTCAGGGTCCTGGGATCTAGCCACACATTGGGCTCTTTGCTCAGCGGGGAGCCTGCTTCTCTCTCTCTGTCTGCCTCTCTGCCTACTTGTGATCTTTCTCTGTCAAATAAATAAATAAAATCTTAAAAAAAAAATCAAACTATTCACACCTTCAGTGTGATTTTAGAGAGTAAGGATGGTTTCTAGAGAAACCAGATAAAATATTCACTCTAAGGAAGTGTCTCTCCTTAAGCAAACACTAAGGGGGCTTGAAAACATTTGAGTGGAAAATATCCAAGTCATTTTGGGAATAAAGAAAAGAGTCTGAAAATAATTGAAAGGTGCATTTTGATGGAACTTTGGTAAGTTCTATGGAGGATTATTGAACTCTCAAGGGGAAAGAGTCATATGCTAAATAACCCAAGGGCAGAAAAGCACAAGTACGTGATCTGTTTAACCCTGAAACCCAAGAAGGAGACTGGCAGAGCTGTTCTGCAGAGACAGATTCTAGAAGAGAATTTGGAGAGAAAGAGCAGAAAATCTTATAAGTTAAAATACAATAATATAGAATTCAAGAACTCAAACAAATTAACTAAAAACAAGCCATTTCTTAAATGAGAAACATGGTTCTGTGTTTAAAACCACTGGCCACCATCTGATACAGGAGCAGACCCACCTTGAATTTGGGACCTGGAGCAGCTCCAGCATCTCCTTCACTCTGAAACATGGTGTGCATTACACTGACACCCCAAACCTCAGACCTTGCACACATGCCTGTTATTACTTTCCCCCAGAACACTGGCACTCCCCATGTGATTAATCTGGACTACACTCTTAACTACAGGATTTTGCGCCACCCCCCCCCACCTTCCTCCTCTTCTGATTCCAGTGTGGAACTGTTTTCAAGAGGCCTCACTGAGGCCCTCATCCTGAGTAAAGGGCTTGCCTTCTAATCTTGAGTGTTTAGCCACAGACACACACCTTAGAGTTCAACTGTGAATGTCAGTGTTTTGCTAAAAGAAAGGAAGTGTTCATCATCCGCAGAGACCACTTAAAGTTTTGGAATCCTATAGACTTAGCTACCTATTACAATTTATATTGTGCACCTCATCTACAGAGAGAATGATTTAAAAATTATGATGAATACCACTTTATATATGTGCTTTTGTGTTTTATACTTAAATTTTCTCTTGCCTTAAATAATAATCGCAAACTATAACTTTAACTCAGAAAATGAAGTTGTTTCTCTGAACATTAAAGAAAGCAACACACAGCTTCTAGTGTACTTGGTGAAAGCTCTTTTGCATTAAGATCTTCTGCATTTTGATTTGTTACGCGCATATTAGATTAGCAGCTATAATCTGATTTTCCAACCAACAAATAATCTCAACTATTGCATTCACTCTAGATAAATTACCTTCTGCACTTCCCTTAAAAATACATCAGGAGAAATAAAAGGTAGCTGTCTTCTGAACCATAATCATTTGCTGCTAAAAGTTGGTGTACAAAGCCTCACATGCTGAAATGGTAGACATAAAGAGAAAATGGTCCTTTAATCACCTCATTGTAAATGTTTACAAGAGAGAGCATTGCGGGCCTGAAATGTGAACTTCTTGTTCCCTTTACTGCAATCTCCAGCAAAATTCTTGTTAAATGCTTTGCTAAACTGCCCCATTGACAACACATGTTCTTATATTACTGCCATTTCTTAGTTTGATGGAGCTATACATCCTGGGATATGAGCTAAAACAGAGCCTACCCGTGTTACTACGGCTATATGACCAAGTTGTCAAGTAATTTGTATCCTAACCATTATAACATCTGAGCAAATGTGCTTGTTGGAGCTTTTCTGAGTTAGGCCACAGAATAAGAAAAGGGTAATTTGAAAATAATCTCTGAGCTCCTCAAGGGTATAGACAATACTGTCTGTTGTACACATTCATGTTAGAATAAATAAAAGCAAGACCATCTAAAATACATGAGCGGTATTAAAGTTTAACGTACATCTCTATCAAATGTAATTCCAGATTCTCCTTGAGGATACATGCATATGCTACCCTCTGTGATTCTTCTCTGTCATCTGTACTCAAATACAATTTACACAGTATCATCACAGCATTTTGTTGGCAGAAGAGATCAAAAGGACCTATGGAAATAACAGCTAAAGGCCAGTAAAATTCAGCACACCTATTACTGAAAGGAATTGTTTTAATTTACCTAAACATAAACTTATTTACTTATTATTTTAGAGATTTTTTCTTTCAAGCTTTCTATAAACTTTGCAAATAAAGCAAGTCTGTTTATACTGTTTCCTCAATATAAAGGTATTGATTTGAATACCATTCTCTATTTTGACTCAGTGACATTTTCAGCATATTTTATCTATATAAAGTGTCACTTAAACATTTACTATGAACATTTACCATGTTCCTTTTGGGCCTGTGGTAACTCTGGTGTTATGGACTGTCTAGAAAAAAAGAAAAACTATATAGATAGATAGATCGATCTATCTATCTATATACCTCCTGCCCTGAGAGGGTTGTTTCCACCCAAACCAGTGGCCATCACAAAACAACATACCTGCTGGATGAAAGACCCAAATATGAGGCAAGAATCCATCAAAATCTTAGAAAAGAACACAGGCAACAACCACTTTGACCTCGGCTGCAGCAACTTCTTGCTGGACACGTCTCCCGAGGCAAGGGGAACAAAATCAAAACTGAACAACTGGGGCTTCATCAAGATCAAGAGTTTCTGCACAGGGAAGGAAACAATAGACAGAACTAAAAGACAACCTATGGAATGGGAGAAGATATTTGAAAATGACATATTGGATAAATAGCTAGTATCCAGAATCTATAAAGAACCTGTGAAACTCAGCACCTAAAAAAATAAAAATTCCAGTCAAGAAATGGGCAGAAGGCATGAACAGACAGTTCTTCAAAGAAGACATCCAGATGGCTAAGAGAGACATGAAAAAATCCTGAACATTACTCATCATCAGGGAAATACAAATCAAAACCACAATGGGATACCACCTCACACCTGCCAGAATGGCTCAAATTAACCAGTCAGGAAACGACAGGTGTTGGCGAGGATGTGGTGAAAGGGGAACTCTCCTACACTGTAGGTGGGAACGCAAGCTGGTGCAGCCACTCTGGAAAACAGTATGGCGGTTTCTCAAAAAGTTGAAAATAGAACTACCTTATGACCCAGCAATTGCACCTCTAGGAATGTATCTAAAGGATACAAGTATAGATATTCAAAGGGGGCACACACACCCCAATGTTTTCAGTAGCAATGTCCATAATAGCCAAATTATGGAAAGAGGCCAGATGTCCACTGATGGATGAATGGGTAACAAAGATGTGGTATATATCTATATACACAATGGAATATTACTCAGCCATCAAAAGGAATGAAATCCTGCCATTTGCAACTATGTAGGTGGAACTAGAGGGTGTTATGCAAAGTGAAATATGTCAGAGAAAGATAAACACCATATGATTTCATTCATATGTGGAATTTAAGAAACAAAATAGATGAACACAGGGAAAGGGAGGAAAAATAAGATGAAATCATAGAGAGAGACAAACGATAAGAGACTTTGAAGTCTAGGAAGCAAACTGAGGTCTGCTGGAGGGGAGGTGAATTGCTAAATTTACCTGTGAAACTAATAATACACTGTATGTTAACTGACTTTGAATCTGGATAAATAGAACAAACAAAGAAGCAACAGATCTGCCAAACCCCGTCACACATTCCCTGGGTAGCGGGAGGAGACAGATAGTTTCTGCTGCTCTTTCACCTTTCACATCTTTCTTTTCCATTGGGGCATTCTGGTTCCCAGATTCTTCCCCTTCTATACAGGTGAAATTTAAAAAGTCACTGGGGAATGAAACAATTAGAAACAACCTGGGTAATATCTATCAAGTTCTGAACGCGAAATCTGACAAATAGCAAGAGAAGAGATGACAGTAACAGAATAATGGAGACTTTATGTCTTCATGTCCTCAGATCCCTGATGAGTCAGTTTTGTTTTGTTTTGTTTTTTTTGCCTACTCAGCTGATTCTCATTACAAGGGTAGGAGTTACAGTCTGCTGAAACTATATACAATGATAATTATCTGTGTGGAGTCAGCAGTCTACAAACTCACTGTTGATTCTGGTTGTATTATGTAGTTTGACACAGAGTTTACTCTTCATTTATCTGCACTTTCCTCTTCCCCACCAGCATCAAGCACCACTTTCTGTATGATATGTGTTTAACAGATGCTAATAAAATTGTTTTCCAAACCAGTGCTGTGGCCCCTCATCCAAGGGATAGAGGAACCAAACCTAAATCGACTGTAATCCCTGGATGAGCTCAAGTAGGTGGGTCTAAACCAGAGCTAAGTGAGATATTTATGAGAAACTCTGAGTAATTCAAATATACTTGCAATAGGATCTCAGTTAAAAGTGACATTTTTCTGTGTTTAAAGAGGGAAGCACTTCAGCTCTTCATTTTTCTTCGCAGAACATATCTTCACGTCTATAGCCAGAAGGAACAAACTCACATTTTTAATGCAATTTTTAGACATAAATTCTTTGCTCCTTACTTAAGCTTCAGTAGTGCCACAATGAACTCAGTAGTGCTCATACTTTTTTAAAGAAGCTCTATTGAAGTAGTCAAAAATTAGTAATAGGGAGTTTGACATAAAAATGGAAAGTGGTCGGAACCCTACCTCACTTCTACTCTAACTTGCTTTCATGTTATGCCACATTGTTATTTATTTTATCTTTCTATGGAAGTTCAGATTTTTTTGTGCAGATGAAGAGATTTGGGGCCGGTAGACAGATTCTGTTTATGTCAAGAGTGACAAATTGTCTTTTGCAACAGAGAGATTCATCTACATCTTCCCGTCAAGATCAGTTACAATAATTACTGCTGCAAATACAATGAAATTTAGCCTAAAAAATAGAACATAATAACTTTGCAAAGAGCTCCATAAATTGAGATGAGAGTCTGGATGGTAATGTAGAGCTACAGCAGCCTTGACAGGAGTATGTTTAAGTTATACCAATCATTGGAATTCTCTGGAAAATAAATGACTGCATTTTAATTACCAATTCTAAAACAACAAGATTTGGGGGTAATTACAAGTTTTGCTCTTAGAAATAGAACTTAAATTTTACTTATACATGAAAATCAGCCAAGACAGAAACTTCTCGCTGAACTGGAAATTATTTTGTTAATTATCACATAAATCAATATAAGAGATCAATAAATGCACCAGAAAACAAAGAAGTTATTTGTCTTTTACTATTTTAATCCACCCCATGTAAAACAAACTGCAAATGCATTACAGTTTTACTAGTTAAAAATCTATAGGAATGTTTATCACTCAGAGACGGTGCTTTCCATATTCAATATGGGAACAGCCCAAAGTATCTCTCAACTGTTATCAGATGACCACCTGTGTCCAAACCACCTGGATTAGTTGTTTATGGTGTTGATGTCTGGGTCCCTTCCCAGACTTACTGAATTGGAATTTGGGGGACTGCAACTGAAATTTTGCAATTTTAGTAAACTTCTCTTTTTCTTATCGCATGAAGGTTTGAGCATTACTGTTTTATAGGATAGAAAATGTCTACCACCTTCAAGTATATTTGAAACCAGGAAGAGTCATCGCAGAAGTGATAATAAAGGACAGTTTTAAAGTAGAAGGAAAAAACCTCTATAAATTAGAGATACCTTATGTCTATATCTTTAGATACAAAACCACCCATTGAGTGGCAATGGTCTAGAAACTGGTGGATGCCCAGCATTTTATATTTTTTAATTTAATTTAACTTAACTTATTTATTTTTAATTTTTTTGAGAGTGTGCATGCCTGTGCACATGTGAACAAGAGGCAGGGGGTGGTCGGGGGGAGGTGGGCAGAGGGAGAAGGAGAGAGAGAATCCCAAGCAGGCTCCACATCCAGCATAAAGCCCCACATGAGGCTCAATCTTACAACCCTAAGATCATGACCTAATGCTAGAGTCAGATGCTTTACCGACTGAGCCACCCAGATGCCCCTGGTGCCCATTAAAAAAAAAAAAAAAAAAAAGGAAAGGAAAAAAAAAAGAAACACACAAGAATGTAGGCCCTTATGAAGCTTACAGGAAAAAGTCAGACACTAAAACACAGTGAACCAGAAAGTAAGTTAAAAGACAATTAGAATGGAAAAGAGAAAAAACAGAACTGGGTAGAAGGGACCAAGATTGCCAGGGAGGAGTGGTGGTCGAATTTAAAACAGGGTGGTCAAAGTCGACCATATTGACAAATAGCCTTTGGAACAAAGATTTGAAGGAAGTGAGGAAATTAGTAACGGGAACAGTCTAAGCAGAGGAAATAATCTATGCAAAGCCCTCACGGGTTATGCATTCTTTGCAGACAATCACATTTTCTTTAATATCACCCATTTCACAGAAGAAAAGTAATTTCTGATATTCCTTCTATGAATCAAAGACCCCTATGATGCTTGCTGTATTCAGTCATCCCTTCACCGTGGATTTCTTCCTAGAGAATTTCAGATACTAAATAACTGTTAAATATCTTTCCCTAGGGATTGATTAAGGTTAACTGACATACTCTGGCTCTAGTAAATTATAAGGTAAATTGTACAAAATATAGTAGATAGCACGTTAGAGGTTTGTTGATGGGAAAGGCAGGTGTGATTGTCCACGCAAATAAATTCTTTATGATTATGTCTTTATCTTTTTATACTTATATACCTCTTCTTGCCACAAAGCATAGATAAATTTTAGTTAAATGAATGTCTATATGATGATATACCATTTTACCTATGACCTGGGCAAGAGAAAATAGTTATTGTCCCTACAGATGCTATTGTGTTAATCACAGTCTACATAAACCATATTTTCAAATTCAGTAACAGATTTTTTATCTGGAACATAAAATCATATATATAAACACTTCAAAGATATATTTTATTAATCTAGAGAAAGAAAGAGTGCAGTGGGGAGGGGCGGAGGGAGAGAATCTCAAGCAGACTCTGCACTGAGTGTGGAGCCTGATGTGGAGCTTGATCTCATGACCCTGAGATCACGACCTGAGCCAAAGCCAAGGATGCCTAATTAACTGTGCCACCCAGGTGCCCCTAAAATCAAATATAGTAAAAATATGAGAAATCCAGTAGCGTAAAGAAGAAGAAGGATGAGATATGCATATTGAAAGAACAGCATTAGTTTTCACATGTTGTCAATTCTTAAAATTAGAAATTTTCTGTTTTTTAATTGAAATCTTATTGCAATAATGAAACCAACACTTGTCTTTTGTGATATCTTTACTTAAAGTTCCACTTAAGGATTAATAGTATTAATAATATTCTAAAGAGTATAAGGGAACAGACTAATTTTAATCTATGATAAAACATTTATTCACACTCTTGATTAATAACAGTACCATTATCAATATAGAAAAAGGGAAATATTTTTATCTCACTTTTCAGATAAGAAAATTAGTCTCAAAGATGAAATAATTTACTCATGATTAAAGAATTGGTTTTCGGGACGCCTGGGTGGCTCAGTTGGTTAAGCAGCTGCCTTCGGCTCAGGTCATGATCCCAGCGTCCTGGGATCGAGTCCCACATCGGGCTCCTTGCTCTGCAGGGAGCCTGCTTCTCCCTCTGCCTCTGCCTGTGCTTGCTCTCGCGCTCTCTCTCTCTCATAAATAAATAAAATCTTAAAAAAAAAAAAAAAAAAAAAAGAATTGGTTTTCAAAGTGAAGTCTTCTGATTTTATAAGCCACATATTTTTTTTTTCAAACCAATTCTGATTGTCACTTATTCGTAAGGGAAATACTTACCTTGTAATCATCTGTGGCAGCCAGCCTGCAAGAAGGCTTGTGCTGACCACTACATCCTGGTATTTTCACCATCCCATGGACTCTTCCCACATTACATAGGAATGACTCTTGTTACCAAAAGAAAATGGTACAGTTGATGGAACGCACCATCCAAAGCTGACCCATAAAAGACATCACAGCTTCTGTCTTGCTCTTTATTTTGAACACTTGCTCTGGGCAAAGCCAGAGCCATGTCATATGGAACTGAGGCCTCCTGTGGAAAGTCACCTGAGTGTGGCATCTTGGAAGTAGACCATCCAACCCCAATCAAGCCATAGGATGACTAATCCTGGCCAGCATCTTGATGGCAACCTCGTGAGAGCCTCTGAGGTATTCCTGAATTCCTGACTGAATGATCCACTGTGAGTTAATACATTTTTATTATTATAAGTTACTTTTTTGGAGTACAATTTATTATGAAAAAATAGATAACCATTTGCACACATATACGTATGTTAAAATGTAAATGAAAATAAATGTTTCCAAAGAACAAGTACTTGCCCTTAAAATGTGGGATGTATTTATTCCTCAATCTTATTCTCTTTTATTGAAATTATTCTGTTTATGACTCCTAAAAATGCATTATTTCAAGGGATTCCCAGGGTTAATCAGCATCACTATTACTGGTTCCCAAGGAGAATCAGGTGAGTTCAGCTTCAAGTCTTGTTCCAAACCATTTGGTGCTCCTGAGATATTTCCATAGAGAAATTCTGGATATTCCCTGCTCGCTACTTGTATCATTTGTTTATAAAATTATGACATCACATTAAGTTCCCAATGAAGTCTGAAACTAAAAGAAGAAAACCCTTCCTCCCTGTGAAATGGAGAATGCTTCCGTCTTAGTTCATGTATCTCATGACATCTTTTAGAAGTAGAATCATGTTTCAAGCATCTAGGGCTCAATACCACAAACTGTAGTCCAGCATGTGACATTGGCAGTATCTCATTATATTACTGAAGACTGAATAAGGGACATAACTAGTCATCAGAGCCAAAATGCATGCTAGTTTGGGAAAAACCACTTAACCCCTGCACCAAGCTTTCCTGGTTGATGCTGGCTAGGAGGTCCCTAGTAAATATTTAAGGACCTGAGAGAAAAGGAGATCTTTAGAAGGAATGGCTGCATTCTGCTCTCTGCTTCTGCTCACACAAGAAGCAGAATAAACTAAACTGATGGTGTTGGGGAGTGAGGTATTTGCATTTACCTGAGGGCCCTTCAGGTAGACAGGGTGAATGAACTTTGGCAGGAATCTAAATTGTGTGTGAGGTTGCGGGTGTTATGACTGTTCCCATTTTACAAATAAAGAACTAGGGGTGCCTGGGTGGCTCAGTGGGTTAAAGCCTCTGCCTTCGGCTCAGGTCATGATCCCGGGGTCTTGGGATCGAGCCCCACATCGGGCTCTCTGCTCAGCAGGGAGCCTGCTTCCCCCTCTCTCTCTGCCTGCCTCTCTGCCTACTTGTGATCTCTGTCTGTCAGATAAATAAATAAAATCAAAAAGGAAAACAACAACAACAACAACAACAAAACAAATAAAGAACTAATGGTTGAGAGCAGTTATTAGTTCATGATTACAGTTAATAACTGCCCAAGCAGATACCTATTTATTAGCACAGTGCCTGGAAGACAATGACCGAGAGATTTCTTTTCTTTTTGAAGATTTATTTATTTATTTGAGAGAGAAAGAGAGTGAGAACACAGGGTGGGGAGGGGAGTGAGGGAGAGGGAGAGAGAGTCCCAAGCCAACTCTGCGTTGAGCATAGAGCCCTATGTGGGGCTCCATCCCATGACCCCAAGATCACAACCTGAGGCGAAACAAGAGTCAGATACCCAACTGACTGTGCCATCCAGGCTCCCCAGAGAGAGACTCCTTTAGTCTTATAATTATCTTAGAATCTCAGTATTATTTAATCATACAGTTAAGAGGAAATTAGACTTCAGCTGTCTAGTTAACAGATCAGTTGACAATGATTTAAGCATCAGTTGGGAGCCTTTATGAGATTAACTTTTCTCCTTCATATACTATTTCTGAATAAAGATGATCTTCCCTCAACTTGAACAAGCCAGAAACATGGGTGTCTGACTTTCAGGAAACCATGCTGAATTTCATTAGTTCAAAAATGTCTTATAATAGAGTGAAATCATCTTGGAGATCTCTTCATTCTTCTACATTTCAGTTATTCACAAATGTGATTACTCCCCTGCTTTCTTTTAGATGTCCTTAAAGGACCTGGCTTCAGGAATCCTCCTTTTCTTGGTCCTTATATTTTGGACATACCTTTGTTGTTATTGATTTTTTTTAACATTATACTAAACACAATTATCTTACATAACAAGATTGGCACAAAGCATGATATGATTATAATTTTTTTTTAAGATTTTATTTATTCATTTGACAGACAGAGATCACAAGTAGGCAGAGAGGCAGGCAGAGAGAGAGAGAGAGGAGGAAGCAGGCTCCCCGCGGAGCAGAGAGCCCGATGCGGGGCTCGATCCCAGGACCCTGGGATCATGACCAGAGCCGAAGGCAGAGGCTTTAACCCACTGAGCCACCCAGGTGCCCCTATGATTATAATTTTGATATGGATCTCAACCATATTAATACCTTCTGAGGCAATTCTTTCCTTGTTACAAAGTGGGTTATGCTCCAAGCCATCAGGCTCTACTATTTCACCCTCACACCCAAGCAGATGGTATCTTGGCGTCCTGTTCAGAGTTCAGGATCATCTCTCTACCTCCATGGCTGTACCCTCCGCTATGCCTTGAGACCCATGCCACACCATGAGCTTGCTGCCCCTCAATTCTACTCTGTGATTTGGGGGAGTTTGAGGGCTAGATTCCAGAAAGTCTACAGGAGCCACTGATCATGAGGAAATTGGGTCTGCCCACCATACCTTGAAGAGACAGTTGATAGAAACATGGATATTTAATGCTTCTGATGAAGTCTCTGATAAAAATGAGAAACATGTTATTGAAAGCCAGAGGAAAGGTTATTCTTGTTATAAAGTGGTGAAGAACTTTTAAACAAGAATAAAAATAATAAAGTGGGTTATGCTGCCGTTTAGTATTATGTCAAATCAATACTTGTAATCATACTTTTTTCATATTAAGAATGATCAAGTCATGTTACCCTTTTTGTATACATGCACACTTATTTTTTAGCCCAATTACAAGATTTTATGCGAAGTAAGTGACTGTCATCAATCACAACTCCTGAGTGATGGGGGGAATTTATTATGGGAGAGATGAAATGGTATCGTGGTTGAAGACGTGCACCTGGCACCAACTTCTTGGGTTGGATTCCCTCCCCACCACTAACAAACAATGTGAGTGTTGAAGAATTGTGTAAGCTTTATGTCTCTCATTTTCTGATATATACAACAGGGGTAAGAATAACTGTCTCACAGAGCTATCATAAGACTTAAATATGTTAATGCATTTTTTTTTTTTTTAGAAAGCTGTGTGGCATTATCTTTGACTTTAAAAAAATGTCATAGGTTTGGTTCCCCTCCAAGAAAATGTTAAGCCTTTCTAGACAGAAAATATCAACATACACTCTGAGAGATGTACACCATATCTGTTATTTGGCCTTAAAAAGTACCACTATTATCACCTGTTGCTCTATGGTGTCCACTCTGCTTACCTATGGGAACAGCCAATGATTATTTACACTACTGCTAGACATTTGGCTGCATGTTCTGTGTGTTACTTCCTTTAAAATTCACTTCAATATTGAGGCACCTTGGTGGCTCAGTCAGTTGAGTGTCTGATTCTTGGTTTCAGCTCAGGTCATGATCTCAGGGTCCTAAGATGGAGCCCCACGGCCAGCTCCATGTCCAGTGGAGTCTGCTTGAGATTCTCTCTCACCCTGTGCCCCTCCCCCTGCTTGCACACTCTCTCTCTCTTGCATATTAATTAATTAAATAAATAAAATTTACTTCAATCTTGTAAGAAAAGAATAATTATTCTCATTTTCTAGATAAGGACACTGAAACTCAGGAAATTTAAGTCACCTGGAAAAAGACACTATTAAGTGGTGGTCCAACCAAGCTAAGCCAAATTTATAAACTGTCTAGTTTAGCCAGGAAGTCAGCTAATAATGATGTAAGCCTGGGTTCGGGGCTGGTGGAAAAGTTATTCCAGGACTGGTAGGAAATCAGAGAATGCCAGTCCTGGTTCATCCTATGGTTTGGACCCTGTTCATTTTCCAATTCATGCAAATGCCTTCATCTAGGTTTCTCAAACAATCTCTTTTTACTGATCTTCAATAATTTCTCTTCAAAATGCTTCAGGTGAAGAAGCAGAATCAATTCTGAAAGAAATAACAAAAAGAAATCCTGTTGGGAAACACAGGTCTGAATTACACATGAAAGAGCTTTGAGAATAAAATGTTTTTGGATTTTTGGGTCACCTGAGTGGCTCAGTCAGTTAAGTGTCTGCCTTCCACTCAGATCATGATCCCAGGGCCCTGGAATGAAGTCCTGCGTCAGGTGCTCTGCTTGGCAAAAAGCCTGCTTTTCCCTCTCCTTCTGCCTACCCCTGCTTGTGCTCTCTCCCTCTAATGAATAAATAAAATCTTTAAAAAATATTTTTGGATTTTTTTTTTTTTTAATCTCAAAGGTGGACAGCTGTAGTTACTATCATCAGAGCCAACCCCTTGCTTATTTAGAGAGCCCCTGGTTGTCATCCCCTTCTGGAATTCACCTGAGGTGGCTGCCCTTCCTGGTGTCAGCCTGCATCCCTAATTCATCCATGTGGGAATGCAAGGGCTTGAGTCTGCGCCATCTGGGGCAGCTTTGAAGGGCTCACAACTTGGGATTGGCTGAGACTTCCAGAGAAACATCATCCCTGGTCCAGTCCATCCTCTGTGCAATCCTTCCTTCCTTTCCACAGATGCTGTCTTAAGAACATTTCTACCAGACCTCCTGTGAGCTAATCTCCATCTCAGTGTTTCCCGGGAATCCAAAGTGACCAGAGGAAGAGTGAATTTCCTCTGTAGGAAAACCTTCCAGCAAACAAGCTCTGTGCCCAAATATCTCATGGGCTACCAGTGGAGTGGTGTACACTTGGAGCAGCATTTTACTGAAATACATTTTTCATTCCATTTTGATTTTCAGGTGTGTGTGTGTGTGTTGTGTGTGTGTGTGTCTGTTTTAACATGTCAAACTGGCTTAATTGGTTGCCTAATGCAACTTTAAACTTTTTGGTACCCTGAAGTCTGTTTCTGCTTCTAATTTTTGCAAATGCCAGACAATCTGACTTTCCCTATTTTTCTTTTTTTAATAATTTCTAATTCTGGATCTCAGTCATCCTTAAAACAGAGTTTTGAAATAAATCTTTCTTGAGGTTGTGTAGTAGAGAGATTTGGAAATGACAATATTCACATCTCCTATCCCCATAACAATATTCAGACATTGCAAATCCAATTTAGTTTACATTTCTTTTTATCTGGAATTTCCATCAGATAGAAATTTGAGCCGTTTGGCAGATGCTGAAATTTATTTCTTGCTTCTGAATTTATGTTTAGCTATAAAAAAAAAATTCCCTGTGGTCTGATCTTCCCTGATTCTTAACCACTTATCCCCACTATTGCATATATCAAATCACCATAGGAAGAAAAATTTGTTCTTAACCATTTTTAAAATTTTGTGATAAGAAGATATAGAATGGATTTTAATGGTTTGACGTAAGCAGAAGGCTCAATCTTCTAATCTTCTAATATGAGGGCTAATTACACGGAGGCTGATGGCCAGATGTCTCTTCTTTCCCTTTGGCACAGAACAAGGATAAGTAGGCTTAAGTTTAACACAGGAGATTCAGAAATCACACCAGAAAGTCTCCAAACAGAAAGGCTATTCTCAAAGATGACTGCATTTACAATTCACAAAGAGAGTGACCAACCCTTTGCTTAATCCTCATTTAAAGGAGATTCTACAATCACCATGAGACAAAGTAAAAAAGAGTTAGTGTTTAGGAAAACATGTGTGGGTTGTTCAATAAAATGGTTACTGGAAATTTCTAAATATAATTCATGATACATTAATGCACCAGGTATTTACTGAGTTCCTGTATACTGAAATTTATGCTAGGGGAATGAATAGGGACAATATAGCCTCTTAGGATTTCTTCTGCAATGTAATGTTTAATTTCAGGGTCTATTTAAAAATCAAATCATGGAGCTCAATTCTCTTCTATGTATGAAACCAAAATAACTGTTGTCCAGAAGTCATGTGGGAAAATTACACCAGATCTGACTGAATACTTATTTCATTTATTTATTTTTTTTAAGATTTTATTTATTTATTTGACAGAGACACAGTGAGAGAGGGAACACAAGCAGGGGGAGTGGGAGAGGGAGAAGCAGGCCTCCCGCTGAGTGGGGAGCCCCATGTGGGGCTTGATCCCAGGATCCTAGGACCATGACCTGAGCCAAAGGCAGACACTTAATGACTGAGCCACCCAGGTGCCCCATATTTTAAACTGTCATGATGAACATAAATATGTAACATCTAAAGAGCAAGGATCAATGGTGTGTAATGAGCTTATGCAAATCAACACAAAATGTCCAATAGAAAAACTGGTAAAAATGAGAACAAAACCAGAAATTCGTAAATTACCAGAAAAATTGGTAAATTCCTAGACGATTTGAAAAATATACCCTAGGGGCACCTGGGCGGCTCAGTCAGTTGAGTGTCTGACTCTTGATTTCAGCTCAGGTCCTGATCTCAGAGTTCTGAGACTGAACCCTGTGTCCAGCTTCTGCACTGGGTGTGGAGCTTGCCTGGGAGTCCCTCTCCCTCTGCTCCTCCCCCACTTGCTTTCGTTCTCTCTTAAAAAGATAAATATATATATGTATATATATTTGTATATATATGTATATATATACATATATATATTTACCAGATATAATATGGAATAGAATATTGTTTAGCCTTTAAAAGGAAAGAAATCCTGTCACATTCTACAACCTGCATGAACTTTGAAGACATTCTACTGAGTAAAATAAGCCAGTCACAAAGAAGACGAATACTGTATGATTTTACTTATTCAAGGTATCTAAAATGGTCATATTGATAGATAAAGTAGAGTGGTGGTTGCCAAGGGCTGGGAAGAGAGGAAATGTGGTGTTATTTAATAGGCACAGAGTTTCACAAGGAAATAGTTCGGGAGATACATGGTACAACAATGAACATACGTAACTTTAGTGAATTATATGCTTAAAAATGGTTAGGATGATACATTTCATGTGTTTTTATCATAATTAAAAGGCTTTTAAAAACCACACACACACAAATTATTAAAATTATCTAATGGAGGTGAGGAGTTTTAGAAAGTTTTTTAGGTGTATTACTTGATATATTTTAAAATTTCAATTTGTTAATATTTATCATTTAAAATTTGTATTTCATTTTGAGTAAAGATTCTTTTAGAATTTATCATGCGTCCTTTCTTACAAGAGCAAACAAGCATAAGACATCATTTGTAGAAAGGAGTTTTATTAAGATACTGTCAATATACGTTTATCAACAAAATAAGGTTTGCTGATATAACAGATAAACCACTAATCTCAGTGCTTAATACAATAAAAGTTTACTTCTCAAATGTAAATCCAACTGGTTATTCCCAATTAGCATTAAAGCCCATAGGCTTCCAGTTATGGAAGGAATAAATCATTCATAATAATGATTCAAGTCAATATTGAAGCACTCAGTAAACCCAACATTCAATGTTGAATTATTCAAAAAAATGTGTTCCATAAATAAATCACGGGAATAAGAGGTACAGCATAGGGAATATAGTCAATGGTATTAAAATAGTGTTGTATAATAGCTACACATGTGGTGAGCACAGGATAACATGTAGAGATGTGAATCACTGTGTCATACGCCTGAAACTAATATAATACTGTGGGTCAACTATACTCAAAGGGAAAGAAAGAACGACAGAAAGACAGGACAGAAAGAAAGGAAAGTGCTCTTGGAGTCAGAAATTCAGGCTGAGGAAGAAAGACTTCACCCCCTTCAGCCCGTGCCTGCCATGGTCATTTTCAGCTATCAGCAAAGAAAGGACAGTGAGAATCTGGAGCGTGAGAATCTGGAGCGTGGGAGGTTCCTAAAGTACTTCCTTGCTGCACCCAAGTATGGTCCGGGGACAGGAGCAGCAGTAGCCCTCCTAGAGAGCTATGGGTCCAACTGTGCAAGTCTCCTTTCAGACCAACTGAGTCAGAATCTGTATTTTTTTAACTTTTTTAAAGATTTTTATTTATTTATTTGATAGACAGAGATCACAAGTAGGCAGAGCACTAGGCAGAGAGAGTGGAGGAAGCAGGCTCCCTGCAGAGTAGAGAGCCTGATGTGGGGCTTGATGCCAGGACCTTGGGATCATGACTTGAGCTGAAGGCTTAACCCACTGAGCCACCCAGGCGCTCCCCAGGATCTGTATTTTAATATGATCCCCAGGTGAATGATACTCACATTAACATATGAGAAGCAATGTTTTAGACAAGGGAGAGGCAATACTGTCAGCCAAACAGGGCCTGTTACACTCCAAAAATTACTTATTACCTTTAGGGATTAGGATAAGGGAGAGGATATGAAGAGCTCAAATTATTTCCAACATTTCTGATTCAATGGACATGTCATATTTTTCACACACACGTTTTGTTTTCAAAGCACCAGGAATTACTAGCTTGCCATCTTAGTGTTCACCTGGATCCCTGATGATGGATTAATCTGGAGTATAGCTGGATATATAAGAATTTAGCATGTGGAGATAATCTCATTTAATCTCTCTGTGCTCACATTTAGATAATACTATTCCGGGAAAACAATATTTTCAATTATATTGGACAAGTTGTACACAGAATTATGAAAATTATTCTGTCAAAAATGGTGAAAAATTATTCCAACTGGAGCAAGTAAATTTGCTTTTGTGACCACTCTGAAAGAATATGAACATGTTGGCAATTCAATTTCTTTATGTTTATATTGGAAACAGACACACACACACACACACACACACTTACCCACATCTCATATTCCTATAATTCATGGAGGTTCTGAATAATCAATGGAAACATACTTTCCCAAAAATGAACTTGGTGAAGATAGTTGACAAGTTTCACTATAGATTTTAATGTTGTAGTGACTTTTGAACAAACAGGTTCACCTTGGTGGTACTGCGTATTTGGAGGTTTACCAAGTTTAAATATTATTCACAACCAAAATGAAACAGTGCTTTCCCCTAAATCCGTGGCAAGCATACCTAACACAAAACAGTATTAGAGCGCCCCCTGCTGACACACGGCCGCCGCAGCTAACAGGTGCAACCACCATTTTACGTGGCCAAGTGGTTCTTGAACCTTGAGTTTCATGCCTTCAGTTATTACAACAGTTCTATATTTTAGTTTTTATAAATGTTTCTTTTTCAGCCGATCATAAGTAATTGGTTAATTCTGTAAAACACTAAATAGGAGGCCTTTTTATTGACACTGTTTACAAAAAAAAAAAAATGGCAGTTATTTCGCTGTAGCATTTGAATTTTTTAAAGATGACCATCTTCCTTTTTTTCTGAGAAGAATGCTTGAGATTGTTTACCATAAAGTAGAATCCTAAAACTTCTCTGGAAAAGATCTGGGATTTCAATTGTTTCAAAAGTTTATCCCCTAATGAAAAATCAGAGAAGGCATTTGCTAACGTTCATGTAGCCAGACTATACTGGGTTCAGTTAGGACGGCATGGATGCCTGACCCACTGGTTGTTCTGCTGTTCACTATTCATTAGAATAAATTAGTTGAGTATGTTGAACAAAAGATTGTTCATTCTCCAACAGTTAAAGAGAGTCAAAAATCAGAGTTTTTCTTACAATTCAAAAAAAATTACAAAAAAAAAATTTCTTACAAAGTTTATCTTACAATTCATGCGACAAACACACCTCATTTATTAAGTTCATATATTGTGGGTCTTCTTATTTAAAAAAGAATATATTCATTCTAATTTTTAATATAATGGCCTTAATCATTAGTTTACAAAATAAAACCTACTGCTTTGACTTGTGTTGGGTCAGGCTGAATGTTCTTTTTCCCTGCCTGGGTATTTCTGTAAGCAGTTACCCCATCTGGAGGCCACATGCAAGAAGCAATAATCAACTAAATTTAGAACATCCCAACTATAAGAACCATTCTACTTCATTTTTCTACTTCCCTGACAATCTTCTAAGAAATTCAATTTCAAAAGGGAATTGCCACGAATTTCTACAATAATGTTAGTTGTACATGCTGATTTCTGAAAAACATCTTACAGAAAAATAAACAGAAGTGGCTTGCTACAGGGCAGAAGAAGCAACACAATTCTTTCCTGACATATTTTAAATGCCTCACCAATTCTAGGCAGTAAGAAGCTGGTAAAACTCACTACAGGAAGATAATAAAAACACCTCAAAGACTTTAAAAAAATCTTTCCTTTTTTCTTTTGTATTGTGGTAACTATTTTAAGGTCATTAAGGAAGACTCCTTTTAGGATAAAAAATATATGTGTGTATGTGAACAGTCAACAAATGTTTAATTGTAAATATCTTTTCCTTACCTCGGGCTCTATGGCAACAGAAGAGGGTAAACTGCACATGGATGTGTTTAAGTTCACCATGATATCAAGTCTGTGAAAGGCTTCCTTTATTATGGCCGATCTATTTTTAGCCAGCTTGTGGTACTGTACGTATGTATGTTTGCAGAGCATTTAACCAGAAGTGTCAAGGAAATGCAATAAAAGATTTCTAGATGAAACCTGCACTTTAAAGAGTGTGACTGAGGGCACTTGGGTGGCTCAGTGGGTTAAGCCTCTGCCTTCGGCTCAGGTCATGGTCTCAGGGTCCTGGGATCGAGTCCTCCATCAAGCTTCTGTCCAGCAGGGAGCCTGCTTCCCCCTCTCTCTCTCTCTGCCTGCCTCTCTGCCTACTTGTGATCTCTCTGTCAAATAAATAAATAAAATTTTTAAAGAATGCGACTGTATTTAAGGAGATGAAGCCACAGTATATAGGAAAGGAGTGATTTAGGGAAGGTAGATTTATCTTATATCATCTATCAGCAAAGAAAAGAAACTGAAGACCCTGAATGGATCCACAGTACTTGGTTTGCGTGGAAGAGACTAGCTTGGAAACCACTAGGAAAATACAGCAATCATATCTTTATTTAAATATAAAATAATGGAATGGAAACTTGTAAAAAAAAAAAAGAGTAGTAGTTTTTTTTGTTGTAAAGAATCAGTTCTACTAAAGCAGTTTGATACAAGAATCAAAGATTCTTGTGACACCCATACCTTAAAAAAAAAAAAAAAAAACGAAGAAAGAAAGAAAACAAAAAACCAGGAAGCTGCTGAAAACATGTAGAAAGTGATCTTAACCAAATCTGTCAGGTATTAATTAGTACAGAGAAAACAAAAAATGAAGGAATTGCATTATGCTTTATGGGGGGGAAATAATAAAAAATAAACCCAAGAAAATATAGGTAGACTGATTTTTAAAGTTTAAATTCAATTTGAAACATAAGCCACATGCACTTCTCTTGGGTGGTTTTCCCAGGGTAAAAGTACTAGCCTGTCCATGAACTCATGACAGGTAAGAAAGAGCATCTCCAGCAGTGAGCACATCCTCCTAAGTTTCAGGTGGAAATGAGGGTCTCCTGAGCCAGGATATGATTTGGTTAATTTCTCTGAATAGCACCTTTGTTTGAACATACTGATCAGAAGGTGATCTGGTGGAAGGAGACATTTATAAAAGACGGTTTTGCTAATGTTCCCAGAGTAATAAAGAGATCAAGGTGCTATAAATCTCACTGGGAATTCTTTTCACTTGAAACTGCTTTTCTAATTTAATCATCTTGCCCTCAAGAAGAGAAGGGTCAAGTGAGTTTCTGAAGATTTGGTACTTAGCTAAAGGTGTAAACACACTAAAATCTTTTTTTTTTCCCTTTAAATGATTAAATCTCCATTTTTGGTACCAGCAGGCCCTTATTTCTGATATGATCAAGGACAGTATTTTTTTAGTTAATTAAAAAGCATGTTATTCTAGAAAATCACAACTCTCTATGCATAAATATTTTAAATATTTTATTTTAAATGTAAACACATCCACCCACCCATACCCCCATCTAATGTCCAGTGGAGGCCATTCTAGTGCTGTAAATTCCCAGCTGGAGGGTTACATGATTTCATGTCAACTAGAGTCACTCACCAATTAGGAATTAGTTTTTAAAAAGTGCAGTGAGAAGTTAAAGATCATTCCAAACTCCTCTGAGGGCAGAATCATCTAGACATTCATTTCCCCTTGTCCCCATTTCCCCAATATATTTTTACAATAAACTCATCTACATCTGATTCAACAAAATTTATTTTTTTGGCATCTGTTTTTATTGAGTCAACCCAAAGCAATGGGTTTTTTAAAACAACTCTCTTTCCGGTGTTCTATGTGCTTGGTTTGCACAATACTTAATTAAATTGTGTAATTCCAAATAGCTTGTACAACTGGCTGCATGACTAGGATAGTCTGAACATTAATCACTGAATATTTGCTTACCTCTCCTTCCTCCTGTGGGCAGAGAATGATCCCATGTCCCACTGACGTTGGCCTTGGCTGGGTGACGTGATTTGGTCAATGGCTGTTATTGGATGTGAATTCAGCATGGGCTCGAAATACACCTGTTCTCTTGCCTTTCTGTCATCTCAGGGAGAATGACAGTCCCAGTGTGACTGCTCCTGCCGGAAGAATGAGAAATGCAGTGAGGAGAGCCACGCTGGCTGACCCACAGATGGGCAAGCAATAGAAGGGACATGGCTGCTGTATGCCTCTAAGTTTTGACGTATTTGACATGCACCAATGTATGAACGCAACAGAAATTAGCTCAAATGACTTTAGGAAAGCAAGTACTCAGCTTGTTAAAGCAGAAACAGGTAGACGAAGAGAATCCTACTAACTCTCATGGCATGGAATCAAAAAATAAAAATGGGGAGGAATCCTGTTTCTGTTGGTCCCAGAACTTTGCACGCCGGCTTGTACTTGCTCTTCTCCCTGATCAGAATAGTGTGGCCCACGGTGTTACCACTAGTCTTGAGTCTAAAGACAGTGCTGCACTCATAATGTTACTTCAAAGAAAGATCACATTGATTTTTTTTTTAAGATTATTGTTGTTAAGATTATTATTGTTGAAACCAGTATTAGCAAAGCCTATCCCGAAAGCTGCCTTTCTCAAAATCCTCATCAGCTCAAGGTCTTTGTAGGGAATACAGCCGTATTTTGTAGCCTATCTCCTAACTGATCTTATGCTGATCTTAGGTGTCCCTCCCATTCCTGTAGAGCCATGTACCTAGTGTAGTGCCTCATTTCTAGATCCTTCCATGGCTGTAGCATAATGCGGGACACCTGCAGAGGACCTCTTCATTACAGAGGACCAGTCACCATGACTGAGACCCACTGATGTGTGACAGGCCCCTGGGGCATCCCTGGCTCCCCCAGTCTGCTTTGTTCCCCGCTCAGCAGAGCCTGTTCAATCACGGGACTTTGCCCAGCCAGCTGTCCCATATACCTGTCCCATACCCCAACCACCAGATGCCCCTTCTTCTCACAGCTGCAGTCTGACCCCTCCAAGAGGATGAGGCATCTGAGGGCTTCCCCCACCTGCTTCTCAAGCATCATTACGAGACCGCTATCTACATTCCATGCCAGGCATCACTCGAGGGTCTGGAATATAGCCGTCAGCACAACATGACAAAAACCCTGGCTTCAAACACATATATTCTAATCCAAACACAAAATATAGTCAGAAAGGTGGATAGCAAAATGCTGTAATGTAACATTTTCACCTATCAAATTAGCAGAGACCATAGATTTCTAATCTCTACTTACTACTGAAATTACTTTTTTTTTCCTTCAATGGAAGAAAGAGTGGGGAAGAATGTTATTATACACACAGCCGGATGCAAGGTAGTAAGACTTTACAGAAAGCCAGAAGAGAATTTATAAGAGGAAAACAAAAAACAAAAAACAAAAAAAAAAAAACAAGAAAAATTTTAATGAAAGGCTTTCAAGATCTCAAGAAATTTTATCTAACTCTACCTTTGAGTGTTCTAAGGACAATTATGAGTGGGCATAGTTATTTAAATAAAATATGCTTATTTCAATTAATTAAATATAAATGGGGAGGAAAATCTTAACACCCAAAGATAATGATTTTAGATAACCAAATTCTGTAGTATTCTTTTTTTTTAAAAAAGATTTATTTATTTATCTGACAGAGAGAAAGAGAGAGACCACATGTGAGTGGGGGGAGGGCAGAAGGAGGAGAGAGAGAAATTCAAGCAGACTCCATGATGAGTGCAGAGCCTGACATGGGGCTCAATTCCACTGCCCTGAGATCCTGACTTAAGCTGAAACCAAGGTCAGAAACTTAACCGACTAGGCCACCCAGGCACCCCTAAATACTGTAATATTCTTAAAATGTAAACATAATGGAGTTACTGAAATTTTAAATTTTACTGACATAAAAACTTTTGTATGCTGTTAACTTTTGAAATTATACCCATACACTACACTACGGTTTTTCTTTTTTCTGGGAAATTTACATGGATGCCATATGTGTGTGTGAAGGAACACATGAATTCCTATACTGTGGAATATTATTTTATCCTGGAGAAAACAGAGCATGTCAATAAAGACTCAGCTATTTTTTGGTTCACATAAGAGGATATTAAAAACTGACACACATTTTGCTGCTTCTGTGAAAAACATGAGAAAGCTATAGCTACATGTTAATTATGGTCAAATGTTCACATCCATTCACAGGCTTATAATTCATATGAAATCAATGTATTTAGGCAATTACAGTTTTATTTTGTGGGAACTGAAAACCATTTTGAAAGAATAACATTTAGAGGAAAATTAGTAGAAGTCTTCCTGTTCTCCTGTCTCAAATTTAAATATTTAATATTTAAGAAAAGACAAATGGCATTCAGAAACTACACCAAGTATCTTGGTAGAGCCTGCCAGCAATTAATGGATTTCTATTTGCAGTTTCATCATATTTGTTTAAATTTACTAAGTGCTTCAACAATTGAGTATGTAGCAGTGCCTATTTTTCCTCAAATCAGAAACTTATGCTCAGGCCACTTAATTTTGACTTTTTTTTAAAAGTACACCCATCACTGGGATGGGCACCTGGGTGCTGCGGTCCGCTGAGCATCCAACTCTTGGTTTCGGCTCAGGTGGTGTGTGTGGGGGGAGGGGGAGGTTGGAGATAGATTATGCACTCAACAATTGTATTTCAACCATTCAGTCATTTAGATTTTGGATAAATTCTGCACTAGTGATATCTGTTGTAATTATGTAAATGAATGAACACTTATAATAGCTAATTGATTATAAGTCTTTGGAAAAGTCTCATAGGATCGAGCCCTGTATTGGGCTCCACACTCAGCCAAGAGTCTGCTTCTCACTCTCCCTCTGTCCCTGCCCATGCTCACGCTCTCGCTCTCAAATAAATAAATATATATATTTTTTTCCTTGAGAGAGAGAGACAGAGATAGCAAGAGAGAGCATCAGCAGGGGAGCAGAGGGAGAAGCAAACCTCCCTGCCAAACAGGGAGCCCGATGTGGGACTCCATCCCAGGACCCTGGGATCATGACCTGAGCCAAAAGCAGACACTTAAACTGAGCCATCCTGGCACCCCAAATAAATAAAGTTTAAAGAAAAAAAAGTATAGCCATCATTCTACATGAGATGATAGGTGGGTTCCTATCAACAATTGGCAGCTGTGTGTTTTCTGACAGAACTAAAGCCCTGTGTTTGGGCAGAATATCTTATCAATTTTTAATGGAATCATGTAGGAGATGCAAGAGCCTCCTCTGAGACCACTCCTACTGCAATTAGGACTAAGAGCCTACACAGGCTGTCACAGAACCTTCCACTGGGCTCCTTCATCCCCCTGCATTCCAAGTAAACACATTCAGTGAAACAAAGCAAAAGGAAATATGCCAGCAAACAAAACCCCTGGAGTCTGTGGATGAGGAAAATAAAGACCTCAATTTCAGTTTCAAAGACGTGCTAATGAGCTAAATAAACTCACTGAGATCTGAGTTTTAATTCCTGTCTCCAAATCCCCCCAACACTTTATCTCTGTTTGCCACTCTGTTCCATAGTGAAGGTTTTGTAGTTATTTTATTGATTTTCTAAACCAATTTAGCCTACTATCAATATAAATCTAGTGTCTCTTAAATTAGATTAAAATTTAATTTGCAACCAATACCTATTGAAATAACCATCTCATCGGTAAATTTTAATGATGCTGAGTTAAATGTCAAGAGAGCTATTTTATTTCCATTGATTTGCCTATTGATTGCTAAACCACAATCCACGATGCGATGCTCTCGTCCCATTTAACATAATGCCTATCTATTACGTAAAAACTGAGACTTACCATTGTAAAGTGACCTTTTACTTTTCCTAAGACTTAAAATCAATTAGTGAGAAGTCTATCTCCAACCCTCTCTCCACACCGTATCCCCAGTGCCCCCTACCAGATTAACTCCTGCAAAATCCCTTCCCTGTACTCAGTGTGATTAGTTGCATCCATGAAAGCATTTATTTTACTTACACTAAATGACACAAGATCACATGGAGGAGTAACAACATCTATAATTCTGAAAAAGAGTTTCATCACGTGAGTCCAGGACTACCTCTTATACTGACAACACAAGCTCTTGACTCTCTGAGCTCATTCTTTGTTCGTCTACTGCCAAACCTTTCCCAGACAACTTCTTGGCCTTTCTTCCAAGCTAAAACTGCATTAGTCAGTTTGGAAGAGAATGTATTATCATGACTCTTATAAAACCCAATATTGGTCAAGATGCCTTATGGGATCCTGATGGCCAAAATTGTTTCCATGATTGAAAAGTTTCTACCATGCTCTTCCTGGCTTCTTTCACTTCTCTGGTATAACCACATCAACATTCATGGTCTTCCTCTTTCCACTTCTTATTTCCTTCAAATTCTGAAGATTCCTCCTTTTATCTTTATCTTATTCAGCAGAGCAACTCAGCCTAGCCCTTAAAATAGTCACATATCCTTTGTGCACTAGATTTCCCTCTTGTCTTTAACATTTTAGCAAATAAAATTGCCAAATTTTAAAGTACATTGCTATGTGAGTATATCCACATGCTCCTCTTATTTCCACTGTAACATAATGCATATAACACAATATGATACAATTCAGTTTTTATCATAGCTCATCCTTGATGACCTAAGCAAACTTCTTTGCCCTATGAATGCTTATTTCCCCAAATTCATAAATATTTGCTAATAATAATTTTATTATCCATAAATAATCTATGGGGTGGCTGATCACATCAATATTTGTTTTTCCCTCTAACTCCTGTTCTAAATATCTAAAACCTTCACAGAAAAGAAAAGGACTTTATATTCAAAAAGTATCTACACTGTATCCAAAAAACAGCAAATGCTTTAATTCTGAAAAATGGGAACATAATAATGCACTTGTGGGAAATTGAGATATTTTAGAAATACGGTAAATTGCGGTATAAGAGAGCTCAGTGTTACAGTTAACATGTAAAAATCACACAAATTTAACTCAAAATAGCTGCTTCCAAAAGAATAATTCAGGCAGTTTTCCACATAAATGCAGAGTGACAAAAAGTCACCTTTTCATATGGGATAATTATTTTTTAGCCCAATTCATTATTATTCATTGTTCTCAATTACCTGGATTTCTTTGCAATACATTCTTAAAATAAATAACAGAAAATTAGAGGGTATATTTACAACTTATAAACTATATTCTGTGTAACTGAAGACAAGTTTGCCTAACTTTTTTTTTTCCTTTCATATAATTTTGGCTTACCAAGTTTTACCTAAAGATCTAGTTTCTGGTCTCACCTGGAAAAATCTGAAGATGAGAATTCCTGTATGTCAACAGTCAGTGTGAGCAGAGCTGTCCCCACTCAGATGGGTCACATGTTTTCCAGGCCACCTCTGTGCTTACTGTTCCCACACTGAGGTCCTGCGTCATCCCCCATTGAGAAACATTGACTCCTGGTCTACCTCTCCATTGCTATTTGTTTTCGGAAGTCTTCCCAATCCCTGGACCATTTGGAACTATAAACATTAAGTTGCAAACTCTTAGTTCTTTTCTGCCTCTGGTAGTAAGTGCAAAGTCTTTAGTAATTAAAAAATGCTAAGTTATCTTCACTGAAGTTGACCAATGTCTTTTAAAATAGATTTATAACAATGAAAAAAATTGCTGAGAGTTACTCAGAAATTTCAACTAATGCATTTGTTGCAGTCTAAATGAGAGTAAATCACACTCTTTTTTTTTTTTAAGAATGAATTGTGCGTATAAATACTATTCATTGTGGTTATCACTGAAGTTTCATGTACACAAATACACTTTTGTATTTGTTCATCTAATCCAATATAAATATTTATGTTAATCAGTTAAACAGGAAAGTATACATTGACTCTAATTGGAATACTCGACTAGATCTTTAGCAATGAAGAGGTGATCAGATTTGAACACGTGTATCATATGCATCTGTCCCTGAGAAACTTCGGATGTCACCTCTTTAGGAATCCACACCTTTCAGGGTATGAGTCATTCTAGATGCCAAAAGGGGGTTTAGGTACAAAAATTTAAAACACACCTTTTAAAGGGGGGAGGGGGAGTGGCAGAGGGAGAGAAAGAGAGAATCTTAACCAGACTCTCCACTGAATGCAGAGACCCAAGACCCCAGATCAGGACCTGAGCCAAAAGCAATCAGACGGTCAACTGACTGAGCTACCCAGGCGCCCCTAAAACACCTACTTTTTATAAGCAATTTAGTGTTTTATTTGTAGGAATTATCTTACTTTTCTGTTGCTGTATAACACATCAGCACAAGCATCAGAGCTTAAAACTTCAGGGGTTCTGAGCTCAGGGCTTTCAGGTCAGAGGTCAGAGTTTGGAAAGGCGTGGCTGCGTTGTCTGCTTGGGTATTCCTCCTGGGTTGACACTCCCGTCTCAGCTGGCCTGGGCTCTCTTTGGGAAGAAATTCATCTCCAAGGTTCTTGTTGGGGTGGAAATAATTCCCTAGGTTGTGTTGTAGGATTGAGGCTCCCCTATGGCCTGTCTGCCAGCAGCTGCTCTCTGTGCCAGGGGGGCCATTTTCAGGGCCTTTTTCTTTTGACCCAGTAGGCATGGATGTTTGCTTTCTTCCAGGCCACAGTGACTTTCTATTTTTCCACCAGCTGTGAACAACTTTCTATTTTATGTGATTAAACTATGTCTGGATAATCTCCTTACTCTAAGGTCAACTGGACCGTACAACATAACCTAATTTTGGGGATAGAACCATCATCTCTACAGACCCCGTGATTATGCCGGGCATCTACAGCAGGACGGAGGAGAACATCACAGGCCTTAGGATTCGGCATGCCCCAGGAACATTCACAGTGAACTTATGTTACAGCACAGTGATGCCCACAAATCCTATTCAGATGAATATGTTTGTCTTTTTGTCAAAGTGCTTCCAAATATGGAATACTGCTCCTACATGTAACTCGTTCATTTCACTTTTCCAATAAACTCTTCCTGTTTTGCAATAAACTCTCATTTTCACCACTTTCACTACCTCCAGTAGTTTTCTTGCCTTTTCCCCAAATTTTATTTCTGATCTGCCTTAAAATCCAAATATGCCTTTGGTATAATAGAGGCCCCATGAGTACGCACAATTAATGGATTTTTAGTTCCTGTGTCTGATGATGTGAGCTTTGTTACACAGAGGTGCTTCAGCTGCCAACACTCATTCACTCTGCTCTGTGACGAGACACTGGAGGTGAGTTCCCAGATGGGCGGTGCGCTGCTATTCGACTCCATGATTTCCATTTTGAATTCTGGAACGCTTCTGAGAATGGTTTGTGAGTTGTGATTCCTTTTGCACATCCACCGCTAAGGTATCAAGTTTGAGAGTGTAAAGAACATATAAGTACTGAGTGCTCGGGGATTTTTACAAAATTAATAAATGACAGATATTCCCCTAAAAAGGCAAAATGGTCGCGTGAAGAGCTCAAATCTTGGGGTCACAACTACTGAGACATTAACTGAGACATATTTTATGTTTTTGAGTCTTGACCTCCTTCCTGTGGAAGAGCAAAGGATAGATCTCACTGCCCTGTTATGATAATTACAAGACAAAATAAGATAATCCATGTTACTAACAACCATGAATTTGAAGACACTGTTTTGTTAAGTGACTTGTTAAACATTCTATAGAATAAACATTTCTCAAAACAATCTACAACAGGGGCGCCTGGGTGGCTCAGCTGGTTAAGCATCTGCCTTCTGCTCAGGTCATGATATCAGGGTGCTGGGATCGAGTCCTACATTAGGCTCCTTGCTCAGTAGGGAGCCTGCTTCTCCCTCTCCCTCTGCCTGCTGTTCCCCCTGCTTGTGCTCTCTCCCTCTTTCTCTTTGTCAAATAAATAAATAAATAAAATCTTTAAATAATAATAATAATCTATAAGAGTGGACTCCTGTGTCTTTGGGAGGATAGTTCCTTGCTTATCTCTCATATATTATCTTCCTTTCTTCTGGGAAACGTTGAATTTCTTAAGGATCGTTTTTGAATTAGAATCAGGTTGGTGGCTGGCATTTACTGGGAGCAGAGCATCCATTGATTAGAAGGAGTACCAGAGAGTAGCGAGCAGAGAAAATCTATTTCTTATGCTGGCTTCACATTTGGCAATTTGGGGCACCAATGGATGATCTTTTAGCTCCTCTCAGAAAGTACAATTTATAATCCTTATCTGTTGAAGTGTTACAAGGATTAGTATTTGTAAAACATTTTTTAAATCCCAGTGTAAAGCTATTTTATGAGTATCAAAAAATCATCACACGAGCTTAATTTCCAATTCCACAGGAAAGGATATGCATGGGCTCTTTATTATTAAATAAATATGCTGGATGATCCAGCTTAGTGTGATTTTAACAGCATACTAGTTGTTATAAATTGCATCCTCGAAATGTTTGCTGATGGAGACTTTCTACTGCAAAGTGCACACACAGGCCTGGGACAATAAAGCTGGGGTTTGAACCAGAGAGTTCAAGGCAGTGATCTGCAAAGTAATCTGAATGAATTTCTGTGAAAAATTACAAGCAGGTCCCTTTTCCCTAAACTTAACCTTTAAAATTACAGTTACCCTACACCACAAGTCTATGTAGTATTGAGACTTGGATCAAATTTCAAATGTATATACACCTGCACCCTCCACTTCCTGCCATTCACACACACCATTCATTCCCTCTTTTACATGATAAGTAAATACAAATCATTTTAGGTGGAAAACAGAATTCGGAAAGAATAGGTGGACTGAGAAGAAAGATGACATTTTAGATGCATGAAAGGAGCTTTCTTTATGAAAACCAAAAACTGATTTACAATGAATTATAAAGACAAAAGCTGTAGAAACATTAAGCCAGATGGGAATTTCAAAACTAAATGCTATGTGAGGGTCTTATGAACATAAGAGACATCAATATATGCGGAAATATATGTAATTTTATATTGCAAAGAAGAAATTAAAAATAAGAAGCTACTGGAAGGCATAAACTAGAAGGCTATAAGTAAAAGTCTCAGACACCATCCCACCATTTGGAGCACGCTGATAAAAACTAACTCCTTGAAAGTTAGAGTCCTCAACCATTGCTGGATCCTGGATTTAATTTCGAAGATGACCCCACAGCAGATGTTCACGGACAAGAACAAAGGTGAAAAATCGTTACAACCCCTCAGAAATGGCAGGATGAATACGTGAATACTAAAGCAAAAATCCATAGGTCTCCACTTAGATGCCTACGGAGCCCAACATCAGAGATCCCAGACCATCCCTCTAATTCCTCTGTCTCAGAGTCTTCTTGTGTAAAGCAGGAAGGGTGACTACTGTATCACTCATTTGGCAGGATTGCTGTGATAAGGCAGTGGATACTAGGTATTACTCTGCAAGTAAACAGACACGTTACAGATCTGCGATCCAAACCAGGCCAACGGGTGGGGCTGCTGACAGCTTCCTGGAGGAGCCTTAAGAGAGCCCCACACCGTTTGTTTATTTTCTTTTGTGGTAAGAGCAGTTAGCATATGATCTGCCGTCCTAGCAAATTAACAATATGGTACAGAACCATTACCACACACACGCACAGTATTTTGAAGAATAAATTAAAAACATTGAAGGAGACAGGAGGAAACCTTTGGGAGGTGATGGTAAGTCTATGGCCTTGATAGGGTGATGGTTTCATGGGTGTGTCCCCACGGGCAAACTCACGGTGTTGTATGCAGTTACTCATGTGCAGGTTTTGGTGTCCATCGGACCTCCAGTATGGTGGTTTCAAGGAAAAAGAGAGACAACTCCATAAAGACACCATCTCCTGCTGCCCCTGCCTGAACGAGGGTGTGTGTGGCTGGGACCAACTGCATGAATGTTAAGCGGGGTGGTGATCGATGTGGAACTGACTGCATTCCCATCCACAGTGTCCCAAGAAATGAAAGAAGACAAGGCATGAGGTCTTTGCATGGATTTTCCCCTACGGCGTGCAGGCGGAGGAAAAACAAACACTTGTGAGCTTTCCGAAGATCGAAATAGTCTCTTTCTCATCCTCTTATCTCCATCTACCAGTGCAGAACTTGGCAATTCATAGGCTTTTAATAAGTATCAATTAAGGGGCACCTGGATGGTTCAGCTGGTTAAGCATCAGATTCTTGGTATTGACTCCAGTCAGGATCTCAGGGCTGTGAGATCAAGCCCAGCACTGGGCTCCACACTCATTATAGAGTCTGCTCGAGATTCTATCTCCCCTCTGCCCCTCCGGCTCTGTGAGTGTGCATGCAAGCTCTGTTTTTCTCTCAAATAAATAAATCTTAAAAAAAAAAAAAAAAGGCACCAAGTTAAGTTTGAATGGTAGTTAAAACAATGACTACAAGAATACGTTGAGAGGTTGGATTCACAGTTCTAAGGCTTTGTGATTACTTCAGAAAATGAGAAGACAGGATTACATTTTAAGAAAATGTGCTTAATCCTGTGGACCAGCATTACCGATCCTCTGTCCATACTTCATGTGTCTCAAACCCCTTCATTTCCATTCTATCTGCATCATAATGTCAAAGCTTCTTGTCTGATTTTTGTCTTTCCTCAGAGACAAGATAGTCCTTATTTAACCAACTCCTAGCAAAGAACTAAAAGAACAAAAAGAAACCAAAAACATAACAAAGAGCTCCAAGTAAATGTTTTCCCTTTGGGTAATGTATTCCAAATAGCTTTTAAGCTGCTTCCAGGAGGGTAGGGTCCTATTAATTTTTCAAGTAGATCTTATTGGGGCAACTGGGTGGGTCACTCAGTTAAGCGTCTTGATCTCAGGGTCATGAGATTGAGCCCTGCGCCCACATGGAGTCCTGAGCTAAGCAGGGAATCTTTTTGAAGATTCTCTCCCTCTGCCCCTCCCCCACTTTCTCTCTCTCTCTCTCTCTCTCTCAAACAGATAAATAAATCTTTTAAAATAAAGTAAAATAGATCTTACTTTTTAGAACAGTTTTAGATGCACAGCAAAATTGAGGGGGAACAACAGAGGTCCCCCGTACAGCCCTTGCTCTCAGCACGCACGCGTCAGCTACTACCACATGTGACCACTGGCCCCTGAGTGTGGGCTGGGAATCGCGACTACTTTCCAAAGAGTACAGTGTGGGAATACGTTATAATGGACAAATAAGACAAAACTACAGTGGGTGGTTAAGGTCAGTATTGACAGTAATGAGCCAGGTTGCTACTACGCAGCCTTGATATGGTGTGATGAGAAAGTTAATTTACCCCAGTGCCTTTCCTCCCAGAAAAAAAGCAAACCCAGTCTAATTATGAGGAAAACATCAGACAATTCTGAATTGACGGACACTGTACAAAACATTGACCGGTATGCCTCATAACTGTCCAGGTTATCAGAAGCAAAAATGACTTAGAAATTGTCACAGCCTAAAGAAACCTAACAGAACATGACAACCATATGTCACACAGTCCTCAGGATGGGGTACTAAACTATAAAAAGAACATTAGCTCATTCAAAAAAAATTAAGAAACCTGAATAGAGTATCAAATTCAGCTAAAAATAATGTGTCCGTATTGGTTCATTATTACTACTGTATGTTACTAATTAACATATTAGTAATATGGTAAATTCTGTGTGGGAAACATGGGACTATGTACTATCTTTGTAAATTTTCTCTAAACCTAAAACCATTTAAAGTTTAAAAGATTACTAAAATGTTGATAGAATTTGAGATAAAATTATGATTCCAGGAAAATAAGAAAATGATGTAGTATTTCCAATTGCTAATAAAGATCTCATCCATTTATTTTTTAAATTGAAATGGAAGTATTAAACCACTATGTCATGTGTATTTTATTACATATATATATATATATTTAAATATATCTTTGCTTTACCATGTTGAGTACTGAAAATTACAATTTTAGAAATTATTTAAACTTATGACACAATGTTTTAGATGCTGACTTGAACTAAGGGCAGGATACACATGGTTTTTCAAACAATTTTGGGAGTTCCCAGAGCAAATACATTTTGAATAACCTTTATAGACAGACAGATTCCATGATTTCAGAATCATCTAAGACTTGAAGGGGGTTTGCTACTCTGATAAAATATTTTAAGAAGATAATTTTCTTATTCTTGGTACAAGAGAAGCATCACCTTCTGAACTTCCCAGCAGCATTTCCTTTTTAACTATGTTTCAACATGATTAAGTTAATTTTACTCTTCCGTTTCATATCTGGTACAGCAACAAATGGTGTGATTTACAGTTTGCCCTTTTTGTTTTAAGCAATACTTTTTTTCTGTGTGTCGGGTGCAATATTAAGTATCAAAGTCACATAGAACCAAATAGTGAAAAAGTAGGTATCATTTGTGGCATATGAAGAAATGTAAAAAAAGAGGGTATTAAGTCATTTCGTCAACTAAACTGTCCACAGAAAAGAGGTACGTGCTGCTTCTAAACTTTCTAACTATGAGCCTCTCAGGTGTTGGCAGTGCTCTGGTCTCTTGAACGGAATGGGAGTATTGGAATTATTCCTGCATTTTATAGGTGGGTAAATTGAGATTCAGTAAGATGGTCACTATTCCACTCACAAGGAGTGAAAAGATGCTCCCTAGATAAAAATCCATCGTCAATGGAGGTCAGAATTTCCTTCACATCCTTCCCCTCTTTCACCAAGGAGCAACCAGAGTCCCAAGGGGAGGGGATTCCATAAAAGCATGAACTCCAGGTGGTGGGGATCAGGATGGGGAGGGGTGATGCCTAGAGGTCTGTTCACCAAAGTTCCCAAGACATAGAGTTTGGGAAGTGTTTATTTTACTCAACTTTCTTTTCTTCCTTTCTTGCTTCCTTTCTTGCTTCCTTTCTTTATTTTTAACACTCTCTTTTATGGATAAAAAAATCATACCAGTTTAGTAGACTATTCAAGGCCATGCAACTAGTGATATTCAGACCCAAGACTCTGAACCCAGTTCTTGAACTTCAAATACTGAAAATCTTGCTTTACCAATTTGTTTGTGATACTTTGAGAACATGAATGACAGCTTATGCCCCTTTGATAGTGCTATGGACATTTATAAATGTGCAACAGATGTGTTAATATTTGAAATGTTCATACAAATGATGACAGAAACAATAACAAGGGTCTAAGAAGAAAACAGAACAATAAAAGTTGAAGCTGGCTACTCCAGAGTCTGACCAAGAAGGGCTCAATGTTTCCCTGGGCTTGACTAAACCTTAGACTTCTTCCTGATTTAAGGACACTGACCTCCCTTTTCTTAGAACATTTACTTTAGAAAACGTATTCTTGTAAATCCTTCTCTGCATTTTGAGATGTGTATCTTTTTTTTTTTACTTTTTTTTTTTAATATTTTATTCATTTATTTGACAGAGACCACAAGCACAGGGAGTGGTTGGCAGAGGCAGAGGGAGAAGCAGACTCCCCGCTGAGCAGGGAGCCTGACTTGGGGCTTGATCCCAGGACCCTGGAAGCATGACCTGAGCTAAAGGCAGAGGCTTAACCCACTGAGCCACACAGGTGCCCCTTGAGATATAAATGTTTTTAAAAGCCTCTTGTCACTCTTGCAAGCCAGGACTTTCTCAAGGACATAGGACCTATCTCTCTGAAAGGTCATCATCAAAGAAAAGAGGTTCTCTTCCTCCAGTTCCTGTGGGAGGGTGGGAGTCTAACTTCAGCCAGTTCCCAAGTTCAATTTGTATGACTACCTCTTCTCAAGAAGAGAAAGTTTACTTTTCCTTTGGGTAAAGCCAATTAGCCAACACAGATGGCCTACCATCTTCCCTTTACCCCAGTTTAAAAACTCCACTGTCTTTTGCTCCAGTGGAGTTGAATTTAGACTCAGTTCTGGCCTCTCTCCCTGTTGCAATAGTCTTGAATAAAGTCTTCCTTGTCTGTTTAAATTTCTCCAGTGCCACGTTTGCTTTGACAAGTCAAGTCTCAATTCCTAACCCTACATTCAGAAATGCTTTCGGAGGTAAGTCCAAATAAGGTCTTGGAATCAAATGTGATTTCTGCTCATTCAAAAGGATTTTGTCAATGTTCGTGAGCATAGAATGACTTCTGAATGCTGGCTTTGCTCTGTTTTGATCCAATTTAAATCTAAATTCACTTCTCCCACTGGTCTCAGAAGTAATTTTCCTTACACTTTCCATCAAAACAAGCAAGTTACTGTTTCCTAGGCTCTACTACCACTGTGGCTCTCTTTTGTGGGGGGCAAGGAAAGCTTTAATCAAGCAGTTGAGCTTTGCCCTCAGTAGTCACTGTTTCCACCTTCACTGGAATTGAGATGAAGAAGCGCCCAGAAGACAAAACTCCTCTGCATTTCACTGCCACTGGTAACCCCCATTCTTGATCAAGCTAATGCAAAAGAGCTGAAAATGGTATCAGTGAAGATGTGAAGTCCTACACGAGAGAAGACAGTGTTTAGTGGGTGTTTGCTTTGTAATTCTGGGCAAGGTTTAGTTTTGTACCAGCATAAAGCATGCAAAATAATCAACTGTCAGAAAACTATGATATACACATTTGCATTACTTTAACTTAAATTATTCATCAGAAACAAGAGATTTTTTTTTTTCTTTTGGACTCATACTTCTATTTAAACGTAAGTGGAAATGCAGTTTGCAGCCTGGCTTTGGGGTGCCACTGTACCGAAAACATGTATTTTTTTTCTTCTGGCATGTGTCTAAACAATGGGTCCTGATATATACTAAGTTTGTCCCCAGGGTCCAAGAATCTCTCTATTTAGGGCAGGTTTGAGACTGCTTTAATTAAAATCAACATGGAGCCTGGGAGTGTGGAGCTCTGACAGGTGGCTGGTGATCAGGGCCCATTTTCATAGTCAGCTGATCTAAGTGGGAATTCAAGGTCAAAGTAAATGTTTGAGGAGATATGCTTGCCACACGCCCACATGCACACAAAACCCGAACTGCTATTTCCAAGACCTTTTCTCTTCATGATCCACCTACAGGGGATTTTGTAACTTTATCCTACCAGTGCATACCAATCTTTTCATTTGACTTTTTTTTGTTGTTTTTTTTTTTTAATTAAAGAGAAATGTAGGGAGAAACTCTTCTTTCTAGTTACTTGTGGATATGCTTCTATTTTTTTTTTTTTTCAGTGTCTCTCTGGGCTGCTCTGGATCCTTCTTTATGTTTCTTTTTTTTTTCTTTTTTAACCAGGGCACCATTCACTTTTTTTTTTTTTTTAATTTTTTATTTATTTATTTGGCAGGCGGGGGTGGGGGGGGAGGGGAAGAGGCTCCCTACTGTGCAGAGACCCTGATGCTCAGCTTGATCCCAGGATGCTGGGTTCATGACCTGAGCCGAAGGCAGAGGCTTTAACCCACTGAGCCACCCAGGCACCCCCATTCGCATTTTTTGTGATTGTTCTTTCTCCCCTACATGTATCTTTTCTGTAACTTACTTGGGCCCTGCTTGCAAGGTAGATGATTTTTTTTTTTTTTTTTAAGAAACAAAAATCTAGGGGCGCCTGGGTGGCTCAGTGGGTTAAAGCCTCTGCCTTCGGCTCAGGTCATGGTCCCAGTATCCTGGGATCGAGCCCCACATCGGGCTCTCAGCAGGGAACCTGCTTCCTCTTCTCTCTCTCTGCCTGCCTCTCTGCCTACTTGTGATCTCTATTTGTCAAATAAATAAATAAAATCTTTAAAAAAAAAAGAAACAAAAAAAAATCTAAAATTTGGATCTCTCTAGAGGCCGTGCATGTTGCAAATGAGTGAAAAAGTCTGAATATAAGATAAATGACAACTTTTCCTGCATATTAAATTCTAAAAATAGACTTCACTTGAAACAAAACAAAGTGTGCTCACCAAACCTCCCTGAAATACACAGCCTCTAAGTCTAAATATTATTTTCCTGCTTGTGAGAGGGAGTTTGTCATAAGCCATCTTTTTCTTCAATAAAAAATACCATTCAAGACAAATTTCAAATGACAACAGATTTGGGCATCCCTGCTGGGAATTTAAAAGAAAGCTGAGGAATGTTCGGAACTGACCTGAACAATGAATGCCCTCTCTCAAGGAGGCAGTGTTTATTCATTAAGCATCTTTTGGCTTCCTGGGAATGTAGGCCTAGTGAGCCCAAAAGGTCTGCTATTTCAAGAAAGATTAAAAAATATGAATTTTTTAAAGTGTGAATTATCTAGATGTTAAAAATACTCCCTCCACTTACTTTAAGACACTTTGAAGATCAAGCAAAATACATATTTGCATCATAGAGAGCCCCTGGGGCAACAATTTTCAGTCTTTGGTGTGGAAAAGAAATGACAGGAAATAAGTCACACTAACACTTAACAAAGGCCATTCCAGTGTGCTCAACAAACAAGTGTGTGATATCGTGAGCACAACTGTGGAGCCTGTGATGCACCAATGTACACAACTCATCACCCACAACTCCAGTACTCGGCTCCCTAAATGGGATGAAATAGTGGGACATAGCTACTCCAGAGAATGACATTCACAGCCAAGTTGTCCGGGAAAACAGTGAGCTCTCTGCAACCTGGGTGCTGCTTCTTGTTAATCTGACATTTATAGGGTGTTTTGCTGGCATAAACACAGAAGATAATGGGCAAAACCAGAGCTTTTCCAAATTCATGTAGAGTTAAACTCTAATATGAACATAGTAAATTTAATCAGATGACATGACTGTATTGTTTCTCCTAGGGTTTTTTGTGCAAAAAAAAAAAAATTGTATTAGGAAAACAGTTGTTTCCATGCAAAAGTAAATGGCCTCATTTTAAACATATTTTAATTGCTTATGTACTTAAAATAATTTATTGATGTATACATCCAAAAGGGAACAATTGTAATTATGTATCTTGGCTGCATTCCTATGCCACCCACCTCCAGATTACTGGCTGCACAGAACCCTTTGCTCCTCTCCCTCCACCCAGATTAACTGCTACCTTGACTTGCACATTATCTGTGCTGCTTCTGAGTGCTGTATGAATGGAATCAGAATGTAATCATTTTACACCATTTTGAATGACTTCAATCATACGAATGATGTAAATGCAATCATTTCTTATTTGTGTATGGGTACATTTATTCAAATTAGGCCTGTGTGTTTCATCCACATCATCAGTTGTAGCTATCATTTGTTCATTCTTATGGCTGCATAGGATGTATTCTTCCATTGTGTAAACAGGGACGTGTTTATCTACTTGCTATTTACCTTTTTAAATTACAATTCTCAGGGCACCTGTGCTGTGGGGCACAGAGGCAGAAGAAAAAGTATTAAATTTCCTTACCTACTGCAAGACCCTGAAACAGGCAGAGTGACTCTCCTCTAGGGACTCAACTACCCTCACCTTGAGGCTTGATAAGGGCAAAGGACAATCCTAGCCTGATCGACCCCTACCCTCAACCAGAATCCTATAAGTCTACTTTAACAATTCCTTTAAAAAAACTTTATCTCTAAACCTCCAAGATAGTGTCGACAATCATTCCCAAGCATATGGCCCGCTGATATACATCTAAAGGGTCTCACGAGAAGGTTTTATTACTGGTAATTAATAACCTTTTCCCCAGACAATAGCTAGCCCCTCAAGGTCCTAGAAACCTTGCTTCCAAAATTCCTTAGAGACTTACATCATCCCTAATCCCCTCCACAACTTACAAGTATTTAATAGACCACTCTTCACATCCCTGGGGCAGCAGCTCTTCCTGCCCACTGGTCCTGTCCCCGTGCTTTAATAAACCACCATTTTGCACCAAAGATGTCTCAAGAATTCTTTCTTGGTCATCGGCTCCAGACCACACCCCACCGAACCTCACCTATGTTCTAGAACTTCATCACCTGGGCTCATGTCATGATGCCAGGGTCTTGGGATTGAGCCCCGAGTCAGGCTCCTTGCTCAGCAGGAAGTCTGCTTCTCCTTCTCCTTCTGGCCCTCCACCCCACTCTCTCCCTCAAATAAATAAATAAAACCTTCAAAAAAAATAAATAAAGTAAAATTACAATTCTCAGAATGCATCAATCCACAGTTGGGCTTTCTAGAGGCAAAATTATCAAAAAGAGAAAACTAAAATAAGAGTAAAAATGTGGGGCACCTGGGTGGCTCAGTGGGTTAAAGCCTCTGCCTTCGGCTCAGGTCATGAACCCAGCATCCTGGGATCCAGACCATATCGGGCTCTCTGCTCAGCAGGGAGCCTGCTTTCTCTCTCTCTGCCTGCCTCTCTGCCTACTTGTGATCTCTGTCTGTCAAATAAATAAATAAAGTCTTTAAAAAAAAAGGAATAAAAATATATCTACAGTTTCAACTTCCAGTCATAGAAAATATTTAAGTGACAGTTTATAAGGCATTTTTCTAGGGACCAGGGATACGGGAGTCTTCAAATTCTTGTCCATGCCACAAACAGAATACTTAATCCAATTCAGTTACTATAAGAATTGCTATTTTTATGTAGACATAAAAAAAAAATCATCACACACTTCTCAAAACTGACCCCGAACAGTATTAGAAGAATGGGATCCTGAATTAAATGAACTAAAGTCTTCTCTAGTGTGAAATTTCCTTTATTTTAATCACTTGAGTTTCAGATGGTCCCAAGTAATTTGTTTGCTGGGAGAGACAGAGTAGAGGAAAGGTTAAGGACCGCATTGATTTCCCATGAACAAATTGTTCGTGATGGTTTGTGATGATGAATTATGTTCTGTTCAGAGAAGAAGGCCTCCCTCCCTGTACTTTTGCTTGAACTGGTTATATGCTTCCATCGCTTCAGAGTTCTGCACTGATTACTGGATGTCTTTCTACCTGTCTCTAGCTCAGCGCTCAAGCTGTAGATGAGAAAAGACAGTGTATTCAGAGTGTACATAATGAGCAAGGAGTGAAGAGAAGCTGCTCTTCTCTTTGTCACACGTAAGATCAAGGTTGGTCACCGGTTTTCTGAGTCATTAAAAGTAATTAGCCTTATCATAGCAACCTCCTCCCGGCGTAACTTTCCTGGCTCCCCTTTTCCTGAGCCCTGAAACTTCACCGGAGAGTGCCTTTAATAAATCTTGCCTTGCACCCACTTTGCCTGGTGTTGTGTTTATCTCGCCGGAAAAACTTTACATTTGGTGCCGAAACCGGGAAGGAGATTGAGCCCCCACCCTAGTGGGGAGGCTCTCTCCTTTCCCTAGCCGGACCCGGATCCGCCTTTCTGAACGCCACTTCTGAAGCCGTGGTGAGTTTCCCCCGATTCCGCGCCTCCTTTCGGAAAGCCCTGCCCTAATCGCGGCCGCATCAGGGCAGACCCCGCCAGTCACCAGGTGACCTCCGTGACTCCGAGAGGCTGGGAGACGTCCTAACCTCTACGGCAGTTGACACAGTTTTTCCACAACCCAGTGGTGGACGAGGGGATGCCTTCCTCCAGCCCTCGGGTTGCCCGGCAACGATTCATGGGGACCTCCCAATCCAAATTCGACTCTAAAACACCCGTGGGGTGCCTGCTGGCCAATCTTAAAACCCTGGAACTGGACCAGGACCTGCGAAGGCGACGTCTCATACATTATTGTACCGTCACTTGGCCACAATACCGATTAGACAATCAGTCCCAGTGGCCTCCGGAAGGCACATTTGACTATCAGATTCTCATGGACCTAGGCAATCTCTGCAAACGCCATGGCAAATGGGTCGAGGTCCCTTATGTCCAGGCTTTCTGGACTCTGCGCTCTCGCCCCTCCCTCTGCTCTCACTGCTCCACTTCACAGGTCCTCTTGGCCCGCTCCACTCCCCCTACCCTGACACCCACTGCTCCCAAAGACCTGGACCTCTCCTCCCTGTCTCCCCTCTCTGAACCCCCAAAGAACTTCACCCACCCACCGACAAGAGGGCCCCCAGTTCCTCCTCCTCCTTACCATGATCCCCTACCCCAAGGTCCCTCTCTCCCTATGCCCCCTAACCCCCCTGCTCCAACCACCCCCATTTCGGTCCCTTCCACCCTGACCCCCGTCTCATCCCCTCAACCCCCAAAACCTGAGTTTGCTCCTGATGCGGCCCCCCCATGAAACTCCCCTCACGTCCCCTCCAGACTCCCCTCCCATCTCCACCCGCACTAGGGCTCGAAAACCGCCCCCCTGATTTAGTCTGTCCCCTAAGGGAGGTTGCTGGAGTTGAGGGAGTTGTTCGAGTTCATGCGCCCTTCTCTCTACAAGACCTTTCCCAAATTAAGAAACGTTTGGGTTCCTTTTCGGCCAATCCTGATAACTATATCAAAGAATTCCAATGTCTGGCCCAAACCTATGACCTTACCTGGCATGATTTACATGTGGTCCAGACCACCACCCTCACCACAGAGGAGAGGGATCGCAAACAGGCTGCTGCCCAGGAGCACGCAGATCAGGTCCATCTCACTGATGCTGCCATGCCAGTTGGAGCCCATGCGGTCCCAGCTGTAGAACCAGGTTGGGATTATCAGGATGGCCAAGATGGCCACCGGCGCCGCAAAAGCATGGTCCAATGTCTCATAGCCGGCATGCGGGCAGCCTCTAATAAGGCCGTTAATTATGACAAGATTAGGGAGATTGTCCAGGCCCCTGACAAAAACCCCCGCCATGTTTCTTAACCGATTGACCCAGGCTTTAACCCAGTACACTCGCTTGGACCCCGCCTCTCCTGCCGGGTCCACGGTACTGGCCACTCATTTTATCTCTCAATCGGCGCCAGATATATGGAGAAAGTTAAAAAAGGTTGAGGAGGGCCCTCAGACCCCCATTTCTAACTTGGTGAAAATGGCATTTAAGGTCTTTAATTCCCGTGAGGAGGCGGCTGAGCTTAAACGACAAGCCAGACTCCAGCAAAAGGTTCAGTTGCAGACCCAAGCCTTGGTAGCAGCCCTGCGGCCGGCCAGCTCTGGGAGCCAACAGAGAGGGGCAACCAATCGCACCCCCCTGGGGGTCTGTTTCAAATGCGGGTCTGAGGGACATTGGGCTCGCCAGTGCCCCAATCCAAAGCCGCCAACTCGGCCTTGCCCTCAATGCCATTTGATGGGCCACTGGAAATCCGACTGCCCTAACCTTGGGGTATCTTTGGCGCCTCAACGTGGGGGAGCCCCTGAGACAGTAAGTCCGGCTTTTCAACTGCTCAGATTGGGGAACAACTGACGAAGCCCAGACTCGGCCACCCCTCTCATCCAGGCCGAGCCCAGGGTCACGTTCCAGGTAGCGGGTAAGTCCATCTCCTTTCTGCTGGACACGGGGGCTACCTACTCTGTTCTGCCTTCCTATTCAGGACTTACTCGAACCTCACCAATTACTGTTATGGGGATTGATGGGACCTCCTCCAATCCTAGGGTGACCCTTCCCCTTAAATTGTAGCCTGGATGGGTTCCCCTTCTCCCACTTGTTCCTAGCGATTCCTTTCTGCCCGGTCCCTCTACTGGGGAGGGACATTCTCCAGAAACTGAGGGCAACTATCTGCCTCTCCCCTTCCTCCCCTACCTCCACCTCAACCCGTCTCATCCTACACCTCTCCACTCCCTCGACCCCCGCTCCAGATGACCTACCCACTGTAGATCCTCAGGTGTGGGACACCTCGGAGCCCATCATCGCTTCCCACCTTACCCCGGTTAAAGTACAGCTTAGGGATAACTCCAAGTTTCCCTCTCTAGCTCATTTTCCTATTTCCTTAGCCCACCGCCGGGGCCTGAAACCTATCATAGAATGGCTTAAATGTCAGGGACTCCTGATCCCCATCAGTTCCCCCTGTAACACCCCTATCCTCCCAGTACGCAAGCCCTCAGGGGCCTATCGACTGGTACAAGACCTTGGGCTTATCAACGAGGCCGTGGTCCCCCTCCACCCAGTTGTTCCTAACCCCTACACCCTATTGTCTCGCATTCCCCAAACACCTCTCACTTTATAGTACTGGACCTAAAGGACGCCTTTTTCACCGTGCCCTTGCACCCTGATTCCTATTTTCTTTTTGCCTTCACCTGGGAGGATCCCGACATGCACGCTTCTGGACAACTAACTTGGACTGTTCTACCCCAGGAGTTCAGGGACAGCCCCCACATTTTCGGCCAGGCCTTGACCACAGACTTACAGCAGTGCGTCCTTAAGGCCAGTACTCTATACAATATGTGGATGACCTCCTCCTCTGTAGCCCCTCCCTCTCGGTCTCCCCGGACGACACCTCCACCCTACTTAACTTCCTGGGGGCCAAGGGATATCGAGTCACCTCCTCTAAGGCCCAATTGTGTGCCCCTCCAGTTACCTATCTGGGCCTACTTCTGACTCCCACTTCTAGGTCTCTTACCGGGGACCACATACGACTCCTCCAAGAACTCCAACCTCCCCAAACAGCGGATGAAATACTCTCTTTTCTTGGATTGGTTGGGTTCTTCAGACATTGGATTCCAAATTTCTCTTTCCTGGCCCATCCTCTGTACCAGGCAGCTAAAGAGACCCCCCAGGGTCCCTTAACTGATCCCACTTCGATCCACCACTCATTCTCTAAACTAAGGGACCGCCTTACCACCAGGCCAGTCTTAGCCCTACCCGATCTCTCTAAACCATTCCATCTCTACACTGATGAGCGCTCCGGCTCGGCCACCAGCCTCCTAACACAACTGGTGGGGCCTATGCACAGGGCTATAGCCTATCTGTCCAAGCAACTGGATGTCACCACCCAGGGATGGCAGCCCTGCCTCAGGGCCCTAGTGGCAGCCGCTTCTCTTACAAAGGAGGCCCTCAAACTGACCTTAGGGCAGCCCATCACAGTCTACTCTCGCCACCGACTCACGGACCTCCTTAGCCACAGATCCCTGGCCCATCTGACTCCTTCTCGTCTCCAGCTATTCCATCTGCTATTCCTAGAAAACCCGCATCTCTCTCTCTCTACCTCCCCCCGCTTAAACCCCGCAACTTTACTGCCTATACCCTCGCCCACCCCGGAACCCGTTCATTCCTGCCTACAACTTATAGAGGACCTCACTCCTCTCCATCCCGGTCTCTCTGATGGGTCTATCCAACCCTGACCGCGTACTCTTCGTGGATGGCAGTTCCCTCCTGGCCTCAGATGGCCAAAGACACGCTGCTTATGCTGTGGTCACCACGGATGCGGTATTAGAGACGGCTCCCCTCCCCATCGGAACCACCTCCCAGAAAGCTGAACTCGTAGCTTTCACCAGGGCATTACACTTGTCATAGGGACAACGAGTCACCATTTACACTGACTCAAAATATGCCTACCTCATAACTCACACACACTCTGCTCTTTGGCAAGAACGGGGGTTCCTAACGACCAAGGGCACCCCTCTAGCTAATGGACCCCTCATCGCCAAGTTGCTTGAGGACCTTAGTCGGCCTGCTGAGGCAGCAGTTGTTCACTATCGAGGCCACCAAACGGCCAAGGATCTGGTCTCCCTAGGTAACAACAGGGCAGACTCAGTGGCCAGACAAACGACCCTAAATACCCCTGCGTCTCCGATCCTCTTTCTTAACACCCCTCACCAGCCTTCCTACTCTACAAAGGAAACACAAGCTGACATCCACCGATCCCTCCATATTGGCACAAAGGCTCTCCACCAATTTCTTCAGCCATTGTTCTATCATCCTTCCTTATCTAAGGTAATCAAAGTTGTCCGCAGGGCTTGTAAAACCTGTTCAGCTGTGAATTCACAAGGAGGAATCCGCTCACCAGGGCCTAACGGTCAGCTCCGAGGTCATCAGCCGGGGGAAGACTGGCAACTGGATTTCACTCACATGCCTCGCCATAAAACCTTTCGCTACCTATTAACCTTGGTTGATACATTCACAGGCTGGATCGAGGAATACCCCACGGCACGGGAAACAGTGGATGTGGTGGCTACAATACTTATCGAGCACATCATCCCGAGGTTCAGATTGCCCCGGACCCTCCAGTCGGACAACGGACCTGCCTTCATCTCCAGTGTAACCCAACAGGTTGCTGAGAGCCTCAACATAACCTAGAAACTTCACATCCCATACTACCCACAGTCATTGGGTAAGGTAGAAAAGGCCAACGGGCTGCTCAAAGCCCAACTCACCAAACTTACCCTAGAGACCCTCCTTTCCTGGCCCCCACTTCTGCCCCTGGCTCTCACCAGACTCTGGGCTACGCCCTGCAGGCCTTTGGGCTTAAGCCCATTTGAATTACTATACAGCCAACTCTTTCTTATAAATCATAGCCTTCCGGCCATTTCTCCACCTCTTTTATCCTATCTACCTTACATCACTCTCCTCCGAGCTCTCTTAAGGGCCCACGCCGACACTGTCATCCCAGCCCCAAGTGACCATGCTTCCGAAGGGGGTATACGAGATCTATCTCCTGGGGACCAGGTCCTCCTCAAAAGCTTGCCGCCAGGCTCCTTACAAACCCGGTGGACCGGGCCTCATATGGTCGTCCTTACCACCCCAACTGCTGCGAAACTGTTGGGGCACTCTGCATGGGTACATATCAACAATCTCAAACGGGCACCCACAGATACTGATTGGACTTCCCAGATGGCAGGCCCCACCAAACTCCGCTTGGTTAGGGCCCCTTCTCATATTCCTTCTAATCCAGACAAACCAGGCGGACCCATGTGAGTCTAGCTGCATGAGGGGTTCAGGTACCTCTCGCTATTTTTCAGCCTTTACTTATATGCCTGCAGCCTGCTACCAGGGAAAGAAACCAACACAACAACCTGTACGTATGACCAGAAAACCTATTGGGTCTCTGACCTCGTGACAGCCAAACGCGGTATTGCCCCCTGCAACATCTACCCCAGGTCTGGAAAAGTTTGCTGGACCTATCTGGGTCATGTCGGTCTCTCTGACGGGGGGGGGGGGGCGAACCAGGCTAGCCGCAAACGCATTAAAACAGCGGTCATGGACCTGACTAAACGACTCCAAACCCCCAGCGACCCGGTCTATAAGGGCATCAATCTTGGTAGCATCCAAAAATTCTCTACCACCGAACAACTGACAGTGGCCCTCCTGAACTCTAGTTACAACCTATGGCGAAATGTGTCGAAGAACGGTGACAGTGACTGCTGGATCTGTTTCCCTTTTTCAACACGTTCCAACATTGTAGGGGTACCCCTCCCTATTGACTGGCCACACCCCAACTCCACGGCCACAAATAATACGGTCCATATCGGCCCCATTGGGGGAAACATACCTATTATTAATGTGTCCTCCCCCCTTACCACTGCAGCTGCCAACATCACTAACTCCTCCCTCCCGTACTGTACTCCCTCGGGAATATTTCTCTCGTGCCCTCAGGGAACCTATCGCTGCCTGACCACTAATGACTCCCTAGGCTGTATATTCATTCTACTATCTCCTTCTACCACCATCTACTCTGAATCCCAGCTGCAATCCATCCAATTCCCCCAACACCCTGGAGGAAGGGCTGCCTTCCTCCCATTCATAATAGGGGCAGGAATAGCCACAGGGGTGGCAACCAGAACAGCGGGGATAGGAACTTCCATAGACCTTTATTACAAACTCTCCCAAGCCCTGAATGATGACCTGGAACGGGTTGCTGACTCCCTCACAGCCCTACAGACGCAAGTTACCAGCCTGGCGGCCTTAGCCCTGCAGAACCGACGGGCCTTAGACCTTCTGACCACCGAGAAAGCGGGGAGCTGCCTAAGCACGGCAGCGAGACATGTCTTTCTGGGGCCTGGACCCCTACACCTGGGTAACCTGGCTGCTCCCTTTGGCGGGACCTGTATGCATAATCCTCCTTCTAGTCTCAGTTGCTCCCTGTCTTTTCCGATGCTTGCAGGGTCGCCTACAAGAACTTGCCCGAGTGTCCGTCCATCAACTCCTCCTCCAGCCCTACTCTCACCTGCCCACTTCCGACTACCCCTATGACAACGCCCCCCCATCAGCAGGAAGTAGCCAGAACTGAGTCAACGCCCCTGGCACTGTTATATAAAGCAAAAGGTCAGAATGTTGGGCTGGCAGAAAGAAAGGGCTACTTAAGATGGCGAAAGTTCCCGCCGCCACAAAACCTGAGCTGGGGCAGGAGAACAAACCCCCACCCTGGGCTCCCATGGACCAATGGGACCCTGACAAGCAGGAATCTGAGACCCTCACCCCGGGCTCCAGTGGACCAATGGGACCCCGACGAGCAGGCGAAATATCCAAATAAGGGAAACTTGCCAAAAGACCCCTGAACTCCCCTCGAGGCCCCTTAAAAGCCCCCTTCTCCCTGCCTTGGGCGCGACTTCCACCACTCTGCTTTCCAGAGTCGCGGAACCTCGCCGGAGGGCGCCCACCTCCTCCCAGTGTAATTTTCCTGGCGCCCCTTCTCCTGAGCCCTGAAACTTCACCGGAGATGCCTTTAATAAACCTTGCCTTGCACCCACTTTGCCTGATGTTGTGTTTATCTCACCGGAAAAACTTTATAGCAACTAGCTACTTTGAGACCTGTATTGAAAGGAGAAAAAGAGGAGCACCACAAATAATTTTTTAAAAATGGAATCATATTCATTCTAACGCAGATTCAGTTAGTAAAAAATCACACTTGTGTAGGATTAGCAATCATATCTTGTATAGGAGCAGTGCTCTATTGTTTGTTCTTTGATGGTTTATTTTATTAATTTTTTATCAAGACTTTATTTTTTAAGAGAAGTTTATGTTCACAGCAATACTGGAAGGAAAGTACAGAGATTTCCCATGTACTCCTTGACCCACACATGTATAACCCTTCCAGTAGTGTCACCTTCCACCATAATTTGCATTGGCACATTAAACCTACATAAGTTTCAAGTACTATAACTAGCTATTAGACAGAATGCCTCCAGAAGGGTTCTTTCCTTCTCGAGTTTTTTGTTTACCTCTTTCATCTTTCCACATTGAAATTATGAGCCAATACTCATTCTGGACAGAAAGACCGTGTGTTTCAAATGTATGGCAATTTTTAATTGTGTGAGTCAACAGAAATTTAAAAACCAAGTTGCCGGTGTGCATTCTCTTTCCTTTAATTTAGAACAACAGTAATTTTTTAAAGATAATTCCTATATAAAGGTGAAAATATTTAGCTGAGAATAAATATGCTTTTGCAAAGGAAAATAAGCATTTTATTCACAATTCATTCTCCTTTCTCTCTTTAGTGGAGGTGGGATAAACTCTTTTTTCTGGAAGATATCTCCAATTTCCATTAGGAAACGTTAATTCCACGTTCATTTTAAAGAACTGGCAAACTGAAATAGTGTTGCTCCCTGTGATCTGTTAGCCACTCTTCACTACAAATTCTGTAGTGGATAATACTAATCAAAATCTTTGGTCTTAGATAAAGGTAAGGATTATCCATATGACACAAATCCATCGTTCTCATAGTTTGCCTTATATCCTTGTATTACACCAGATCATGATGCTCATGTTCAGAAAAAAAAAAAAAAAAAAAAAACCTACTTAGCATTCCCATTCATGGGATTTATGAAATTGTGCTTTGTTGCTATATTAAAGATAAGCGTTGAAGAATGTAATGGCAAACAGCCTTTTGATTTTGGTTTTATGTATTTATGACTAGAATGCCTTTCTTAGGTTTCCTAATTACATTACAATGCCTTTTTTAGGTTTCCTAATTACACTGCATCCTCTAAGAAATAAAGAAACATACTTTAGTTCCTAGTAAAAGTAAGTTTTGCTTCTGCTGAGCAGGTTTTATTTTCACTTATTTATTTCGGTTTTTGTTTTTACACTGTAGATCTTATAAATCAATATGTTTTTCTTTTTTCTAGGGCAGCTAAGAAACACAAAGCCCAATTCTGACCTATAGATGGTGAAAGTTACAGGATCTCCTGACATGTGCCCTAAGGGATAAATTCTATAACTATCTTCATCTGTTTTTCCCACCTATGTTTTCTTTGTTTCTTTCATATCTCAGCTACAAATACTTTTTTTGTATCTTGTTTTTTCTTCTTTAAAACTCATGGAAGTTTTTGTTTTGGTTTGGTTTTTAAATAAGGAAGAAGTTAAAAAATAAGCAAACACATTTATTGCATTCATTTAGCTTTTTAAAAATAAACCAATCAATAAAAACACCTGATTCCAGTAATTTCATATCATATCTGGAAGAGTTTCAAGTCATTCTCTTACTCTCATTTGAACTTGTTTATAGAGAAACATGTAAAACTATGACAATCACAGAAATGATTTAAGAGAGCACTGTGGTAACTCAGGAAAAGCAGTTTTCTTTACTTTGGAACTATAATCTCTTTGATAGTAAATAAATAGAGTACAATATAAGGCAATGAGTACCCAGTGAAGGGACTACCCCAGAAGCAGATTATTGTTTATAATAATCCAAATGTGTTCTAATGTACTACAGTTTAGTTATTATAATGCAGCATTGTCAAACAGAAATATATTATTAGCCATAGACACAACTTTAAGTTTTCTATAGCTGCATTAAGACAAATGAATAGAAGCAGATAAAATTATTTTAATAATATTGTTATTTAATACCATATATCCAATATATTATCTTTCAAATTCAGTTAAAGTAAGAAATATTGAGGGAGTTTATATTCTTTCTCTTTCTATTTTTCTTTTAAGTTTTATCAGTTTTGCTTCATGTATTTTTAAGATACATTATTTATAAAGTACATAAGCATTTAAAACTGGTATAGTTTCTTGATGAACTGACTTCTTTATCAATGTGTTGCTTGTATTTATCCCTGATGATACTCCTAATTCTGAAGTCTAATTTGTGCTATATTAATACAGGAAATCCAAATATACCAATATAGTGTTAGCATGAGACATCTTTTCCTAACCTTTTAATTTAATTTAAATTTTTAAAGATTTTATTTATTTATTTGACAGAGAGAGATCACAAGTAGGCAGAGAGGCATGTAGAGAGAGGGGAGAAGCAGGCTCCCCGCTGAGCCAAGAGCCTGATGTGGGGCTCCATCCCAGGACCTGAGACCAGGACCTAAGCCTAAGCCAGAGGCTTACCCCACTAAGCCACCCAGGTGCCCCTAACCTTTTAATTTTAAATTATCTATGTCTTTATAGTTAAAGTAGGTGTCTTGTACATAGTATGTATTTTATCTTATTTAGAAATTTCTGACTTATAACCAGAGTGTTCAGACCATCTGTAGTAATGAAATTACTGATATGGTTGGATTTAAATCTATCATTTGCTAGCTATCTTTTATCTTTCCCATCTATTCTTTGTTCTCATCATTCTTTCCTATCTTTTTTAAGACTGGGTATTTATGATTCCAATTCAATTCCACTATTCGCTCATTAGTTAATTAATTAGTTAACTTATTGGCTTATTGCCATTTTTAAAATATACATCTGTAACTCATCTCAATCTATGTTGAAATAATATACAATTTTCTGTACAGTGTGGGAATGTCGCAACATTATATGTCCATTTCCTCTCTCCTATTCATTGTATTATAACTGCGATATGTGTCTCTTGTATGCTTTACTTGTTATAACTCTTACAATATATTGCCACAATTTTTACTTTAGATTTAGATCAAAGGTATGTAATTTTTTTTCTCAAATGGCTAGACAGTAAATATTTTAGGCTTTATGGGTCACATATGATGCTTGTTGCTGCTGTTGCTGCTGCTGCTGTTTTTTGTATTTATCTCTACAATCATTGAAAATATAAAAAAAACAAAACACAACAAAACAAGGAAACAGTCTTAGCTTCTAGGGCCATGAGTCTGATTTTGGGAATGGGCTGACTGGTAAACACTGCTTTAGACAGTCAATTATTTATTTTAAATAATTAAAAATAATGAAAAAGGCTTTTTGCATTCATTTTCATTTTTTTATCTTTAAGTTCCCATCATTCCTTTGTGTACATTCAAATTTCCATATAGTATTATATTCCCTCTGCCTGGAAACTTTCTTTAGCATCTCCTATATGGTATCTCTTTTTTATCTCTTATGTCTTATTCTTTAACATGTTCTGAAATAGTATCTTTTTGTCTTCTTTAAAATTACTCATGTCTTACTTGTTAACATCTTAAACCCGTCTGCTGTCAACAAACTCATAGGTATTGGTCTTTCCCCATCTGGATTATTTCACTTAGCATAACGCCCTCAAAATCCATCCATGTTGTTGCAAATATACAGCATACTTTCTTGATCCATTCATCTATTGATGGAAACATAGGTTTTTCCATAACTTGACTATTATAAATAATGCTGCAATGAGCACAAGAGTACAGATATCTCTTCAAGACACTAGTTTCATTATTCTTGGATGTATACCCAGAAGTAGAATGGCTGGATCACATATTAGTTCTATTTTTAATTTACTGAGGAATCTCTTAACGTTTTCCATAGTGGCTGTACCACTTGATAGATGTACCAACAATGCGCAAAGTCTCCTCTCTCTCCACAATGTTGTAAACATTTATGTTTTGCCTTTTTGATGATAGCTGTATCAATAGTAGTTTTAGTTGACTGGAGTAATTAGTATTTACATGCCCATATTGTGCATCTACTTTATCTCTTCATCTTCACCTTAACCCTATTGCTGTATTCTTTAGTCTTGGTCTAAAGAAAAGGTAAGAATGTCTTGGGAGGGGCTTAGTAAAGGAACTTTTGTTAAGCCCACTATGTACAGGTCACTATAATAAAGACTCAACTTATATGAAGATAATTTTCAAAATATCTACTCTGTAGAATCATTATGGACGCTAGCTAAGGTGTATGTATTTATAGGATACTGATTTTGATTTTCCCTTTCTTTGCAGGTTCCAAGGAAGCATAGAACTAAAAGCGGAAGAGAGGGAATTTTCCTCAAATTCTATCTGAAGTCAAAGATGTACTGTACACTATACCACATTTGGGTTCTTTATTATTTTCAAGCATCCTTTTTAATGGTCTAGAACTAGAAGATGATGAGGTTTATTGTATTCTTCACTTGTATTTTTAATTTTCTCTTTTATATAATCACAGATCTCTTTTTCCTACTATGTGTGCTAGCAAAAATAAACAAAATGATAAAAACATTCAGTCAGGCAAAATGTTTAAAAGCAGCATTTAATGACTCTGTTCATGGGTATGAGTGAGCTTAGACAGCTTCTATAACATGAACAGCTTGAATAGTTGAAAGTTTCTTCTATTACTTGCAACACAGCAGGAGGCCCCCAACAGTGAGTGTTACCAGAAACCATAATCAATAAACATTCTCCATGTTGTCTATTCTCACTTATAAATCTCACTGTGAAATTATCTAGGCTGTTTCCTAGGAGAGTATGTTGTAATTTCATAAAATATAAGACAAAAACTAACAGGCAATTAACTTGGATTTTTTTCAAAATGATTTCACTTTCCCTGCGATATGGAAGAAGAATTCCATGTAAACTTTTATTGTGTACTTGTTTTGTTTTATTTTAGTTGGCTTAATAAAATAGAAGCCTGACAGAGATGTCTTTCCACTTTGTTTTATTCCCCAAATGATGCACTTAATAATAAGATGTTTATTTTTCACATATATTGATTATGGTGCTATGAGCAAGACAGGAAAAGCTTTAGGAAGGCCAGAAAAATATCAGAAAAAAACCTCTTTTAAGTATAAATATTCTAAACTGGGAATACTTTCCCATTAGTCCTGATGACTTTCCACTCACCCTTTGACCACAGCTCATCCATACCATATCAGTGAATTGAGGTTTTAAACCGCACATAATAGCAACTCAATTAATAGTGCTTTTTGCAATAAAATATCAAAAAAACTCACAGAGAAGAAATATGGAAGTAGGCAATCTAGGACTGATGCAGGAGATAACCAATGTAATCAAATCCAAGATCTTCCCATCCTGTCATCACTGACATGGATGCATGCACACACGTGCGTGCGTATGTGTGTGTGTGTGTTTGTTTAACTCAGAGAGACAAAACACCTGTTGCAGCCCCCAGAATCACACTTGTGTTCCAGATGACAGAAGCAAAGAATGGGTTATGTCAATCTGATTTCTGCTTAATTCTATAATTATGCCACTTCTCAGTTCACTAGCTAGAACCATCAGTTGGACAGTAAAGAATAGTTTCAAGGGAATCTAACCTCAAAAGAAAGTTTCATAGTAGAGGTAAGGACAAGGAAGGTGAGTTAGAAAACAATGCACATCAACTAACAGCATCTGACACCATTACTTTTTATGGAGACTTACTTGGCATTACCATGTCAGACTCCCATGATATGCTGGAAAAGCAAAGGTTACTGTCCTTGTTGGCATGTGATACCATTATAAATTAGCTTTATTTATATGCTATTTTCTTAAAATCTGTCTCCTATTAATGGGAAAAGATAATTGCAAATGATATACCTGATAAAATGTTAGTATCCAAAACATATTAAAAAACTTATGAAACTCAGCACCCCCAAAATTAATAATCCAATTTAAAAATGGGCAGAAGACATGAATAGACATTTTTCCAAAGAAGACATCCAGATGGCTAACAGACACATGAAAAGATGTTCAACATTACTCATCATCAGAGAAATGCAAATCAAAACCACAATGAAATACTGCCTCATATCTGTCAGAATGGCTAAAAGCAACAACCCAAGAATCAACAGGTGTTGGTGAGGATATGGAGAAAGGCAAACCCTCTTCCACTGTTGGTGGGAATGCAAACTGGTGCAGTCACTTTGGAAAACAATATGGAGTTTCCTCAAAAGTTAAAAATAAAACTACCCTATAACCCAACAATTGTACTAGAAGGTATTTACTCAAAGAATACAGAAATATTAAGTCACAGGGACATATGCACCCCGATGTTTAAAGCACCATTATTTACAATAGCCAAAATATGGAAAGAGCCCAGATGTCCATCAACTGTAGAATGAATAAAGAAGTGGTAGTATGCATGTGAATATATATATATATATATATATATATATATATATATATTTACACACACACATATATATATGTGTGTGTGTGTGTGTATCCACACACAAAAAATGGAATATTAATCAGCAATAAAAAACAATGAAATCTTGCCATTTGCAATGACATGGATGGAACTAGAGAGTATAATGTTAAATGAAATAAGTCAGTCAGAGAAAGATAAATCTATATGATTTCACTCATATGTGGAATTTCAGAACAGAACAATGAGCAGTGAGGAAAAAAGAGAGAATAGAGAGGCAAACCAAGAAACAGACTCTTAATGATAGAGAACATACTGATGGCTATCAGAGGGGAAAGGGTGGGGGGATGGGGGAGCAATAGGTGATGGGGATTAAGGAGGGCACTTGTCCTAATAAAAACAGGGCGATGTATAGAAGTGTTGAAGCACTATATTGTACACTATATGTTAATCAGAATTTAAGTAAGAACTTTAAAAAATAATGAAAATTGGGCACCTGTGTGATTCAGTTGGTTAAACATTTGCCTTTGATTTAGGTGGGATCAGGCCCCATGTTGGGCTTCCTGCTCAGTGGAGATCCTGCTTCTTCCTCTCTCTGCCCTCTACTCATGCTCTCTCTCTTTCACTCTCTATCTCAAATAAATAAATAAAATCTTTTTAAAAATATGAAAATACAATGTGTTGCTTTGTATTGTTTATTGTGCCACCTAAATTAGTCTGTGTATTCAATTTACTCTAAGACACTTGAAAGTGAAGCTTTTAAAAATATTTCCTTGGTTTTCCTATAGCAACTTCTATCTTGCTTAGAGCAGAGTGATTGGTCTGTATGAAAAATCAGTATTTTATTTAAAGCATCATTTTAGAAGATAATGAGTTGGAGCCTTAGCTTTGAAATGCTTAGAATAATAAGAAAAACTATATTAACATATAATATAAATACATATATAAATATATAAATATTTATATATGTATATATATAAATAACATACAATATAAATACAATATAAATACAGCGAAGGCACTGTGGCAAGCATGTGTGTATTTCTACCTGTCACAGCATGTCTCTTGGATTTCTCCTACATGAAAGCTTTGATAAATTATCACCTAATTCGATCATACAAGAACAGCTATAGTGATGGAAAATATAAACCACTAGTGAAATTATGTCCCAGGATTAGCAACAATTGATGATTAAATATAGGTTTTCAGTTTAGACTAGAATCTAAGTAGTAGAGGGAAGCCAAAGAGTATTGCTGAGGCAATCACCCACCATATTTGCTGGTGAATGGGCCAGTTACAGGAAAGGAATAGAAAGATCTGTCTGCTCTCCAGTCTCAGTGGAAACCTGCCACATGCATACTGGATCTCATCTATTACATGACTGTAAAGAAAAAAAGAATCGGGTAGAACAGAATCCCAACTCAACATTTATGTGCTGACCAGGCCAGGTCTAACACAATCAAGGCAAGAGGAATGGTTAACCCTAAATGCATAGGAAAGGCCAATAAGGGGAATTCTTTATTAATTAAATTACTCATTCAGCCCTGATTTCTTGATGATCTACTGTTATGTCTGGTCTTAGCCACATAAAGGAAGTTAAGTTTTCATCCTAGCCATAAAAAAGCTCTCATTTTAGAAGAAGGGATTTTAAAAATATTCCAAAAGCAGCCATGATTTCTTTAGAAAAAAATATATTGAGTTATAAACACTGTGCATTTCTTTTCCCTGCTTGTTTATCCTTTGGTTTTGTTGTTGTTTGTTCACTGCTTACCATGGGTAGGCACTGGCTAGGGCAGCTCAGATTACTTGGGTATGACATTTATTTTATACATGCATATACATATAAATATAATTTTATAGTTACATATGATGTATATAATATTTTTCAACTTATTTACATTTATAATATATTATTTTGTGAGATTTTCTATCTTTCCAAATCTATATAAACCATGTAAGAAGGGGAAGATATTTTCAATTCTCTCAATTCTCCATGAAATAAATAATTCTCACTACAAAGCATATCCTCAGCAATTTTCTAGTAATTTGACTGTGCATAAATTAGTAGTCTCCTGGAAGGAGGTAAACAATTTTAAAAGACCTGTATTTCTCCATAGCTTTTATGCAGAAGTGAAGAACTTTTGTAATTCTTTGTGTATATACACAGCCATCATTTTTCCCCTTGAAATTCAAAACAGATGATTTTAGTGATGATGTTGATTCTTGTTTAAGGACACACACACACACACACACACACACACATCATATATACCACATACATACATATATCATATATATACCATATGTGTACACACACATATGTGTGTATACACACATATATTGAAGTTCGCAAATTATAAAATTATATATATATATATATATATATATACACACACATTACTACCAAATACATGACACATTAAACAAATGATAGAAGGCATCACAGGACCTTATAATCTAAGCAGGATAGGGTGTTGTCATTTTCTTCCTTCCTACATTTTAGTAAAATTCACATGCCTAAATTTCCTAAGAACTTTCCCTAGGAAATTAAAGAATATTCTCTCTCTCTTTTTAAAAAATATTTTATTTTTATTTATTTTAGAGAAGGAAGGAGAGTGTGAGAGCACATGACTGGGGGTGGGGGGGCGTTGCTAAGGGAGGAAGAGAGAATCCCAAGCAGACTCCCTACTAAGGAGGGGGGAGCCTGGTGCAGGACTGGATCCCATGACCTTGAGATCATGACCTGAGCTGAAATCAGGAGTCCGATGTTCAACTAACTGAGCCACCCAGGTGACTTAAGAATATTCTCTTGTTATTCTGAGTGCCACAGTATTGATCTTACTGAAATCTCATTAACAAGACATTTTTTGTGTGTGAGAGAAACTTTTTTTTAAAAAAGATTTTATTTATTTATTTGACACAGAGAGAGAGAGAGATCACAAGTAGGCAGAGCAGAAGGCGGAGAGAGAGGGGGAAGCAGGCTGCCTGCTAAGCAAAGAGCCCGATGTGGAGCTTGATCCCAGGACCCTGAGACCATGACCTGGCATGAGGCAGAGGCTTAACCCACTGAGCCACCCAGGTGCCCCTCTGTGAGAGAAACTTCTTTTGACTAAGGTAAATGTGAGAGATATGAAATCAAACTCAGGGAATAAAATGTATTTTTCACAATTCATGTAATTAGCAAGAGGTCAATTAGACACAGTGCCAATAAACATTTTTTTAAAAACACTTTTCTTTTCCATAGAAGCATAAATATCTTTTTTTAGATATTTCAGGATAATATAACCAGGAATCCTCTGTTGGTTAAAATCCCTGGGCAGAGTCCTTGGGCCTGAGATGTGCTCTGCTCGAACAGGGAGGAGCTACTCATCTCTTTGAGCACAGAACTCACCACTGTACAATTATATCTCAGCTGGTCTGTGCTTTGCAGCATTTCACTCTCGGAATGCCTACTACATGCAAAGGAGCATGCTGGGCTGCAGAACTGAGTAAGAACAAGAATCACATGTGGTTTCTGACATTAATGGCTTCTAAGCAAATGGGTTATTGAGGCTGAAACGGACCAGTTTTGCTGACACGGGCTAGCTGTCTGGTTCTGTATTATACGATGCAGCACAGTGCTGAGGGATCAGAGACGCTTTTGCCTCAGGCAGTTAGGGCCACCTCGATGAAGAAGGTGACCCTTCAGGTGGCTTCGCAGGTAGAGGAAATCAAGGTGCAGAGTTTTGGGAAGCCAAAAATTGCATGTGGAAAGCTGTAAAGGTATGGAATTAAGTGGTGTATTTGAGAATAATCACGAGTGTGCAATTAGTCACTTTCAGACAAGGACAGAAGTATGGCAGGCTGGGACACCTTGGTGGCTCAGTCAGTTAAGTGTCTGCCTTCAGCTCAGGTCTGATTCCAGGGTCTTGGGATCGAGTCCCATGTTGCCCTCCCTATTCAGTGGGGAGTCTGCTTCCTCCTCTCATACTTTCTCTCTTTCTTTCTCTATCAAATAAACAAATAAAATCTCTAAAAGAAACAAAAGAAGACTGGGAGGTTCGGTTTGGGCTGATTGGGTAGGACAGTGGATACCAGCCCAAAACACCTGCATTTCCCTTCCGGAAGTCTACAAGCAGTTTGAACAAGAGAGAGCTGTATAAACTCATCTGAACACTGTGATGAGACTGTTGAGGAGAGAGCAGCAGAGGACAAAGCTAAGACATCTGACACAAGGGGGAATTTTACTAGAAGATGAATACTCAGGGTGATGTTGGCGTATAGTCAACTGAAAAGACAGAAATGTTTTCTCTTCAATCAGAGTAGCATCAGAGGGACATGACCTGGGGCCACACAGAACCGATGCTGCCTGAGAAGCACACTTTGTGCCCTTCATTCACCAGCATGTGAACCCTAACAACAAAATCAGCTCCCCCTAAATGGTAGCAGAGAGCTAAGCAGCATTGTTTTTGACCCTGCTGCCTGGTTTCTATCCATTCACTCAGCACTGAGGGACACATAGTGCACCATCTTTGAGCTGGGGAAGGTTGTTCTCACTGTGCTGGGAGTGGGTGACTCGTCTTAGCCCTGGCTACTTAACTTGGTCAGATCTAACCACAGGTACTAGTTTCTGTCACTTTGTGTATTGTTTCAACGTGAGAAGCTCATTTCTAAACCAATTTTATTGATACCTAAAATGCTTGTAACTTGAAACAACATGGAAAGAATATGAATTCTTGAGAAGGCAATGTGATCATAACGACTAGTATAGCAGGTGGTCCTATTGGATGCCATTATAGAAAATATTGTTGGTAGTTTGACTGAATGGTCACTTCACTTGAGTATTTAAAAACAAGGAGGAAACAGTAATAATGAATATTTCTTTACAAGTAAAGATGGTTCAGACACCATGTTAAATGCTGGGCATGAAGGATACTTTTAGCCTTCATAATGACTTCATGGGCTAGATGTAATTCGTACACCCATCTTACAGTTCCAAAAATCAAAGCATGCAGATAATTTATTATTGTCAGAATCACAAAGCTGATCAATGGAGACTCAGCTAAAACAAAATCTCTCTGATAATGAACCCTGGATTCTTAACCATTCTTTTATAGTGTATTTGTCGGTATTCAAGTTATTCCAAGAACTTCTTACAAGCCACCAGATGCTTCCCACTGCATTAATTTCCTACAGGTCCCAGGCTCTGCCACTCTTTATGACTGTCAGCTTTCAGCTCTGCATTCTTGGGACACCACACTAGCAAAGGGACTCTGAAATGCTGGTGTTACCTAGGTCGAGTTAAGGTACATAATATATCAATGATGATGATAATGATGGGATATTTATTGAAGACTTCACACATGTTGTAAATAGGTTCTGATCCATTTCAGAGCCACCTACAAAATATGAAAGCAGTCTTACCAATGGTCATGTGGAATTAAAAAGGTTTTTTTTTTTTTCCCTTAACCGGAAAGTATTCTCTCCTTTCATTGTCTATGTAATTCCTTCTGAATCTTCATGCTTAGCTTAGAAATCACTCCTCCAAGCAACCATCATGTCAATCATTGGAGTGGCCATCAATCCTACCTTTGCTACATTTACACCCTATTTGGCCCACATTTGTGGTTTAAATGACTCAACCTTCTCCTTTGTGTCCAAGGAGAGCACCAAGAAAGCAGGGGCTTGCCTATTTTGTACTATTTCTAAACAACAATGGAGAATAGGTAATAAAGGTTAAATACATCAACAAGTTGGGCCACATTTCTATTATCTCTTTATCCTTGGGCATTCAGATTACAAACAATTTCTAATTTAGGGCAGCCCAGAGGAGATGAAGTATCCCCTTGGATGCTGTCTTTTCTAAGCTATGGTCTAGAAGGATGATAAGGGTCCTACAGACAGGGGCCTGCTTCTCTATGGTTCTGAATCTGGGGGCCCATTTTTCCATCTTGTATCTTATTCTGAAGTCATGGAGATGCTCAGCATGTGAAAAAGCAAGGTTGGAAATGGAGAGAAGCTAACTAGGCATAATTCTCAACTTCCCATCAACTGCATGAATCATTCAAGGAGATATTCTGGAATTTTCTTAAGAGGTCCTGGTGTAATTTTTATGGGTCGCCTACCATGGTGTCCTCAATAATGTACATCCTTTCCACTCCCTCTTTACTGCTCTTTTGGATAAAGTCTCAAATAAACTACTTAACCCAAATTCTTGACTCAGGCTCTGCTTAAGAGAGTCGTGAAACTAAATATTCAGGGAAATATAAAAGCTCTTTTTATCTAGACTAAATTAAGCTGTACCTTCCAAAACTTTTTTCTCATTGCTCTTGGGACCTGAACCTGCATTCCACTTCACTTGAGACTGGATGGTCCCATGACAGCTACCCTGGCAGGATGTGACATTATTGTGGCAGAGACAGAACCACTTTTCCAACACATGCTCCTGTCTGCATTCTCACACAAAGCTCCCTCGCACAGCCTAGGGCCAGTTCTTCTGACTACATAACCCTCCCTCTGGAACCTGATGTAGAGCACGAGAAAGAAGGGTCCACTGCAACTGAATCTCAAATGAGACATCTATTATTATTATTACTTAGATAGGCCTCTTATTCATTAGCATAGTTGGGTAGTCTTTGACTTCTGAGTCATCTAAAAAAAATTATATATCCTAGGTGCACGGTACAAGTATAATTGTGATCATTCACTATGGCTAAATATAACCTGAGAAAGGTCCAAAAGGAACTCATGCTTCCACTGGGAAGTTAGAGAAAAGATAACATGATTTTCTGAAATGAACCAGTGGAAAGAGAAATCTATTAAGGAGCACTAGAAATTGGCCAAAGGAAGGAGGACTGGGAAACCAATCCGTGAGTTAGAGGGCAGAAGATGGCAGGTGAAGGGGGGCATCAGCAAAGATGAAGGTGTCTATGGGGGGCTTACTAGTGTAGGACACACTAATTCTGGCATGTTTACCCAGAATTATCAGTCTTCTTCTCCAGCTACCCCAGACACATTTATATGGCTGGTGTTCCCTCCTGGACTCAAAATTCTTCTCACTACTGAAGTGGCTCATGCCCTTGCAGATGCATTCACTCTCACTTGTCACTGCCCCATTTTACGGAAAGCTCTACTAGGTGGTTCAAGGGTACCTTCAATGGCTTGATGTTGGAGAACATTCTTCAGTGTTACTACTTAGCTAGTGGAGCTGCATGGACAAGGGAGATCCCCCTGCAGCCAGAACTGGGGGCAAAACTTAACCCCAACATTAGAAGTTACATGTACTGAATCCCTATCATGTGAGAAAAATGGGTTAGATATTGTTCCTTACAGCATTTCAAGACATCCCGAGAACACAACTTTAAGGTAAGCATTTGTCAATTTTCTAAATAATTTTTATAAAACCTGACCAAGTTCTCATTGCTAGCTTGGGATAGAGACAGCCTTCAAATTTAGACATAAGAAGAGGTAAGAAATAAAATAAATAAATGTGTAGGATGTCACTGGAGCCTATTTAAATGTGAAAAAAAATTACTTTTTTTTTTGGTGGGGGGAGGGAACAAGCACAAAAAGTTCAGAGAGAAACCAGCGGAAGCAAGGAGAGAGACCGAACTGGAGCTGGAACTGGATGAAAAAAACAAGGAGACAGGGTGAGAGAGGGACCACAAAGAGGGGAAAGCAAGGATGCTAGGACATAAGTTTAAATTACCATGAACAGCAATAATAAAGCAGGACAGAAATGAACAACCCGGTGGGAAGAAGTAAGGGATTATATGCTGAACAACGAGACCCATTATGAATCCAAAGTTCGCTTTTGGGTACTTAAAGCTCAGAGTCAGTGTAATGGCATTCATGCAGACGAAAGCCCAGAGGAAATCTCAAACACTGTTTACTCATTAAGAATGATTTCAGGGGCACCTGGGTGGCTCAGTGGGTTAAAGCCTCTGCCTTTGGCTCAGGTCATGATCCCGGGGTCCTGGGATCGAGCCCCACGTTGGGCTCTCTGGTCAGCAGGGAGTCTGTTTCCCTCCTCTCTCTCTGCCTGCCTCTCTGCCTACTTGTGATCTCTGTCTGTCAAATAAATAAGTAAAATCTTAAAAAAAAAAAAAAAAGAATGACTTCAGAATTAGCATTCACTGTTCACAACATTTTGAATACATTATTTTCCCCACTTGGAAAAAGTAAATCCTAAATTCCCTTTATTCATCTCTACTTTCCTCAGTCCCAGGTGGCTGGGAAAAATTAGGCTGGCATTTTCTCAAACCCAAGTGTGCCAGCCCCTGGAAGTTTTCAGAACAGGAATGCTGTTCCCGCCTTTCTCATTTATAGCCTGCATAAAGCTCTCTCCAAGACAAGACACTAAAACATATGGATTTTTCTCAAGCACTTCTTATCTCTTTCTTCATATCTTTTGAATTTACTTTTATTTTCCTCCTTTCAACTTGCATTTTTTATAAGGAATTATATGTGGTGTTTATTTGATGTTTGTGTGCACACACTTTTATGATTTCATTTTCAAATTTGAAATATATTATTTCTTTTTCTTACTCTTGTCTGAATTCTGAGAGTTCTCTTTTCCAATCACACTTCTCCGTCTCATTTCTGAGTTTTTAGTTTTGATTTATATTTTTCTCATAGCATCTATCCTTTTTTAAGCTGTTTTAGCTTGTTTAAAATATAGTATTTGCCTAAAATTAAGATCAATTTTGTGGGTGAGTTTTGTGTGCCTCCATTATCTTTAGAAAGATTTTATGTTCATTATTCTCTTTTTACTGATCATAGCTTTGGGGTTTTGTTTGTATATGTCATGATAAAAGGATTAAAATACAGGCATTAACAACTGACCTTACAAAGGTTAAAGAACAGTAGATACACAGACATGCAAATTTGCATATTAACTTCCGTAATCCCCAGCACACAATTGATCATTCTATATGATCACTTTTTATTTTTGCCTTTAAAAACCCAGAACAAACCTGTTCAAGTCTTAGAGGTGTTTTTCTGCCCCATAAGGGTGCTGATATCCTGACCTCAAGGAAACAGCAACTCCTCCCTTTCTTTTGTTCACACAAATCTAAACTGTACACTGACTTTTCAACACTTCCACTCGAGGATACGTCATCAATATTATTTGACCACCATCTATCATGCTAAAGGTAAGTGACTTATTCATACAAGAGTATCTATAAACTCTCCTCAAAATTATTTGAAAATAGTACAATTTCCTACTTATTAGACAAAGATTAAATGTGAGGGAAGTCTTTGGAAAAATATATTTTAAGGGAAGGCATCCATTTGTCATTACAATCAATCCAGAAATACGTAAGGTAACCCTATCATTCGAGCAAGAGCTATAAAAGTAATTTTTGCTGTTATTTTTGTTACAACTCAGAAAAGCTAAGTCATCATGGTCTATGATTATTTGGCTGTATGCCATACTGTTTGGTATTTCATAAGTAATGGCCATGAAGAGCTGAAAATATTACATCTTTCAGTCAAGCAATGGCTGACACACAACTGTTAGTTTCATTAACAACTGATAAATATGAAGAAGAAATTCTATTTGCTAACTACAGTTATATAGAAAGGCAACATTTATCCAGAAAACAAACTATGAAAATGAATTGCACTCAATGATAGGTTGTCAGGAGCATGTGGAAACTAAAAGCATTTAAAAATGTATTTTTTCTTTGAAGAACACTTTGCAATAAAGCAGTGCATGTGTGTGCATGCATGTTCATTGTATGTGGGCTTTTACATTGACATAGCCATTTACTTTATAACTTTTAAAGATTTTACTTACTTATTTGAGAGAGAGAAAGAGTGAGCAGGAGGGAGAGGGAGAGAAAGTCCAAAGCAGACTCCACACTGAGCTTGATCCCAGGACTGCGAGATCATGACCTGAGCTGAAACGAAGAGTTGGAGGCTTAGCCAACAGAGCCATCCAAGTGCCCCATATAGTCGTTTAATATTATGAAATTCTGATGCATAGGAGATCCTCTCAAAGAGGGAAAAATAACTAATGTCAAAGATAAGGAGAACCAGTCCTGTCCAACAACTAACTGACTTTTTTTTTTCCAGAGAAAGTGACCACTTAAATAATTTGTAAATGCTGCAAATCTGTGTAAGATTCCTTCCTTCTAGGACACAAGGAAATGTTCCATGCTCATGGATTGGAAGAATAAATATTGTGAAAATTTCTATGCTACCTAAAGCAATCTACACATTTAATGCAATCCCTATCAAAATGCCATCATTTTTTTTTTCAAAGAAATGGAACAAATAATCCTAAAATTTATATGGAACCAGAAAAGACCCGAAATAGCCAGAACAATGCTGAAAAAGAAAGCCAAAGTTCGTGTCATCACAATTCCAGACTTCAAGCTCTATTACAAAGTTGTCATCATCAATACAGTATGATACTTGCACAAAAACAGACACACAGATCAATGGAACAGAATAGAGAGCCCAGAAATAGACCCTCAACTCTATGGTCAACTAATCTTCGACAAAGCAGGAAAGAATGTCCAATGGAAAAAAAGTCAGCCTCTTTAATAAATGGTGTTGGTAAAATTGGACAGCCACATGCAGAAAAATGAAACTGGACCATTTCCTTACACCACACACAAAAATAGACTCAAAGTGGATGAAAGAACTCAAGGTGAGAAAGGAATCCAACCAAATCCTTGAGGAGAACACAGGCAGCAACCTCTTTGACCTCAGCCACAGCAACTTCTTCCTAGAAACATTGCCAAAGGCAAGGGAAGCAAGGGCAAAAATGAACTATTGGGACTTCATCAAGATCAAAAACTTTTGCACAGCAAAGGAAATAGTCAACAAAACCAAAAGACAACTGACAGAAAGGGAGAATTAGAAGAATTTGAGAAGCAGAATGGGGATCTGGGGGTAGGGAAGGGAAAAATGAAACACGATGGGATCGGGAGGGAGACAAACCATAAGAGACTCTTTTTTTTTTTTTTTTTACTATAATCTTATTTTATTTTATTTTTTATAAACATATAATATATTTTTATCCCCAGGGGTACAGGTCTGTGAATCGCCAGGTTTACACACTTCACAGCACTCACCAGCACATACCCTCCCCAATGTCCATAAACCAACCCCCCTCTCCCAACCGCCCTCCCCCCGGTAACCCTCAGTTTGTTTTGTGAGATTAAGAGTCACTTATGGTTTGTCTCCCTCCCAATCTCATCTTGTTTCATTTACTCTTTTCCTACCCCCTTAACCCCCCATGTTGCATCTCCTCTCCCTCATATCAGGGAGATCATATGATAGTTGTCTTTCTCTGATTGACTTATTTCGCTAAGCATGATACTCTCTAGTTCCATCCACGTCGTCGCAAATGGCAAGATTTCATTTCTTTTGATGGCTGCATAGTATTCCATTGTGTATATATACCACCTCTTCTTTATCCATTCCTCTGTTGATGGACGTCTAGGATCTTTCCATAGTTTGGCAATTGTAGACATTGTGGCTATAAACATTCGGGTGCACGTGCCCCTTCGGATCACTACGTTTGTATCTTTAGGGTAAATACCCAGTAGTGCAATTGCTGGGTCATAGGGTAGTTCTATTTTCAACATTTTGAGGAACCTCCATGCTGTTTTCCAGAGTGGTTGCACCAGCTTGCATTCCCTCCAACAGTGTAGGAGTGTTCCCCTTTCTCCGCATCCTCGCCAGCATCTGTCATTTCCTGACTTGTTAATTTTAGCCATTCTGACTGGTGTGAGGTGATATCACATTGTGGTTTTGATTTGTATTTCCCCGTTCTAATACCTGTAAGCTCTGCGACACTCAGACACCCCTGATCCTTCTGTAACCCTGCGGGACCTGAGGCCACGCTGACCCCACATGGGCTTCACCCCGGTGAAGCCTCTGGAGCGATGTCCATCAGCGGAACAGACTTTTAAAAGTCCTGATTTTGTGCTCTGTTGCTCCGCTGCTTGCCGGGAGCCGGCCCCTCCCCCCGCGGTTTATCTTCCCCTCGCTTTGGATTCACTTCTCTGCCAGTCCTACCTTTCAGAAAGTGGTTGATTTTCTGTTTCTAGAATTGCTGTTCTTCTTCTCTTCGATCTCCCGTTGGATTTGTAGGTTTTTGCAATCTTTAGATAAGCTATCTAGCTGATCTCCTTCTACCTGAAGTAGTCTCAGCCTGCTACTTCTCCGCCATCTTGACTCCCTAAAGCCCCATAAGAGACTCTTAATCTCACAAAACAAACTGAGCGTTGCTGGGGGAAGGGGGTGTGTGGAGTGGATGCTTGGGTTATGGACACTGGGGAGGGTATGTGATATGGGAGTGCTGTGAAACATGTAAGCCTGATGATTCACAGACCTGTACCCCTGGGGTAAATATATTATATGTTATATAATGTATACATTACATGTGTAATAATAATACATTATATGTTAATAAAAATAATTAATAAAAACAAAAAGATTCCTTCCTTCTTTTCAAAGCATGCCTATTCGTAAGCTGATGATAATCTTCACCATGTCAGATAGCCAAAAATGCAATAATGAAAAAATAAAACAGAATTTTTAAAAAGCACCAGGTAGCAGGAATTCTTTGTCCCTGGATTGATTGGTTACATATTTCTAACTGAATAACATATCTAATCCATGAAATGAACACATTTTCTACAGATATTGTGCAGGAATGGACCACTTTGAGCTGTGTGTTGCTATAACAAACCAGTGTGCATAAGGGAAAAGTATAATAATTTCTATTTTACCAATGAATAAACTTCAGCACATTGTTTTTGCTCAAGGTCACAGCATCTATTTCAGGACAGTGCCCAGAAAAGGGCTCCTTACAAAGTGAATTTTGAGAACAAAATAAGGTACTATTTTTTTTCAATTGAAATGCATTATTTATTTATATATTGTCGTGTATCAATTCTACATATATATGTATAATACATTTTTCATCCTTCTTTTAATCAGTGTCCTCAAACTTGAATAGTGCATGGGTGATTTCAACAATATGTAATTATATTGCTCCCTATATAGTGCCTGAAATTATAGTTATTTTAGTGTTAATGTCACATGTATAAGTTAAGTTTCAACAGTCCATAGATAGTGCTTATTCAGCTATAAGACAAAATAAATTTCACAAATTAATCATACACAAAGCTACCAAAGCATGTAAAATAATTAAGAACAATATTTTAGCATGATGGATGATTATTTTAATTGGAAATAAATCACCAATTTAAGCCATAAATTAGGAAAAAATCTTGTAACACGTTTTGTTGTTTGACCTTTTTTCTTTTCTCTGACTTCAGTGATATTATACTTTATTTATTTTTTTTTTACATTTCTCTACCATACCACATAAAATTAATGTTAAGTCTTTGTTTGGTAGGGAAAAATAAAATTTAGGGTTTGAACTTATCAAAGCCACATTAAGAAGAAATTGCCACTTTTGGGACCTGCTTTTTGTGAACATTAAACTGTATTTTCCACCAATAGACCATTCAACTTTAGTGTCAGGGTAAAGTATATTCAATGAGTACCTAATCCAAACTTAGTTTTGGGAGTGAAAGACCTAACACATGTATAATATCACTTTGTAAGAAAATATGGCAAATTGATACATCTCAGTAGGTGATAGAGTCAAGGCCTATAACAATTCAGAATGTAAATCAATGCTGCTATTGGAAAAGTAAGATTTATTTAAGATTTATGGAGGTATAATGTGCATAGAGTACAATTCACCAACTTGAAGAGTATAATTTGCATAATGTCTCTAGTTATTTGTTATTTGTTTTTACCACCAGAACAATCCTGTAATATTTGAGTTGTCATGCGCAAAGCAAGTTCTCTGTGCCCTTCTGCAGTCAAGTCCACACCTTGCTCCCACTTCTAACTCTCTGTTATTATAGTGTGACTTTGCTGGAATGAATACAAATGGAATCAGAGCAGGTGTCATGGTTTGTATGCGTTTTTGCTCATCTAGCTATTTTTTGAGATTCTTCCATTTTATTGCATGTATCACTGGTCTGTTGCTTTTCTTCCCAGTTTCTTCTTCTCTAGGTCCCAAGGAAGAAAGCTGTTATGCACATATGAGTAAATGTCTCTCTGCGGACTTATTTCTTTTTATTTCTCCATATCATACAATATCCTAACTTAGGAGAAACTACACACTGTTGTCAAAGTGACTAGAGTGGTTTGTATTCCCACCAACTGTGTCTGAGCCTTCTTCTTGTCCCATGGTCGCAACTCTTAGGGCAATTTTTTTTTTTTTATTTTAGATGTTCTGGCAGAAGCATAGAAAAATACAGTGTGGTTTTCATTTTGTTTCTTTTTTTTTTTTAAGATTTTATTTATTTATTTGACAGACAGAGATCACAAGAAGGCAGAGAGGTAGGCAGAGGCTGGGTGGTGGGGGGTGGGGGGTGGGAAACAGGCTCCCTGCCAAGCAGAGAGCCTGATGTGGAGCTTGATCCCAGGACCCTGGGATCATGAACTGAGCTGAAGGCAGAGGCTTTAACCCACTGAGCCACCCAGGTGCCCCTTTCATTTTGTTTCTTTAGTGACTAATTTTGTTGTGCAAATTTTCCTGTGTTCTCCTGGTCATTTAAAAATAGCCTTTGGTAAAATGAAAACAAATATTTACTCATTTTTTTTGAATTACTGGGTTTGTGCCTTCTTAATATTGGGATGTGGGTTTTTTAATATATTCTAGAAGCAATTCTTTACTGGATATATATTTGGCAAATATAATCTACATTTTTGACTTGTACTTTGCTCTTTACAAGTGTGTATCATTTTAAGAATAAATTTTTAAATTTTATAATTTATTTTTTTAAAGATTTTATTTATTAACTTGAGAGAGAGCAAGAGACAAAGAGAGCACAAGCAGAGGGAGAGGGAGAAGTAGACTTCCTGCTGAGCTGGGAGCCTGATGTGGGGCTTGAGCCCAGGACCCTGAGATCATGACCTGAGCTGAAGGCAGAGGCTTAACCGACTGAGCCACCCAGGCAACCCATAAATTTTAAAATTTTAATGAAATACATTGTATGGGTATTTCTTCATTCTGCGTCTTACCTAAGAAAACTATTCCTACCCCAATGAGGAAAAAAAAATCCTTTCTCTTTTTTTAAGTATTATATTTTCAGCTCCTTACATTTAGATTTGTGATCCATTTCTAGTTAGGTTTTACATGGAGTAAAATGAGGTGTCAGGGTTCTCCAAATGGTCCGAAACCATTTGTTGATCACTATTTCTGACAATATCTTGGAAATTCACTTGGCAATGTGCCTTTCACATGGCAATATATATTGGGGCCTATTTATGGACTGTCTTTTCTGTTCTGCTGCTCTACATATTTAAACATCTGCCCAAACCAAACCATCTAGATTTCTGTAGCTTTTTTGAATTCAGACTACATTTGGCTTCACCTTTTCAATATTGTTTTAGCTGCTGGAGTTCCTTGGGATCTATAGAGATTTTTAGATTCAACCTGCAAAGTTCTAACCATAGTAGACTGCTGGGATTTTGGTTAGGTTTGCCCTGGATTTATTTTGAAACAAGTGACATCTTAATAACACTGAGTCTGCTTACAGCATGAGTCTGCTATATTATCTGAGTTTTGTATTGCTTTTGTTGTCCGACAAGGTCTTTATTTCCAACCTTAACTTTTCAAGATAATTGAAATTGCTGGGTAAAAAATTGTAAGTTGACTTTTTCTCCAGAACTTTAAAGATGTCACTCCACTGTCTCCTGATTCACAGGATATCTGACAAGAAAATTTTTTTATCATTCTTATTATTCCTCCATGTATATGGACGTCTTTTCTTCCTACTGTTTTGTACTTATCACTTCTTTTCAGCCATTTGATTTTGATATTCCTTACTGGAGTTTTATATTGCTACTGATTCATTGAGCATCTTTTACTTGTGAATTTCCCATTTTCATCAAATTTGGGAAAAAACCATCCATTATTACTTCAAATATATTTGTAATGCCCTCCTTCTTCTGTGTTAGATACAGGGTACTGATACTCTGTTGATTGTTTAGAGATTTATTTCTCTGTTCTTTATTCTGGATAAGACCTTTGCTCTGTTTCAAGTTCAGAAACTGTTACTTCTGGAGTATTCTTCTCATCTCTATCCAGTGAATTTTTTTCAGGTGTTGTATTTTTCATTTCTAGCATTGTCATTTTTTGGGAAAGAATTATCCATATATTGTTCATGTTTCTCTCTATATTCTTGAACATATAAAGTCATTTATAATGACTAGCTCTTTGAATACCTTTGTTTCCTGGTGCCATCTTTTTTATGATGTTTTGTATCTCTTTCTATCAATGGTCTCCCAATTATTGGTCTTATTTTTCTGTGGGTTTTTTTTTTTTTCATGAATGATAATATGTGTTTAGATGCCAACATTGTGAATTATATGTTATTGTTTATTTAATTTTGTTGGGTTCCTTTGCAGAGTGTTACATTTTATTCTGGCACAGAGCTAAGTGACTTGGAATTAGTTGGATGTCTGTGAGGCTTCTTTTATTAAGCTCTGTGAGGGTGCCCACCTTGTAACCTACTTAGGCAACATGGTTCTGAGGACTTTATTTGATGCCTTCTCATATTATAAGCTCTTTCCCCCACAGGCTTTTGGAAAGAAAACATTGCCAGTCCTCTGCAATCCAGAAAAGGATCTACCTATCCCCTTCTGTGGATTGTCCTGCCTGAAGTGGTAAGGTACCTCTTACCAGTACATACTTCAGTGCTTAGCTGCATATTCCTGATATTGTCACGCAGATCTCTGGAACTCTCTTTCTATGTTGCCCACTGACCTCTAGGATTCTCCATACATTCTGGCTGCTCTGTTCTTTGGGATGTTGGAAATCAGTCTCCTCAACTCATCATGAAGACCGGGTTCTCTGAGTATTAATTTCCTGGGGGTGCTCATGCCAGAAACCACCCCCAGAGCAGGCGCTTTCTGTAGGCTTACCTGTTCCCCTGGTCTTGGGAATCACATTGCCTGGCCACCTGCCACCACCATGTCTGAAAACCAGAGTCCCATTTTGTGAGTGTTTGCCTGGCTTTTTGAGGTAGGAGAATAAGTACAAGCCCTGTGACATGATCTCATTCTGTTGCCTTAAATTGTCTGCTTGCACATCTGTGTTTGCTATGTGAGCTACTGAAAGGCTTTATTTGCACAGTGGGTAATGTTTTCTGGCTCTTACTGGACAGAGGCTTGATCATAAGCACACAAATTTGGGTGATGCGATATATAATATGGTTCTGTAATGTCATATTAAAAATTAAAAAGGGTATTTATCATTTGTACATACAATCTTTTAAAAAGAGAAACTTCATGGAGCCCCAAGCACATTCCTATTGGACCAGGGAGGAAGGAAAAGAAGGCCCTTTCCACTGAATACCTTACCACAGCGAACAGACAGACCTCAGTGTGAGCAATACTGTTCAGAGCCATACTGAATCTCGATGGAAGAAGCTATTGTTTCATTAGTATTAATATGAAGCAATTAGAAGATGGTTTCCTCTACTATATTATTACTGTCTTCATCATTTTAATATGTACTCATTTAATGCCAGGGTGAGAATTGTACCAGGGAGAATAGAATAATGAATGTCTCCTGCTTTTCAAAAAAAAAAAAAAAAAAAAAAATCAATATTCCTTACTTGAAGGATTTTTTTCTTTCAATCATTTTTTGAGAGTATATATCTTCTCTAAGCATTCTTTTGATGAAATAGGAATAATTATATTGGTCTCAGGAGGAGGTCACAAAAATATCATAAAATATCTTCTCAGTGGAAGATTGAAATATGATACCTTCTTTACCCTCTTAACGAAGGTTTTTACAGGACTACATAAGATTAAAACTGGTCTTTTGGAAAGAGTGATGTAGAAATAATGTAAATAAATAACTAAGTAGAGAAAAGGTATTGTGTGAATAGTATAAATCAATTAAATGAGTTTTTTCCCCAAGGAAAATCTTACAACGTAGGGTTTGCATTTTGAAACTAAGGATAAAAGATATGTGATATTTTCACGTAGAAAAGAGAAGAGTAGCAGTTGAACAAAAACGTGTCATTTACACAGCACCTAAAATTTCCTCAGTCAAAAAAATAAACATAGCAACTGATATGAAGAAATAAGCAACTCGTAATTCATAATCAAATATACCATGAAAAATGTAATAAATTACAACATTATGAATAGGGTTTTAAATAAGAGAAACAATAGCTAAAATGAAATTTATGTTAAAATTTCTACTTGGCACTTGACAACATAAACAACATTACCTCACCATCAAAACTCTCACAATTACTCTTTAAGGATCCTCCAGGCACACTTTGTTATATTGAACCTGGCATAAAGGATATTACTTATCATCATGACAATGATGCACAATACCCTATCTGGGTTCATGACCTTGAACATCAGTTGGTGACTCTCCGGCGACACACAGCACTAATAAATAAAGTGACTTCTCTGCTCTGCAGTGTTCCTCTGATATGTGACACCTGGCAATATATTATTAAAGAATCATGGTACCAGTGATGTATTGAAATAAGACACCAGAGTCAGTTCCTTGGTGATGTATTGAACCTTTGTGGGGTCTTGGAGATCTGAGAATGCATTTCCAAAGCCAGGCCCTGGGCCTATTTGAAGAATAAAATCAATTTTTTTCCCTAATAATTTTAAGATTGCAATGACTGCCTATGATAGCTGTAATCTTAGGCAATCCAAACTCATAAATAATTCATTTTGCTTGTATTGTGTATATGTATGAAAACTGAGTTAACTTTTGGAGGAAGGAAGCTTACAGTGAAGGGCAGACACAAGGGAACAAGATGAAGTGTGATGACGGTCCAGGAGATTTATGAAAGCAGCACCTACGAGCACAGGAAGCTGGGCTCCAGAAGACAGCAAACGACCACAAGGAATGGATGACAGAGTGAGAAGTTTTCAGCTTTAACGTGTGAAACCTCTCTGCTCAAAGCTTATTTTGAGGGTGAAACTAAGAACACCACAAAACAAATGAGGACAAGATGAGTAATTTTGCGCGCTCAGAAACACATGAACTAAGCAAAGGTTGTGAATTCCGCCCTGGCTGCTCCCCTGTCACTCAGATATAAACTACTGCGGGCACTGGATTATTCTACGCCAAGATAACCAATTACTGTAATCAACACAGCCAACGCGGAAGGCTATGAATAAAATATGGCTCGTCAGAGTCACTGTGGATAAAGGTGCAGGTTGTGTCCTGCACAGAAATGCCTGCACGAGGTCTTGGAATGGGGCAGACAGTGATGGCAGGCGAGCCTTTCAATCCGAACAGTACTGCAGTTTACAAATCCTTGGCTTCTGGGTCCAGCTGACAGCGCGGGGCTACTTTCTAGGCTTTCTGGACAAGGATGAGCTTTGGTCTTTGGTTCCCTGAGAAGCAGTGCCTTTTTATAATTTTAACAAAACTGCTCTAACTCCCTGGGGAGAAGTTGGATCTCCCTGGGAGAGAGAAGTTCATGGATAAGGGAAAAACACTGGTCATTTAATATTCCCTAGGAAATATCCCATGTATCTCAGTGGGTTGTTTTTTTTTTTTTTTAAGATTTTATTTATTTATTTGATAGAGATCAAGTAGGCAGAGCAGCAGGCAGAGACATGGGGGAAGCAGGCTCCCTGCTGAGCAGAGAGCCCAACTGGGGGCTCGATCCCAGGATCCTGAGATCATGGCCTGAGCCGAAGGCAGAGGCTTGACCCACTGAACCCCCCAGGCATCCCTCAGTGGGTTTGATAGACGTAGCTTCACATCCCTTTAAACAGGGTCCAATTGATCAGCAACCTCACAGGAGCCAGGAAGGAATCAGTGATCCAAGGCTATAGCCATAAAAGTTGTCTATATTCCCCCTCCCTCAAAACATACACACACACATACACACATTACTAGTTCTCATCTAGCTTTCCCCTAATCTCCATGATTCCATTTCTGGGAACTGTCTACACAGCTTGTTTTCCTAAATTCAGCTTTCTACTTAATACCTGGCCTTTGCTTGACAAGCCAAGGCCCCCCTCCCCTGGCACTAGCCAGGTGAGTGAGTGAATGTCCCTAAGGCACAGCCACACTTAAACTCTACACAGTGCTTTTTGCCTCGGGGGACTCAGGGCTGGCATTCTTCAGTACACCACACAGGTTTGTGCTGATGGCATAGGATACGGAGCTGGAGCTGGTGGCCCTGAGCCCCGTTTCCAAGTGAGCCTGAACGGACAGGTCATGGACAGTCAGGGGCTTCTCACAGAGAATGAAGGGAGGTTTTAGCAACAAAGGGACCTTGATGGACTGAGAAAAAGCACTATTTTTTTTTTCTTTTGCCAAGAGTATAAAAGCATTTAAATATGTTGGCAACTACCACAGCACATATGGGCAGTATATCAGCCAAATATGGGTGTGTGATGGTTCTTCTTTACTCGATCCTTATTCTCATTCTAGTGCAGTCCCATTTCCTGGCTGACATTCCCGATTCTTTATTAGCATCGTTCTTTCATTTTCTTAATTGGCAAAATCTCAATTCCTTTCATGGCTATAAATTGTGAGTCAAAATGTTTCTTTCCTTTTTATTTATTTATTTATTTATTTATTTTTTAAAGATTTTATTTATTTATTTATTTATTTTTTAAAGCTTTTATTTATTTATTTGACAGACAGAGATCACAAGTAGGCAGAGAGGCAGGCAGAGAGAGAGGAGGAAGCAGGCTCCCTGCTGAGCAGAGAGCCCGATGCGGGGCTTGATCCCAGGACCCTGGGATCATGACCTGAGCCGAAGGCAGAGGCTTAACCCACTGAGCCACCCAGGCTTTTTTTTTTAGATTTCGCTTTCATTAATTTAATTTGCATATCTTCTTATGAGATACAGTTTCCTGACTAATATACTTTCTGGTTTAATCTAGCAATCATATAATTTTTATTTTATATTTCTGTTCTTTCCCCCTCTACATTTATTTTTCTCTTCTGTTTAAAAACAAAATCAACTTTACCCTATCCTAAAATTCTCTTTTACCCCAGCCAAGATACAGAGAGGTGTTGAGCACATTTGGAGCATGAACCACAGTTTGATGGACACAAGGGTTATTTTAAGGACAAGTAATTGAAGGCAGACAGATGAGTCACAGTTAAACTAGGTAACTGTTCATGTGATGAGTAATAAGAGCCAGTCATTGCATTTACTGAGATAGTTTTGGTCTAAAGCAGGTATCAGCAAACTATGTCCCATGGGCCAAATTTGGCCCTCTGTTTTTATAAATGTAATTCTGTTGGAACACAGCCATACCTACTAATTTATGTCATATTTCACTGTTATTATGCTGCAAGGACCAACTTGAATACTTGTGACAGAGACCATATGGTCTTCAAATCTAGAAGATTTACTACCTGGCCCTTTTATAGGAAGTTTGCCAATCCCTGGTCTAAACTCTCTATCACTTTCAACACTGTTTGTATCTACCAGTCTTGCATAACCAGTCATGCACTCCACTATGAGGTACGGACTTTGATATCAAACTGCTTATTTTATATAGAGAGACAGAAAATGGATTAGTGCTTGCTGATTATTGTATATCTCATATTATTATTTTTAAGTCTTCCTCTGCCCTTACTATACTGTGAGCCATGAGATTAAAGGAACTCCATTTAACATACACACCCATCTGACTCTAATAGGTGATACTTTAAATAAACATAAATTGAATGTATATTTAATATTGTTCAGGAACATGTCATCTCTTTAAAATATGCATTATGGAGCGAACACTTACATATCTCCAAAATGAGTATGATGAAGACTCAACACCCAGTGTGATGGTATTTGGGGGTAAAACTTTTGGGTGGTAGTTAGATTTAGACAAGGTCATGAAAATGGTTATCCTCATGATAAGATCAATGCCCTTTTAAGAAGAAGAAATAAAGATCTCTCTCTCTCTCTCTTTCACTATGTGAATGAAAAGTCGTCATCGGCCAGTCAGGAAAAGGACCTTCACCAGAACCCAACCACTCTGGAGCCCTGATCTTGGACTTCCCAGCCTCCATAAGTAGGACAGAATAACTGCCTATTGTTGAAGCTATCCAGTCTAGGCTACTTTTTTAGAGCAACCTCAAGAGACTAAGACAACATGTAATCTAATAACTGGCTATTTTTTCACTCTTGGTTTTGAGAGAATATTTTTATTAAGTAAAGAGCATTATTAAGTGAAACTGATGATTGTTTAAGTTTACAATTAAATACACCCTTGGGAAGTCTAAGCATTAGTGACATGAAGACACAGGTAGGTTTTATTTGGTGGCAAATTATCCGATTGAAGCAAATGATCTAGGATTAAATTATAGTTTCTGAAGTGATACCCATACCACTTAAAGCATTTATAACATGTGTTCTTGTTAAATAATATGACAGCATTAGAATGGGATTGTATATATGGGTTGTTGTTTTTTTTTTTTTTGAATTTGGAAAAGCCAAAATTAGAGTACCTTATAATGAAATGTATGAGACATATTTTGAAGGGGTATTACCAAATCAGAGCTGTTAAAAAATTTTTGGATGGCCTAAATTTTCTATCTCATATATTAAGATGACAATAATTTATTGCATACTAATTATACTCTAAGATATATTTGTTGATAAAATGACCATTGTTTATCCAATTCAGATTGTTAATTTATCTTTCTACAACCAAAATGGAATATTTGTTAAAATGTTATTTGGAATGCTTGCCTATGTTGAATTAATGGACAAAAATTAGAAAAAAAGAGAAGCTCAGATATTTTAGTATTTACTTTCCTTCTGGTTCTACTGGTGGTTTTTCTTTACTTAATTAACAGAAGCATTTATTTTTCTTCTGGTTCTATTAGCAATTTTCCTTTCATAGTGAATAAAAGAACAATTATTACAATGAATAATGCCAGTTGCTAGGTCACTAACTCCACTAACAGATGGCTAGTTGGCTGAGCGACTGACTTTTGGTTTTGGCTCTGGTCCTAACTCCAACTCCAGGGTTGTGAGATTGAGCCCCACATTGGTTATACACACAGATTAAAGGATGTGGTCCTATGATGTTCTTTAGTGGAGTCTGTTTGAGACTTCCTCTTCCTCTCCTTCTGCCCCCTCCCCTCCACATTTTCCCTCTCTCTTTGAAATAAATAAATAAATCCTTTTTTAAAATGTCAATTGCTTTTAAAAACATAGTATTTGACAAAGTGGAAAAATCCTAAATCATAACAAAATTTGACAGTGATGTAGATAAAATCAATTTTTAAAGAAAGTGATTATCAAACATAAGAAAATAAATGTAGTTTTCCATACATTGTGTTTTCACTTGAGTATTCGAATTCTGTTTCTCTGCTATGTGGTTTCTTTTTACCTCAGATTGCCCCAAAGAGATCTATATTCAATATGAGTTTAAACATCTGCAATTATTGACTTGGGCTAAATCTCTTAGCATATTAAACATCACAAATCTTAAGATGACTATTAATAATAAACACATACGGCAGAAGGGAAAAAACATTTACTAGAGAGTCATTTCAGCTCAACAGCAATTGTCATCAAAATTTTCTTAGAGATTTATGTGTCTACATTACTGAGGGGAAGATTTCATGCCAAAGACCCTAGTTTCCCCCCAGCTCATTATATGCTGTCAACCACACTACTTGTGAGGACTCTTTTATAACTGGACAAAAACAAGACTGTAAGTCAATAGTAAACAATTTGTTATAAATAGAAAACATGCATTGAAAATATCCAAATTCTCCCTGTGTAGGTTATAATTTTTGCCTCTGCCAATCCAAGTTATAATTGTTAAATTAACACTTCATGAAATAATGTTTTATATTATTGCTTATTACTAACTCTGATAAATAATGCTCTCTCCTCAAATATTTATAAGTTATTTTGAAGAAAGAGCTTGGTCAGGTAATTTTGTGCATTTCTATCCAATTTCTATTCCTACCCCTAAATATATTTCTAGGATACAAGCTAAACAATAATTTTTACACGTGTCAGATAAACATGGCATTTTAAGTTCATCATCAGAAATTTGGCCGCACAAGAATGAAGGTAAATAGAGTGGAGAATATGATTACAAGATAAACAGATGTGAGCCAATGAGACCTCTGTCATTGCTTAATAGATGCACATCCATACATAATACATTCGTATGTCATAACAGATGCACATTCTTACATGACTGCCTATTGTGGCAGGATAAAGTACATTAAGAATAGATCATATTTTCATGAATTGTTCACTTAGTAACTTATAAATCCATGTTCCAAAATCACATTTTCATTTCAAAGTTCATAGCATTCCATGAACAAATCTGTTGGTCAAAGTGAAGGTGTATTATTATAACGACAACCAAAAATTTCTACAATAAGTGACTTGCCAATGTTTAAAAAGAGTTGTAGATTTGACATCCAAGATTTCATACAGATGACATAAAGATGGTTTTAACTTTTAATATCTGCATATAAAAAAATTGTTCTTGTACAGATCATCTGACAAAACAAGACTCTCTCAAATGTATATGGAATTAAAATCATAAAGCTTATTCCAAAATATCTATGACATCTAACAAAACAAAACAAAAAACAAAAACAATGATCACAATATAATAATTAGGGGTACCTGGGTGGCTCAGTCAGTTAAATCCTCTGCCTTCAGTCTGCTGTTCCCTCTCTCACTCCCCCTCTGCCCCTGCTTGTGCTCTCTCACTATCTCTCTCTCAAATAAAGAAATAAAACCTTAAAAAAAACCTAATAACACAAAAATTATTTTGTTGAAAATATCTTCACTTACCAGCAAATATTTTAATGCTTGGTTATTTGAAAAATAGTAGGGAAAAAAAAAACCTCTTCTAAAGGAAAAGGACTTTGATTTGGGTTATTCCTTCTAAAACTTCAAACATTTTCATAGAATTAATATATCTGATGGAATCACTTTGACGCAGAAAAAGCAAAGCATATATGATATTCAGAAACATTGACAACCAACACACAATATTAAGTAATGTCAGTAAATACGTATTAAATCATTAGGTATCTACTGTCTGCCAGAAATTACAGTTGCCATGGATCACAAGTAAAATGTCATCACAAAAATCACAAAAGTAAAAGTAAGTCACATTTTCCATGCATAGAGCTAACAGCAGAGCCAGAAAAGCAAGAAATATACACATAATAACTGAAAGAATTTTGTGTGATGCTAAGAGGACAGGTCTTTGCAAAGTTAAAACTTCTGATTTTCGGAAGTTTAAGTAAATTACAGATATGTTTTCATTAGTCAAAAATGTGTTATGGGGCGCCTGGGTGGCTCAGTGGGTTAAAGCCTCTGCCTTCAGCTCAAGTCATGATCTCAGGGTCCTGGGATCGACCCCCACATCGGGCTCTCTGCTCTGCGGGGAGCCTGCTTCCCTCTCTCTCTGCCTGCCTTTCTGCCTACTTGTGATCTCTCTCTGTCAAATAAATAAATAAAATCTTTAAAAAAAAATGTGTTAGTCACTAGTGAGTCATTAGTCTGACCTATTTTTATTTGTTTTAACAATTGTTTTAAAATTTATTTGTCAGAGAGAGAGAGCTCGAGCACAAGCAAGGGTAACAGCAGGCAGAGGGAGAAGCAGGCTCCCCACTGATCAAGGAGCCTGATGCAGGACTTGATCCCAGGACCTTAGGGTCATGACCTGAGCCAAAGGCAGATGCTTAACAATTAAGCCACCCAATTAGGCATCCCATATGACCTATCTTTATTAAAAGCAAAGATGACAGAGAAGAAAATGTACCTTTCTTTAGAGAATTCTTAATTTACAACTTAGCACTTTCCAACATCTTTCAACCTTGTTCTAGCATCATGTCTATTTAATTATGTGAAGTCTTGGCCAATACACTGTAATCAAAATACAAATCTTTGTTTAAAGCCAAGTGAGTTAGCCTGATATTCTTCTCACCCTCCACTACTTTCATAAATAGTCAGAAAGAGGATATCATATATATCTAAATTTTAAAACCTATATTTGATGTTGTAGGTTGGTCATTGCTTTTTTCAAGTCCAGAGCCAAAAAGAAAAGCACAAATTCTATAAAACCATTAAAGGATGTGGTCCTGTGATGTTCTTTAGTTTTAAGCAACTGAGTATCACTACAGATTGAATTACAGTATTAAGAGTGTAATGAGAAGACTTCAGGGAAGATGGTGGAGTAGGAAGACCCAAAACTCATGTTGTCCCATGGATACAACTAGATAACATGTACATCAGCATATAACCCAGAAAATGACCTGAAGACTGGCAGAACAGACTCCACAGCTAAATGTAGGCCACAATGAAGAGATAGGAAGGGCAGAGACGAGGTCAGCATTAAACTGTCAATGGGACTGTCTGCAGAGGGAGGGACACATTTGGCATGAAGAGGGGGAAAGAGCAGACACTCACACTAAGCACCCCAGGCATGGGGACCACAAGGGAAGACAAATCCCCATAAAATGTGGTTTGAAAACCAGAAGAGCTGAATTTCAAGAGTTCTTACAATCTATAAGGCTTAACACTTGGAATTTTAATACTCAGCAGGCTTGGCTCTGGGAGAGCCAGGAGGGCAGAAGAAACTGAGTCTTTACCTTTAAAGAGACAACACAACAAGCAGCCCATGGAGATAGAGCATAGAAGCAGCAGTTTGAGAAATGCCTGGGTTGTACAGGAGAGAGATATGTTTACTAATCGCAGAGCATGTACTAGACAGCTAGGAATCGCTGGAAGACTCCTCCAGGAACAGAGGAGTTGGAGGACACCATTTTCCTTCCTCCCGCCACCCAGACTAGACAGGTACACACCTGTAGGAACCAGCACAGTGCTAACAGTTGCTACCTCACATACTAAAACCATGACTCTACCACCTACATGTTCCCCTGTTGACCCATTCCCTTTAATATGCCCTTGGCAGGAGCTAACCCAAAACGGTGGCCCAAGCCTGGCAGTGTGCAAGCAGTCATTGCAGGGGCCAGCAGCACTCCAAGTGACTCCTGCCCTGGGGACAGGGGCAGATAACCACACACAAGTCTGGCGGGGGCTCCAGCAATGGGCTGCAGACTACAGGTCTTGCCCACCCACACAAGATTCTCTGGGGACTATCCAGGTAAAGCACCCTGTAGCTTGAAGCTATAGGAAAACATGGTCTGACTTAATTCAAGACCAGGTGACCCCAGACCAGTCCACCAATACCAAACCTGCCCACAATAGGCAAAGGGAGCCACTGAAGATGACTGGCCCAAAGGCAAAAGCAGCTCAGTCACAACAGCAGGGCACAGACAACACATAGAGGAGAAACTCCTAAACTGCCAGGTTCTGCTGAACAAGGGACAGTGTACTGCAGGGCACTACGGGACCTCTTCTTCATAATGCCACTATTTTCAAGAGTAGGAGACATAGCTAACTCTCCTATCATAGAAACAGACATGGAGAGTTAGATAAAATGAAGAGCCAGAAGAATATGTCCCAGATTAAAAAAACAAACAAACAAACAAACAAACAAACAAACAAAAAAAACCAGGACAAAACAACAGTAGGAGGCCTAACTGGGATAGAGATACATAACATACCTGATAGAAAATTTAAAGTAATGGTGATAAAGATAGTTACTGGACTTGAAAAAACAGTGGAGGACCTCAGTGAGACCCTTAACGAAGAGACAGAACACTTAAAAAAAAAAAGAAACAATTAGTGGTGACAAGCTCAATAACTGATATTAAAAATACACTAGAGGGAATAAGTAGTAGACTAAAGGAAGCAGAAGGACAGATCAGTGACCCAGGGGACAGAGTACTGGAAAGCAATCAAGTTAAAAAGAATAGAGACAAAAACATAATAAAAAATGAAAACAGTCTGAGAACTCAGCTACACATCAAGCATAATAACATCTGCATTATAGGAATCCCAGAAAGAGAAGAGAGAGGAAAGGGGGTAGACGATTTAGCTGAAGAAATAATAGCTGAAAACTTCCAGAATCTGAGGAAGCGAAGAGAAATCCAGATCCAGGAAGCACAGAGAAACCCTAGCAAAATCAACCCAAGATGGCCAATTTCACAGAACCATAGGAACCAAAGTGGGAAAAAGTAGTGATAAAGAGAGAAGTTTAAAAGCAGCAAGAAAACAGTTGCACATAAGGATAACATCATAAGGCTATCAACTGATTTTTTTAGCAGAAACTCTGCAGGTCAGAAGAGAATGGCATAAAAGAAAAAAACAAACAAACAAACAAACAAACAAAATCCCTGAGCCAAGAATACTCTAACCAGCAAGGCTATCATATCATTGAGAATAGAAGGAAAGATTAAGAGTTTCTCAGATAGTCAAGTTAAAGGAATTCATCACCACTAAACCAGACCTAGAAAAATGTTAAAGAGGATTCTTTGAGTGGAAAGGAAAAAACAATAAGTAGGGTTAAGAAAAGTAAGAGTGAAAAGGAAAGACAATAAGTAGGAGTAAGGAAAGAGCACAAAAGCAGTAAATTTAAGTGTATTTATAAAAATCATTCAACTGAATCACAAAACAAAATGCTCTAAGTACAAAACCATACACTAAAATATGGCGGGGGGGATAGGGAAAGGAGTAAAGAAGAGGTTTAAACTTAAGTGACCATCAACTTAATATAGTCTGCTATATGCAGAACATGTTATACACAAACCTAATATTAACCACAAATCAAAAACCAGTAATAGATATGCAAAGAATAAACAGAAAAGGAATAAAAAAAATCACTAAGAAAAGCCACGTAATTGTGAGAAAAGAGAGCAAGAGAAGAAAGAGATATTGAAAAACTACAAAAACAACCATAAAACAAGTAACAAAACAGCAATAAGTACATACCTATCAATAATTACTTTGAATGTAAATGGACTAAATGCTCCAATCAAAAGAAACAGGATGAGAAAATGGAGAGAAATAGCAAGACCCATCTATATGTTGCCCATAAGAGACTCATCTGAGATCTAAAGACAACTGCAGATTGAAAGTGAAGGGATTGAAAAGCATTTATCAAGCAAGTGAAAGTGAAAAGAAAGCCTGAGTAGCAATATTGGAAAAATAGACTACCAAAAAGGCTATAAGAAGAGACAAAAAAGGACACTACATAATCATAAAGGGAACAATTCAACCAGAAGATACAGCAATTTTAAATATTTATGCACCCACCACTGAATCACCCAAATACATAAAGCAGCTAAAAACAAACAAAAAAGAAGTAATCAATAATAATACAATAATAGTAGGGGACTTTAACACATCACTTACATCAACGGACAGATCATCCAAACAGAAAAATCAATAAGAAAATGGCTTTGAATGACACACTGGGCCAGACAGATAGAACAGATATATTCAAAACATTTCATCCGAAACATCAGAATATGCATTCTTTTCAAGTAATATGGAACATTCTCCAGAACAGATCACATATTAGGCTTAAAAACAAGTCTCAACAAAATCAAAAGGATTGAAGACATACCATGAATCCTTTTTGACCAAAACACTATTGAAACTAGAAATGAATCATAAGAAAAAATGAGGACAGAGCACAAATACATGAAGGTTAAATAACGAGCTACAAAACAATGAATGAGTCACCAAGAAACCAAAGAAGAAATAAAAAATTAGGGGTGCCTGAGTGGCTCAGTTTGTTGAGGGTCTGCCTTCAGCTCAGATCATGATCCCAGGTCCTGGGATCGAGCCCTGCATTGAGCTCCCTGCTCAGCAGAAAGCCTGCTTCTCCCTCTTCCACTCCCCCTGCTTGTTTTCCCTCTCTCACTATCTCTCTCTGTCAAATAAATAAATAAAATTTTTAAAAAAGAAAAAAGAAATAAAAAATTATGTGGAGAGAAATGAAAATGAAAGCACAATAGTCTAAGATCTTTTAAATGCAGCAAAAGCTGTTGCAAGAAGTTTATAGCAATATAAGCTTATCTCAAGAATCAAGCAAAATCTCGAATAAACAACCCACATTTACACATAAAGGAGCTAGAAAAACAAAGGAAAGAAATAATGAAGATTAGAGTAGAAATAATGGAAATGGAAACTCAAAACAAAACCCAAAACAAAAAAACACAACAAAACAGATCAATGAAACCAGGAGCTAGTTCCTTGGAAATACCAATAAAATTGATGAAACTTTTTACTCAGTATTATCAAAAAAAAAAAAAAAAGGGGGGGAGGGGAGAGAGGTCTTAAATAAACAAAATCAGAAATGAAAGAGAAGAAAAAAAGAATCAACATCAAGAAATACAAAGGATTATGAGAAAATACTATAAAAAGTTATATGCCAACAAACTGGACAGATCAGAAGAAATGGATAAATTCCTAGAAATATATAACCTAACAAAACTGAATTAGGAAGAAATACAAAATTTGAACAGACTGATTACCAGCAAGGAAATTCAATCAGTAATCCTAATTCCTAACAAACATAAGTCTAGGAGAGAAGGCTTCACAGACGAATTCTACCAAACATTTAAAGAAGAGTTAATGCCTATTCTTCTCAAACAATTCCAAAAAAATAGAAGAGGAAGGAAAGCTTCATTCTATGAGACCAGCATTACCCTGATACCAAACGAGATAATGATACTACAGAAAAAGAGAACTACGCAGGCCAATATTTCTGATGAACAGAGATGCAAAAATCCTCAACATTAGCAAACTGAATCCAAAAACACATTAAATTTAATACATTAAAAAATCATTTACACAATCAAATGCTATTTATTCTTGGGATGTAACTAGCTCAATATGCAAAAATCAATCAATGTGATACATCACATCAATAAGAGAAAGGATAAAACCATATGATCATTTCAATAGACGCAGAAAAAGCATGTAACAAATTACAACATCCATTCATGACAAAAACTCTCAGAAAAGTAGGTTTAGAGGGAACATATCACAACAGAATAAAGGCCTTATATAAAAACCCACACCCAACATCATACTCAATAGGGAAAAACTAAGAGCTTTCCCCTTAAGATTGGGAACAAGGCAAGAATGTCCACTCTCACCACTTTTATGCAGCATAGTACTAGAAGTCCTAGCTGCAGCAGAAAGAAATAAACAGAAATAGAAAAGAAAGAAAGCTAAGAAATTCAGACAAAAAAAAGTCAACCAAATTGGTAGGAAAGAAGTAAAACTTTCCATACTTGCAGATGACATAGTACTATAGAAAACCCTAAAGACTGCACCAAAAACAAAACAAAACAAAAAACTCTACTTGAACTGATACATGAATTCCGTAAGGCTGTAGGATACAAAGATCAATGCACATAAGGTCATTGCATTTCTAGACTCAAACAATTAAGTAGCAGAAAGAGAAACTAAGAAAACAGTCCCACTTACCATTGCCCCAAAAACAAAAAATAAAAAATACCTGGGAATAAAGTTAACAAAGTTGGTGAAAGACCTGTACTCTAAAAATTATAAAACACTGATGAAAGAAGTTGAAAATGATACAAATAAATGGAAAGCTGTTCTGCCCATGGACTGGAAGAACTATTATTATTATTATATTACATTTTTGTGAAATCCAAGAGCCGAACTTTATTTTCATGTCTTGTTAGAAACTGAAAGCTCCTTGAGTAACATGATCTAATTGCTTCAAGAAGTGTGGGTCTTGTCTCAGACTATGATGGTTTCCAAGACTCTTTGTTGACAAAACACACTGGTCTCCTGATTCAGATAAATCGTTGTCAGCAATACACAACGAGAACTCCAAACGTAATACATTCTTTCACCTTAACTCTTCTATCAAAAAGGTAACCCACTCTTCCTTAAAAATTCAAAGCTGTCTTAATAAGCAGTGAATTTTATGTCCGTTCAGTTCAGGGAGTTTTTAAATCTGCGGCGCATCCAGCCAGAAATGAGCAGCTTGCAGCCCCTCTTTGTTCCTGAACAGGAGGAATCTTGCACATGCGTGCCTCACCCTGGGCTACCAGGCCTGAGTGAGATCGTAAAGGTTTCTTTAGCTGTCTCGCTCTTCAGATCTCTGTGTTAAATTTCTCATTGAACTGCCATCTTGTATGCCTTCGTTAATATCAAAGAGAAGTTGGCCTTCCCGGGCTTCTCACCACTGTGATCTCTATTGTTTCCAGCTACACTTCCGTACTTGCAGTTTTTCTCACTGTCCTCGATAAAGGTGGCTCCCTCAGGCAAGGTGACAAATACCAAGTCTTTGTGGTCAGCCACGTCCATCCGCCCTGGCCAGAATGCGACCACCTGGGACTGGAGCCTTGGGGAGCCTGGGACCAGTCAGGAGAGCACGAGTACAGAGCTCCCACAGCATGGGGAAGGGGAGCATGCGTTCTCAAATCACAGACCCCACTGTCCTTATCAATATTGAATAGATATTGGGGGGATAAATTCTTCTTTATTTAATATATGACCTCTGGTAAATTTTCAGAAACTTTAAATGGTTGTTTTGATCCAATTTCCTTACATTTTTATTGAAGCTTCAGTGAAAAGACTGGCCAAGATCCTTGAATAGCCACTTTAGAAGTTCTACCCTAAGTCAAGTCATATATAGAGGATTTTACACAAAGTGGGAATGGGCGGAGAATAAGTCCCTGTGCCCTACAGAGATACAGATCAATCAGTACTGCATCAAGACATTACAATTTAGATATATAATGATAACATAAATGATAGTAAAAAAGGTGCTACATTTTCTTAAATATAGACAGAAGTGATTTTTGTTTTTTGGTTTTTTTTTTAAAGAATGGGAGTTTTCTTTTTCTTGATAAATGTAAAACTTCCCAATTCCTCATGTCAAAGTAGCAAGATAATTTAAACCTCCTCATTTTCATTTAGTATAACTACTGTGAATACTTTTCCAACCTGGGTACATGTTAGTTATCTACAAAATTCCTTCTGAAGCTGAAGCAGAACTTGAGTGTTAAGAGCCAAGAGATTTGAATTACTGACAGTGTTAAAATATTCTAAAAAGTGAAGATAACTTAAAGTTTCTATAATCAGATTGTTCAGTTTATTAGAAAAAAAATCAGAGCATTTAATATGAACCTTAGTTTGTTTGTTTGCCTTTCTATCAAGAGACCATATACTCCATAGTGAAATTCTTATCTTGGATAAGCTAATTGTAAGGAAACTAAAGACATCACAAAGGTTTTATGACTTTTATTTTCCTAATAAATATGTTCACTCACAAAGAGGTATATAAAGGTGAAAAAAGGGAAAAATTAGAATTTTATACTTTTATAAATACTAATAATCTAGGGAAATACTTTTATGAAATATGTTTTGGATAATTTAAAAATTCTCCATCGTTACATGGTATGTTTTTGTAGTATGTGAGTGTATAAGTGTGTGTGTATGTGAATAAACCTAGTTGCATACAATTTATTTGTATTTGATTTATTTGTATTTGATTTGGTTTTGGTTTGTACAAAATTAGTAATCTTTAACAAAGAACACTGCTGTGATATAAAATTTTTACTTGAAAAGGCATCATTAGGACCAAGGGTATTGCAGTTTCATTTAAGTATGTATTTAAAAACAAAATTATCAGTTCTCATTACATGTCACAAAAATCACAAAATATAAATTGGTTTTCATTTAATTAGAAAATAATTATGTCCTTATAATATAATATACTATCACAGTGTAGTATGGTATGATATACTAAAAAATAAAAGACAAAAGATTCTCATACTGATATAAAGTAATTGTTTCATTAATTAATTGCAGAATTGGTGACTACAAGAAGGATGCAAAATACTGCTTGTATTAATGAAAAGTGAGCACAGCTTTAGCTATAAAAATGGGTTTTAAATAGACCTTTTAAAAGGCTTATTTTTCTTTCTGCCTTCCAAACTATTGGACTTTTCTCAACTTTCTTCAAGTCTATACTAAAATAGATTTTTATTTTGCCTCCAAATAAATGCAGCATCCCTATCCCAGAATAACATTTTTCAAACTGTGATCCAGAGACCACCTCATCAGGATAACGTTGGGAGCTACATATTAAACTTGTTGTTTCCCAGCTCCCACTTCAGACCTACTGAATCAGAATGTTTGGGGTTGGGACACTACCATTTCTATGACATAGTCCTCCCAGGTGACTGGTATGCTAAAGAAAGTGTGACAAAGAGAAGAGGGCCCAGTAAGGACTGAGTACCGACATGCCACTGACTGTTTATCTTCTATCTCTCACAATGTTTAAAATAACATACATTATCACCCTCCTTGGTCATAAAATAAAAGCTCATATATAACATATATTTTCTTATACTGCATTATCTTTAATATACATGTTAAAATAATGTTTACATGACTACAGAGATTATTTAACCACACAAAGCATAACCATAAAAAAGTTTCCAAGTGGAAAAACAAGTATTTGAATGAATAATCAGGTTAGCTTTGTTCCAGAAATTAAAATCCCAACTTTCCAAAGCATATTGTGCATATCCAAAAAATTTTTAAATGCTTATGTTCATGATTATTATTAAATCATATATGAATATGACTACTTAGACAAATGAGGAAAATAATGCATATAACATTTCAATTCTGAAAATAATGTTTCTGTGTTGAGCAAATGTTTTTTATTTTGATGGAGTCCCAATAGGTTCTTTTTTTGCTTTTGTTTCCCTGTCTTAGGTGATCTATCTAGAAAAATGTTTCTTCAGGTGATGTTAGAGAAATTACCACTTGTTCTCTCTTCTAGGATTTTTATGGCTTTAGGTCTCACATTTAGGTCCTTACTCCATTTTGAGTTTATTTTTATGTATAGTGTTTGAAAATGGTTCTGTTTCATTCTATTGTGTGCAGCTGTCCAGTTTTCCCAAAATCATTTGTTGAAGAGATTGCATGTATTTCCCCCACTGTATATTGTTGCCTGCTTTGTTACAGATTAATTGCCATATAATTGTGGGTTTATTTCTGGGCTCCTATTCTGTTTTATTGATCTATGTGTCCATTTTTATGCCAGTACCATACTTTTTTGATTACTCCAGGTTTATAGTAATTCTTGAAATCTGGAATTGTAATACCTCCATCTTTGTTCTTCTTTCTCAAGATTGTTTTGTCTCTTCAGGGTCTCTTGTGGTTCCATATAAATTTTAACATTATTTGTTCTAATTCTATGAAAAATGCTATTGGTATTTTGTTAGGAATTGCAATTAATCTGTAGAATGCTTTGGGTAGTGTGGAAATTTTAACAATATTAATTCTGTTAATCCATGAGTGTAGAATATCTTTTCATATATTTGCATCATCTTCAATATCATTCATCAATGTTTTATGGTTTTCATAGTAGGGGTCTTTCACTTCCTTGGTTAAGTTTATTTCTAGGTATTTTATTACTTTTGGTATAACTGTAAATGGAAATATTTCATTAATTTTCCACTCTGCTATTTCATTATTATTGTACAGAAATTCTGCCAATTTTTGTATATTAATTTTGTATTCTGCAAATTTCCTGAATTCATTGATTTAATATTGGGTTTCTTTAGTGAAGTCTTTAGTTTCCTTTATGTATAGTATCATGTCATCTGCAAACAGTGATAGTTTCACTGCTTCCCTTACCAACTTAGATGCCTTTTATTTCCTTTACCTGTCTTATTGCTGTGGCTAGGACTTCTAGTACTATGTTGAATAAAAGAGTTAAGAGCACATCCTTGTCTTCTTCCTAATCTTAAGGGAAAAGTTCTATTTTTCACCACTGAGTATGATGTTAGTTGTGGGCTTTTCATATTTTGCCTTTAGTATATTTCCTCTAAACCCACTTTGTTCATCAATGAAACAAAAAGGCAACCTATTAAATGGGAGAAGATATTTGTAAATGGTATGTCAATTAAAAATTTAATATCCAAAATGTATAGAGAACTTATACAACTCAACATCAAAAACCCCAAATAATTTGTTTAAAAATTGGCTGAGGATCTAAGTAGACATTTTTCCGAAGAAGACATATAGATGGCCAACAGACACATGAAAAGATGTCCAACATCACTAAACATCAGAAAAGTGCAAATAAAACCATAATGAGATACACTTGTTAGAATGGCTAGAATCAAAGACAATAAATAACAATTATTAGCAAGGATGTGTGATGTATTTACCCAAAGAAAATGAAAACACTAATCCAAAAAGATACACCCCTATGTTCAGTGCAGTGTTATTTACAAGAGCCAAGATACGGAGGGAACCTAAGTGTTCATCAATAGATCGATGGAGATATATATATATATATCCTCTATATACAATGAATATATAATGATGTTCATAAAAAAGAATGCGATCTGGCCATTTTGACAAAATGAATGGACCTAGAAGGTACTGTGCTAAGTGAAATGAGTCAGATGGAGAAAGACAAATACCATATGATTTCACTTATATGTGGAATCTAAAGAACAAAGCAAACAAACAGCAAAACCAGATCTATAAATACAGAGATCAAACTGATGGTTGTCAATGGGGAGGATGTGGTGGAGTGTGCAAAATGGGTGAAGGGCAGTGTGAGATACAAGCTTCCATTTATGGAATGAGAAAGACATGTGGGTAAAAAGATGCAGCAAAGGGAAGACAGTCAATGTTATTGTAATCCCGTTGTATGATGACATACTGGAGCCACATTTGAGCTGAGCATAGCATAGCACGCAGTCTTGTTGAATCACTGTGTTGTATATCTAAAACTACTACAACACTGTGTGCCAAATATACTTCAATTGAAAAGAAAAGTTTCTGCCCTGTTCATCATATGCCAGTACAGGCAATAAATTCAGAATGAGTAAATTCACTATAATATACCTTATTACTGCTATAAAATCACAACTGCTATAAAATCACAACTTGTAAGTTTCTATCTGGCATAGTTAGGATGTATTTTCACATGTCTTGCTGATATCTGAATAATTCATTTGACTATAAAAGGAGAAAGATCACTAGACAAATGTGACTAAGGAAAGGTAACCTAAAGATGTCTGGCAGCTCTGGTTTCTGGGCCCAGTGTATCAAGATAATGGCCCTGCTACCTCACCGAGCACCATAAAAAGTAACTTTAGGCCTGAAGAATGTTCCTTTGTGTATTGGGAATATTTTATAGTTGACATAATAATGATGAAAGTTTTGAAGCCAATATCTGAAGCTGAGATTTGGGAGGGTTTTTTTTTGTTTGTTTGTTTTTGTTTTTTGGGGGTTTTTTGCTCTATAAGATTTATTGAAGTGGAAATTAATTATTATGTAAATTGAACTACACATATGGCAAAACACTGACAATAGATCTTTAAAAAGTGTTTCCTAGAGTCACTGCTAAGCAAAAAGGAGACATACCCAGACACAAACCCACCAAATGATATGCAGATTAGTTTCACTTGATAGTCACCTCTAGTTCGGTTAGTAACAGATTTCAAATCTGTGCCACATTTAACCCGACCATTTTATTTTTCAGACCTTACTACCTTTGCAAGTAATTGATTTTTTATTCTTCGGTCTTAACACATTTAGCTCTGACATTATATCTATCACCAATTAAACACCTGTGTTGTGCAACTTTGTGCTGATCCATGTCGAAATTTCCAGAATCCATTAATGGTTTATGGATTACCCACACTCCTCCTATTAAAATTAACGGGAGTCACATGGCTAATTCCCTAAGTGCCAGAATGGAAATTGCCCCATACTGTTCAAAAGCCCTCAAAAGTTCTCATTTCTTACCTAGTGTGCCAAATGCTGATAAGTAGATTATGCCACCTGTTTTCATCATATATTTATCTAAGTGAGAAAGAAAAAAAAAAAGAGCGAATGTACTTTCACTTGTCATATAGGGATTCAGTCCATTTTACAGGTTGGAAACACACTGGTAATAGTTAAAAGTTATTGATTGGGGATGAATTAATATTTTAAAATTAATTTTATTATGAAAAACTTCCTAAAGAAAATTTAATTCTAAGCAACACAGGTCATAAAACTTTTAGACCAGATAGATGCTTCATGAATATGGGAAGATATGAATTTTTAACATGAAAAATACTGGCTTCATTACCAGCAATGGCAGCCAGATATTAGTTATATTGATTATTGAGACTCATTTTTCTCATCTTCTTAACGCTTAAACTGTTTCTTATTCTTTGACAATTTCAGAATGCAAACATATTTATATTGAAAGTTGAGAAAAAGGAAAGCAAGCCTTACATTGTACAATTTTAATATATGGGACTGATTTTCATAAAAATTAAATGAAAAGAGGAGGTAAAACAATATGGCATTTTTCATGTATTATTGAGTTTATAATTTTCTACAGGACTGGCTCTCTTCTCCCTCAAACCCCATCACATTGGGTGGATACTGTAACATCAGTGGTATCTTTTTTAAAAATCATTTTTTAATCATTTAAATTGAGGAAAATTTTACATGAAGAAAAACACATCTTCAATGCACAATTTTACAAGTTATGGACAAATGTACATTTCTGCATACCCTGTACCCTTTTCAAGATAAATTTTTTTTTAAGATTTTTATTTATTTATTTGACAGACACAGAGATCACAAGTAGACAGAGAGGCAGGTAGAGAGACAGAGGGGGAAGCAGGCTCCCCGCCGAGTAGGGAGCCCAATGCAGGGCTTGATCCCAGGACTCTGGGATCATGACCTGAGTGGAAGGCAGAGGCTTTAACTCCCTGAGCCACCCAGGTACCCCAAGATAAAATATTTTTTATCAACTCAGCAAATTCTTTCTTGTACCTTTCCAGTCAATCTGTATCCTCCATGAAGTAGAAAAAAAAAAAAAAATCCTATTTCTTTAAACATAGATTCCACTAAATAAATACACAAATATATTAAAAAAAATAGATTCTACATACATGGAATTATGACTTATGTATTCCTTTATGTCTGTCTTCAACTGTTCAGTGTAATGTTTTTGACATTAATTCTGGTTGTATGTATCAATTTTGCCGTACTATAGTCAAGTGGTGTTCAATGTATGACTGTGCTAAAATGTTCATTAATTCTATTGATGTTCTACTTCAAGGTTTTTACTATCATGAATAAAGCTCCTGTAAATATTCTTTTACTAGCTCTTTAATGGACCCATGTAATCATTCCTGGGAGGTAAGTAAGTAGAAACAGCATTGCTAAGTCACAAGGGAGACGCATGTTTATAATAAATGCCCAACCATTCTCCAAAGTGCTATTACCACTTTATGCTCTCACCAGGAAGCAAGGAGAGTGATAATTAATTCCTATTCCAATCCCAATTTTGAGTTTTCAGGCTTTTTAATGACAATGATTCTAACAGGTGTGAAGTAGTATTTCCTTGTATCTTTCATTTGCACCTCTCTCTCCTTGACTAATTGCGGCAAATTCTTGTGCTTATAGACCATGTGCTGTCTCATTATGTTATGAGATGTGATATTTCTAACTTCTCTTGTCTGATACTTATAAATTTAGGACATAATTTAGAAGTATTTGGGTACATAGTTCATGTGCACTGAAGAAGAATGTTTTTTTTTCTTTTTTGGTTACTTATTTTATATTTTTATATTTATTTTTTATTTTGTTGTTAGGTCAATTAGATGAAGTTATTTGACAGAACTGTCCCAGTCTCCTGAATTCCCTAATATCTAATTGTTGTATCAAAAATTGAGAGAGAGGTATTGAAACACAGCCTGAGATCAGGATGACAAAAGCATACATTAAAAAAATGAAAAAAAAAAACAAAAAAAACAAACTAAAACACCACAAGTTCTCATTTGGGATTACAAAAGACAACACCCATCAGTGAGATTCCAGGAGTGCTGGCAGTGGTGTGGTGAAAACAGATTTCTGATGGGAGGTATATTTAGTCTTGGACAAAGTTCAGAATTGATGCACAATGCTAATTAAAAGAAAAAAGGTTTCTACACTGAAGTTGTTAAAATTTTACATGTGATCCAATGAAACAAGAAAAATAGCACAGACATTCTGGAGTGGGGCTTAAAATTTGTTAAAATGACATGAAGTTTATACATATGTCCAAATTAGCATATGAATGTTATTGAAAAGAAATAACATGTATGAAACAGAGTCACTAGTGCTAAGCCCATGTCACCAGACCTGATCTTTTATTTTTAAAAAACATTTTATTTACTTACTTGTTTATTTATTTATTTATTTAAGATTTTATTTATTTATTTAACAGAGAAAGAGAGAGAGAGAACAAGCAGGGGAAGCAGCAGGCAGAGGGAGAAGCAGGCTTCCTGCTCAGCAGGGAGCATGATACCTGTGGGCCTAGATCCCAGGACCTAAGCTGAGGGCAGAGGCTTAACTGAGCCAACCAGGCACCCCTCACCAGGCATCCCTCACCAGAGCTGATCTAATTGCAGTTCCCACCTTCTCCAGGGATATAATCTTAAGTGGTCAGTCTGGAATTCCTGATCAGCCCCACTGAAGGAATCCGCCTGCTAGATCTTTTTGTCCCCCAAAGGAAGGTGACCTTGCCTGAAATAATCCTTTTTTTTTTTTTCCTTTCATTTATGACTTCCTTGCCCTCGCCGCTTCTCTCCCTCTAAAAACCTTCCATTTTGTACTACTATTCAGAACTCCTATTTGCTAGAGAGGATGATGCTCAATATATGAATTCTTGAATGAAGCTAATTAGATCTTCAAATTTACTCAGTTGGATTTTGCTATTCAGCAGTGCTGGTTTCAAGTCATCTATTTGTTGATTTCTACAAAGTTATTTAATATAACATTCTATTTTTTTTAAAGATTTTATTTATTTGCGTGAGAGAGAGAGAGAGACCATGAGCAGGGGCTGGAGAAGAGGGAGAGGGAGAAAGACACTCTCTGCTGAGCAGGGAGCCCAACACAGGGCTTCATCCCAGGACCCTGAGATCATGACCTGAGCCACAGGCTGATGCTTAACCCACTGAGCCACCCAGGGGGTCCCAGTAACATTCTGTTTTTTAAAGATAAACCTATCAGAGTCACACATTACTTCTTAAAATTCATTTCCTCTCTATAATTGATCATTTATTTTATTACGTTACATTCTTTCTAGTTTCAGTGACACAAGGTGAAACAAGGTTCCGTGTGAGTATGTGTTAGACCTGTTTGCTACTGTTATTTAAGAAAATGCACCATATTCAAGGGTCGGTATATTTTAGTTTTGGTAGCATTACTATGTCTTTATAAAACTGCTGAAAGTATTTATGTTTTTGTAAATATTTTAAACAAGAAGACACAGACAAAGTTAGAATAAAGCCAAATACTCAATGTTGGTGTAGCATTATAATTTATGAAGTAATCGTCTATTCATGAAATTTAACTACACCGAACAAGACCCTCTGGGCTTCTGCATCGCAAGTACTTTTGGTATCACCTATTAAGCTCGTTATATTGAGTTCAGGAGAGGAATTTTAAAGTCCCTTTTGTACTTTATTTTAGTAACGCTGTGTTCGATGACTTTCTCGCACAGAGCTAAGGTCTCACTCAATGCAACATAATGATGCCTCCTGCAGGTCTGAGAACCATACAGAAAACTGCCTGCTGAGTAAATTGAATCTCGGATGCAGAACAGAGGGAAGTGAACATTTGGTAAATGCTAATTTTGAGAGAGGAGGCTTCTTTTCAACTGAAATCAACCAAAAGACGGGTAAAGATCTGTTAGCAAATAGATGTGCTTCCTGTGCTTCCTGGAGCCCTAAACAGTAGGAGAAAATGTAAAACATTAAAAATTGTGTAATTACATTCAAATTTTACAAGTCCCAATATTCTTGGTTCTTCAACCAAAGACAACCAGGCCTGTTTTAATAAAACATCATCTAAAATTAAAGAGCATAGCACATGAAGACAGTATCCATCCTGTCTTCATCCAAGCCCAAAGTTCATTGTTAATAAACCACGTTATCTCGGTATGCAAACATAAAATGTCTGAGAAAGACAAGGTGTACTCCGGTGTACTCTCTCACATAGTAACAGCCCCAGCTGAGAGTAGCAATGCACTTAGACAAGTGATTTAATAAAACTGGGATTTTTGTAGCAGAGGTGGGTACTGAGTTGACATTAAAAAAAAAAAAAAAAAAAGGGAGATCAAATAAAAGGCTGGAGAATGAAACAGTCCCAGGCTGAGAAGGAGCACCAATTAAAGCAGAAAAGATCTTGTCTTTTTGTTTATAGCTATTCAATTATTTCTATACCATTTATTCAAAGACTTATCTTTTCTCACTGCTTTGAAATACGTTGTTATCAGGAACTAAATTTCTAATGTGTTTTTCACCATTTTAAAAAACATTTTATTCTAACAGGTTTACCTATTTCAAGCAACAAAAATTGGTTTTAATTTTGAAATATTGATGTCTAATTCTATTACTATTAGGATTAGCCTTTTCTCAGTCTTGTTTCTATTTTTCTTCCAAATCAACATGTCAATTCTCTTATCTAATTCTAGGGGGGAAAAGATGATTCTATTATGTGGGGATTGTATTCAATTAAACTATTTTAGGAAAACAATGACATCTTTATGATATGAATCTTCCTAGGCAAGACCATAATACGGACTTGCATCCACTTTGATGTGCTGCAGAACAGTTGTCTTTTTCTTGTCTTTTGAATTTTTTTTTTTTAATGTGTGCTGTTATTTGTACTTGTTTACATGGTGGTGGTGGGAGGTATCTTCTTTGACACTATTCCTCCTACTGCTTTCTTCTTCCTGAATAGTTTTTGTTTTTATAAATTGAGGGTCTGGTCTTTATATGTTCATTTCATAAGCTTATACACTGTGAAGTTACTTTGTGTGCAGAAGTGTTTCCATAGATTATTTTCAGCTTTCTAAATATAAAATATTATATGATCTGCAAAAATATACGGTTGTACTTTTTTCTTTCTGTCTTACAACTAAATGCTTTCGCTTGTCTAATTGAATTCGCTCATATATCCAACACAAAGTTACACAGCAGTAAAGAGTGGCCCTTTGTGTCTTGTTCCTCAAAACTTTGATTTATTTGTTGGAGGAAAATAAACTATGTTGCAAATGCTATCTACAATTTCCGTTCCACTGAGTACATTTAACATGAGTGGATGTTAAATTCTGTCAAATACCTTTTGTCATCAAAGGAGATAATTACAAGGTTTTTCTGCTTAGCTCTCCTAATAAGTGGATTATGTGAATGTATTTTTTACTACTGAGCCACCTTGGCATTCATGAAATAAATGCAATTTTTTCATGGTTCATTATTTTTTAATGTGCTGTTGGTTTGATTTTTCATTGGTAATATCACATTTGTTAATTATATCAATATTCATGAGTGAAACTTGGCAGTAGTTTTGTATTTTTTGTGTAATCTTTATCAGTGTTGAAGAAAAACACCAATCTTTTAAAATGGAAATTGTCACTTATGTTTGGAATAGTTAAGTAGCACTGGCATTATCTAATCTAAAAAAAAAAAAAAAAAAAAAAAAAAAAAAAAAAAAAAAAAAAAAAGAAAGAAAGAATTTGAGCCTAGTCCTCTTGGTGAAGACTTACATAACATTTAAAAATTTGTCTATTTCTTTTACCATAATTAATTTGTTTACTTATTTTCTCTACAAGATTCCACAAGGGGCATCTGCGTGGCTCGGTCCATTAAGCATTTGCCTTCAACTCAGGTCATATCCTAGGGTCCTGGGATCCAGCCCCAGGTCAGGCTCCCTGCTCAGAGGGGTGCCTGTTCTGCCTCTCCCTATGCTGCTCCCCCTTCTTGTGCTCTCTCCCCTTCTCTGTCAAATAAATAAATAAAATCCTAAAAAAAAAAAAAAAATTCCATTTGGGGAAGCTTCACTTTTCCTAGAAAAAATTCCTTTGATCTAGATTTTCAAATTTGCATAAAGTTGTACAAATGGGGTACAATTAAAATTTGTTCTCTATTTTTTTCACCCCTTTTCATGTCTAATTTAAGTATCTGATAAGGTTAATTACTAGTTGAACTACTCTGCTGTTTTTTTCTAAGAACTTTTGGATTTATAGAATATGTCCACTCTTTTTCCCTCTTATATCCATTACTGTCAGTTTTTATCTTTATTAAATGCTGACCTCTGCTTTCTTTAGGTTTATTCTGCTTTTCTGTAACCACTTCTTTTTTTTAAGCTGTCTAAGTCTTAACAAGTTAATAAATGAAACTTAATTGTATTATGACTACAAGTATGTGTGATTGTTTTGGATCTAGAATGTCAGAGAGGTCTACCTGTTGAGGCATAAGTATTTCCCTACTCCAAGCTTAAAAAGCAGAACCAGCTCGGGTCTTGGTCAGCCACGCCTGTACCCGTCTACTTGATCACAGGCCTTGAGCACAACACTGTAGGTCTCTGTAGCCACGAAAACTCCCTTACCCCATTCAGGTGACCAGCCCAGGGGAGAAGTGGTTGGTGTCTGGAGAAACCCTAAAGCAGTTCTCTGCATGAATTGAAACACTGTTTGTTAGTTCCTTGAACCAGTACATGGACTGCATTCTACAGTGTTGTTGAAACTTCTGTCTTCCTGAGTGGTCATTCTGGTTCCAGGGAATCCCTGTCCCCCGAGTCTGTGCTGCCCTGAGTCCTAAGGATGCCTCCCCTCAGCCACCATCACTGCCAATCAGGAGAGGACCTGCTCAGTCCTTATGGAGTGAGCCTCAGAACCCAGATTTGCTCGTAAGTGAATCTTCCCTTCCTAACCCTGAAAACAGCTCAAAAGAGAGGGGAAAGTTGAATGAAAAGTGGAAAGAGAGCTCCCATAAGGCTTCTGCAGAATTATATCTTGCCCTTTGAATAGCACAGGTACCACTAATCAGCAGAATGCACTGGAGGATAAATTTAATAAAATCTGAAAATCTACATTTGAATGACACTGTGAATAACCGACATTACTCAAAGAATAGTCAAACGACAACTTTTTTCCACATTAATATTTCTCAGGGAAGAAGACAAAGCAGGAGGAAGAGGAAGAGGGACAGGAGCAGGAGGGGTACGAGGAAGGATAAAAGAAGAGTCCTAGGGCTCTAATGAGACAAAACTGTTATCCTTCATTTTGACAAAATGAAAAGAAATTCCATTTGTATGTGTCATTTAAATGGAAAAATAACATAACTTCTACAATTGGGGATTTTTTTTAAAGATTTTATTTATTTATTTGACAGAGATCATAAGTACACAGAGAGGCAGAGACAGAGGTTGGGGGAGGCAGGCTCCCTGCCATGCAGGGAACCCGATATGGGGCTCGATCCCAGGACCCTAGGATCATGACCTGAGCTGAAGGCAGAGGCTTAACCCACTGAGCCACCCAGGTGCCCCAATTTTTTTTTCATTTCTTAACTCACATACATAGAATAGTGAATATTCCAAATAAATAATTTGAAAAATTCTTTACTTTGTATAATGAAGAAAATTAAAATTACCAGCACTCAACAACAAAAAAGATCAATAGTAAATATTTGTTTTTTTTCCCTACTTTTTCCATCAAAGAGATCATTAATATAAAACTGGCATTACATACACTATGTTACATATTTGCTTACATACCACAAGAACTTAAAATGATTTTTCATTTATTATATAAAGAGAAATTTAATGTATCACTAAAATTTATCAAATATTTTAATGACTACATTCCACTGCATTATTTTTCAACTGGTTCTCTAAGGTATATGAGACAGTACTTTCTGTACACAATGTGGCTTCACCTCCTCATTTTGAGTAATTACAGCTCTTTAGTATGTTTTTGGTGATTGTATTGACTAGGATTTTCAAATCAATATTTAGCAATATGTAAAATTATTGATAGGAAGCTTGTTATATTCCTGATATTACTGAAATGGCTCTTGAGTTTTACCATTAGTATTCTCTTACTCCTGAATTTATGACGTGAATTTGCATTGCATTTTGCAAAATTTCTTTACTGTATTTATGATTAAGACAGTGCTACTTATTTTATTCAAGTATTTAATTTATATCAGGAATATATTGCCTAATTTTCTGGCAGATTTTTGCAATTCTGGAATAAGTCCTACTTGACTACTTTTTGATGATACTTCTATTTTCAGAATTCAGATTGGTTTATAGCAGTGTATCCCAAAGTTTACCATTTAAAATATATCTAATTATAGGAAATACTATGTAATTATCGATGTATACATGTATTGCATTACAAAATTAAATCCATTCAGTTTTATAAATAAAACTCAGCTTATGGACAACTTGTTTTACTACAAGGTCTTTTTTCCCTCTGAAATAATTTATGAAAACACTGCTGACCAGGTGCTTTAATGAGCACTCTTTTCCAAAAATTGGTTTCCTAAGGCTGAGGTAAAAAATTACTAGAAAGCTGTTGTCTTAAAACAACAAAAATTAATTCTCAAGTAGTTCTGGAAGCCGGAAGTCTGAAATCAAGTGTTAGTGGGTGATGCTCCCTCTGAAGGCTCCATGGAGGAGCCCTTCCTGGCTTCTTCCCAGTTTCTGGTGGCTGTCAGTAACTCCTGGCAGCAAGCTCCCCGGCTTGTGGTAACATAACTACAATCTCAGTCCCCTTTCCCACGTCCATCTGTGTCTCCGTGTGTCAATATCCCTCGTCCTTCTCCCACGAAGACTTGGGTCACTGGATGAGGGCCTCCCCCTCACGCAGTATGACTTCATTCCAACTGATGACATCTACAATGACCCAATTCCAACTACAGTCACATACACAGCTGGTGGGGATAAGGGCTTGCACACAGCTTAGCAGGGACACCTCGGTGGCCTAAACTTATCATGTCCTATCGCCATGTTATAAAAATCAGTATTACTTTCTTTGTCAACATCTCCTCCAACAATTCCTTGCCTTTAGTTAATAATACTGCTTTCTACTTTTATCTTTTGGAAACTGGCATAGTAGGAAGCATGTCAGCACAAAACCTTATGTTGTCAGTCAAACGAAATGTCTCCAGTCAGAGAATAAGCTTCAATAATGAGGAGAACCCAATACAAATAAGACAAGTCAGAAAACTTGCATAAAAACAGTCCCAGCTTAGGCAAGATTTTATTACAGCTAGGAGCATGTATTACATTGGAGGATTTAAATTACATGCATTTTTATTGTGATGTACTCTATAAACTGCTTTCTCAAATGGTTCACAATGAATCCCCAAGTAATTATAAGGTAGTAGTACTATCCTTATTTTATAGCTAAAGAAACTGATAATCACAGAGAAACTGTTGAATCGTCAAAGTTGGTTTTGCAAAGATTTGGCAAGTGCTTTCCTTTCTATTCAACCTGCTTTTACTAGACCAGGTGGTTTGTGCCTTGGTGTCTGGGGTTGCATTGGTCAGCAAAGCCAGAGGTCAGGACAAGGACAGTCACTTCTGCATTTGTCCATCACTGCACTTGATCATAAAGACCTCTTGTGCATAAAGACCTCTGCTTTCTTTCCAACTCTCAAATCTTGCACAAGTCCCTTTCCCAGTCAGCCAGAAATGTACAAGAAGGTTCTAGAAAACAATTCCCAGTTTAACCTATTTGATAATAAGACAATGTAACACAATGGCTAAATTTAAGAACTGGATATCACCCTAGTTGATTGCTTAATTTGAGAGTTGAAGTGTTTGAAGTCACTAAAATCTTAATGATAAGCCATGGTTAAAGAATATGCAAAACAAAACACTTGTTGGGTATTATACTATTCTCCTGGATTCACAAAATCCTTTATACTAATGCATCAGGGACATTACCCTCATTATAGTAATTATGACTATATTATTGAGAACAGTTCTAGTTAATTAGGTTAAAAATAACATTGTAAAACTGAGATCTAAAACTTAAATCCTTTCCAAAGAAAAACTCTAAAAAATTACTTGTATGGATAAAATAGTATCAAAAAGAAGGTAGGTAACTAATGTTATTAAAGCTTTATTACAGAGATGTAATTCTCTCAATTTAAGACTCTGTAACTGTTTTACATAGTCATTTTCATAATTAAGTATTAGGGAAACAAATGCCTATTTCCTGACTTGAAATTCTGCACTATTTATTAAAATATCTCAATGTTGGGAAATTTGTCACTCAATTTAAAAGAAGAATGCAGCACTTCAGAGAGCAATACTTGGAAATATTACATCCAAACGGAAGATTAATAATGTATTACTTTTTTGAAATGTTATTTTAAAAATAAGCACAGAACATTTTCAGACAGAGGAACCAATTTTCTATGTTTCCTGCTGAAAGAAAAGAGTTATGCTCTGCACATAAATGGGTTAGTAGATTATCGAATTAATCTCTTATATGTAGTAAAAGTAGGTATTTTTAAGATGATCTCATGGAAATGAATATATAAAAATGGACTCATCCGAGTTTTACAAACTGAGCTTCAGTTATGCCTGTTAGAAAGGTCCTCCTCCTCCCCACAAACACGAGCACACAAAAACATAAATACATACACACAAACATAAAATTCAATGCTTCGAAACAGAGAATATAGCCAAAATATTGCATATAAGCTGAAGAGAATGCATTTCTAGGAAACTAACAAGAGAAAACGATTAATCTTTCACATTTAAGCTTCATGTTCTTAACTATAAACTCAGAAGACAAAAAAAAAAAAAAACAGAGAAAGAAAACAAATTTAAATAGCAAAGAAAAAATACAAACTCGAATGTACCTATATTTTTGTATAATTGTAACTATTTCCTTGGAATAATTTGAATGGTTAAAGATGGTGCTATGGACAGAGTGTATTTGTCCAAATTGTTTATCTTGAAGCCTTAAACCCCAAAGTCACAATATTTGGAAGTAGAGCCTTTGGGATGTGATAGGTCAGGAGACTGAACCTCATGATGGGACTGGTACCTTTGAAGTGGAGAGTCTATGGTTCTCTCACTCTGTCATGTGAAGACCTAGTGAAAAGGGAGCCATCTGCAAGCTGGAAAGGAAGTCTTTGCCAGTAATCCAATTGCTGGTACCTTGACCTCAGATGTCCCAGACTTCAGAGCTATGGGAAATAATTTATCTTGTTCAACCCATCCAGTTTATGTTACTCTATTATAGCAGCCCACGCAGATTAAGACGGCTCAGAGGAAACAACCCATATGTTTAAATTCAGACTGCATCTACATCAGATGTCCAGCAAGTGGATTTCAATTTCATTTTAGGATACTAATCTCTTCCAATCCCTGAGGTAGCCTCAGATCCAGTCCCAACTGGCTACCTTTGGTGACAAGCATCTGGTTAAGGAATCTCTATTGGGCATCCCAGCTGAGTGATGTGATTAAAATCGATAGGGTCCTTGCAATATCTGTCATGGCCTAGAATGCAATGAACCTAGCTGTCGACGGAGCCGTTGCCCACTAGAGACAGAAACTCTGAGGATTGCTGAAGACTTTGTTCTCAATGTCCAAGGGTGCAGTTCCAAAGTAAAAGGTAGATGCTGGCAAAGTTTTAATACAGATAGAGAAGGAACTGGGAAGAACAGGTAGAAGATCATCTGAATTCAGTTCCTGGCAAGAGCACTCTAGGCAGTGGCCTTGATCTCTCCTGGCATCCACCTAGTAATTCGGTTTGCGGCTGAAATGTGCTCTTCATTGGTACCAAGCTCACAGAAGAATGTCTGCTTTAAAACATCTGTACATTCTAAAAGTAGAGCATTCTTGCCATTTTAAAGTAACTGATGAAAAATGTTCAGTCCGATTCAAAGCCCAGATATATTGTCTCAAAGTTCTAAAACTACACTTGTCAATTAAAGGGGAAAAAAGGTGCACTGCTTCTTTTGTGCCTATGATCTTGACAAATTCATGGAAATATTCACTTATACAAAGTTTGGATTCTGGGGCACCTGGGTGGCTCAGTGGGTTAAGTGTTTGCCTTCAGCTCAGGTGATGATCCCAGGATCCTGGGACCAAGTCCCAAGTCAGACTCCCTGCTCAGCGGGGAGTCTGCTTCTCCCCTCCCACTCAGGCTCACAGACACTCTTTTACAAATAAATAAATAAATAAATAATTGGAAAAAAAAAAGTTTGGATTCTTGGAGCTCAAATTGGGCATTTCAGCCAAACTATTTTGATCCTTTGTACTATTAGGTATAGTAAGTATGTAGGGAAAACCTCTAAACTACTTGAAGCACACATTTTTGGGATGAGACTTGTGAAATAGTAAATAAATACATAAATTACAAATAGGAAAAAGCAGATTTTGGTGATAATTAGAAAAAATTAATTTCCTTTTTTTCACCTACATTCTCAGTAATGATACACAGATTTTTGTCCTATATTTGAATGCATGTCCATGATGATTATTTCACTTTGCATCATATGTCTATCCTTACTCTCCCGATAACTAAGTAACACTGAATTTTGCTACTGATTAATAAAAACAAAAATAAGTACTTCTCTAGGACAAGTGCAGTTTTCTAAAAGAAATTATGACCAAGAAAAATAAAAATTAAATAATCACAGTTACAATGAAGGATTTAATTTGAGACTTTGGGAAGTATTACTCTTTCAAAATCTATGAAATGCATTTATCAGAATGACAGTTTTACAAAGCTGTTTGTCACAGAGAACAAAAAAACTCACATAGAGAGAAAATCATTTTAGTGTGTTAGCATTTAGGAAAATCTTTGCTGGAAAATGACTCATTTAAACAAAAATATTTAAATAATAGTGTATTATAGTGACTTGTCCTACTAATAAAGGGATTTAATATGTGTTAATTATAACATTTATGAAAGCCTCATGACATATATAAGAATTTTGAAAACTGTTAACTGCCACTTTCAAAAACTCTATTTTGCTAATTAGGAGTAATTAGAATGGCAATAGCTATGTCATATTGACTGAACTGCTAAAGTTTACAATCTTGCCAAGTTTCATTAAGAGTATTCTTTCACTGCTACAAATTATGGACATACAACAAGAAGCGATGAGCTTGAGATAATCTTATCAAGATTTAACTAAGCAATTATTTCCTTATATCAGTAAGCCACAAATCTATCTATAGCCTAGTTCTTATGAGTTTATTATGTTTAGGGAATAAAGTGGTTTAAGGCTCTCTATCTTCATAAGTCATTATGGCATACCATTAAACATATCAGCCCAGGGCAAGAACGCTATTTCCTTGTATTAGTCTAGAGTAGATTGCTATGTTAGAGACTGTGCACCACCCTTAAAAATGGTGTAACAATTAGTTATTCTCGTTGAATGATCTGGAAGGGTGTTGAACATTTTTCTGTACAAACAGCCATTCAATTTCAACATTACTAATTCCTTCAGGTCTGGAGAAATTAGATAATTTAGCTAGCTCTATTAAAGGATAATAAGAGAGTACTTTATGCCTTGGTTGTATAACACCAAATTTATAAAACTAATTTGGTAAGAATATGATTTTATTTTTACAGGTGTCAAGGTGGCTGCCTTCTGGCATAGTTTCATAGTCAGAAACATTTTATGCGCTCACAATAGTATCTCATAAAAAATTAGGTCAGCATTTAAAAACCAGATTTTACCCCAAAACACTAATTGTAGCATCTCTTGACCACGTATACTATATGGTAACTCATTACCCACAAATATGGAAGTAACTGGGGAACATTTTCCTGTTTCAGATGGCAAAGACATTGATATTCAAAAAAATATTTTCCCATAATTTGTTACTCATAAAGCACACAAACATGTATATGTTCTAGCTATTTCCCTCATTATGTTGTGCTTGGACTTTGTAGACATTTAGCTTGTGACTCCTGCAATATGGCTAGAAATAGATACACACACACACACACACCCTGTAATTGCTAGAATCACAAACTAAGTATCATTACCACACACTTACATATGTGTATATGTATTTCTGATGGTTTATAGAGATGCAAATAAAAATAAAGTCTCTGAAGAAGAAGGATAAGGACTCTCGGAAAAATAGAATTTTGTGTGCTTGTTTGCAATTTTATGAGACCTACTCTTCATTTGTCAGGAAATACCAGTAATAGGTTTGGCATTTGAAGAGAGCTGACAGAGTTTCTCTTAAATGGTTTTAGATACAGTTTGTCAACAGTAAACTGGAATATCTTTTTTGGTTCGATCTGAAGTTGACATTCCTTCAGGCTTACTCCTTTCAATTTCTCCAAACGTGCCAGCCCAAGACCAAATGTAGGGGCTTTTCATAGTATTTTTAGCAAATTAAAGAAACTGTCATTCAAAATGCAAAGGATTAAACCCCAGAATGTCAACCAAGTGATGGCCTTTCACAGTTGTATGTGCATTAAAATGCATGGCAGAAAATGATAGCCATCTTTATTAACAGAAAGTTACCCAAAAAAGAGGCCTATTTGTGACAAATACCCCTTTCCGCAACTTTAATACTGAAAATTAGTACCATAATGTGAAGAAACAGATGACATTTATTTCATAGTGGAATGAGAAGGGGGCTCAGAGTCCAAAAGGTATTAGCTCTACTAGTTGGGATGTAATGATAAGATCAATAAAGGTCCAGCTAATCCCAAGCAAAACTGATCTAATTTTACCTGGCAGTTTGTTTCCAAAGGAAAATTCTTTTCATTTACAAATCAAAACACTGGATCTGCCATCTGTTTTACAATTTATCTAATACTTTCATTTAAAATCCCCATTTGATCCAATCTTCTCAATTTTTGGATGTATTTATTAGGCTAAACTAGGAAAACAATGTGAGATTTTCAAGCAGAACACAAATAAGTTGCCTATCAGTCTTTGTTCTTTCCTTAGGGGATCCCAACAATCCAGCATTCGAAATATTCAGAACACTGATTGTTGAATTATGGTGATCCTCTATGGTTTTTGGAAAGTGAATTTACCTCTCTGGAATTTAACTTCCTCAATGACAAAATGAAAATTTGAATTAAGTAGTCTGACTGTTTCTTCCATTCTAAAATTCTATGCTTTAATTATTCTAAGGTAGCTAGCTGACTGGCCTGGAGGAATCTATTTGAATCACAGAAACTAAAAGAACCCGGATGTTCAATATGGCATTGTTTTTCCTCCTAGCCTGCATACCCACAGCATCCTTATAGCTAGAGTTTAATCAGTGTAAATCACAAATATGGTAAATGGATTCACTTTCTATTGTTTTTATAACAAATTAAGACAAATTTAGGTGGTTTACCTCAAAACAAATTTATTATCTTGTAGTTCAGGACATCTGAAATTCAAAGTTAGTCGTCCAAAGCTAAAATCAGGGTGTCTGTTGGGCTGGTTCCTTTTGGAAACGGAGGGGGTAAGTCCATTTCACTGTTTTATTCAGCTGTAGGGGCCACCTGCCTTGCTGGGTTTATGGAAACTTCCTCTGATCACTCCACCCTCTGGCTGGCATTGCCCTTTCTCCTACTGTGAAAGCTAATTTTCCTATCTCCTGATGATATAGGATCCTTGTCATGACACTGCTCACACCTGGATAATCCCGGAGAATATACCCAAATCCTTAACTTCAGCATATCTGTGAAGTTTTTCTTTTCCTATGCAATGTGTCATATTCACAGATTCCAGAGATTGGGACAGGGACAAGACTGGGGAGCCATTACTCAGCCCATCACATGTGGAACTAAAACAGTGTTCTGGTCCTTCCAGTGTTCAAAGCTATAAAACTCTCTTCAGGAGTTAATTATCTTAACAGTCTTCTAGCTCCTTTTATACTCTGTCATTGTTCCACTGGGATTTCCAAGAACTTGAAACATGATCCTAAAATGGACTCAAACCACTGTCACCATTTCTATCATCAGCTTCAGAAGTAAGCAGTGTGTACGAGGACATAAGAAATTCAACAGATGCTTTTTCTCAGGCAATTGTTCTCACTGTCACAAGAACAAGCACAGCTCTGAGGATTTTTCAACTTAAATTAGCTTTGCATATTTCAGAACTTCATGTAAATCATGTCATTGACGCAGCTTACTCATCTAGCATGGTATCTTTGAGACTACTTCACATTGTGCATATGAAGAGTCGGTTCATTTTTATTGACTAGTAATCCATTAAATAAATACACTGAGGTTCATGTAACCATTCTATTTATTGATGGATATCTAGACTAATTTTTGGCTTTTATGAGTAAGTCTTTACAAACATTCTGGTAAATTTTACTTAAATGTTTTTAAAAGGAGTAAGTGGATATAAGAAGAGGTTTATGGTAAGTTTTATGAGAAATTACTGATTTTTTTTCCCCAAAGGTTTTAACCCTTCTAACAACGCATTCCACAGAGACATTCCTCATCCTTTGCAACATCTGGCAACATTTGTTTTTACTACCAGTCATTTAAATGTTAACTGTCCTAGTGGTTGTGTATCTTTACCTTTTGGTGCTTTTAATTACATTTCCCTTATGACTAGAAAAGCTGAGGCACTGCTTTTGTGTGTTTCTTAACCATTTAGATGTTTTCATTTGTGAAGTGTATTACAGTATTTTGGATATGTTTTTGGAGCATTTATCTTATTACCACTGTAGTCTGAAAAACTCTCATTTAATATATGGGAATCTATAGACTAAAAGAAAAAAGATACACCATACAAATTCTGATCAAAAGGAGAATGGGATAGCTATGTTATTATCAGTTTAGTTTAGTTCTGGGTAAGAAATATTTTAACAGAGGATATAGAAACACTACACCGTGATAAGAGTATCTATTCACCTAGAACACAAAGATGAACAGGCAAGTGCACACAGGAAAAAAAAAAATTGTGACTGTGGATTGGGCAAGATTCATTGAACACACCAAAAAAGTAATTTATTAAAAAAAAAGATAATCTTAGAATGTTGATTATAGAGGGATGCTGGGGTAGTTAACAGAAATTAATATACAAATGTCAGTTGCTATCTTATAGAATAATGAATGATTAAAATTTTATATTAAAAGCTCTGTATTCTGTACATGAGCACCAACAGCAGTAAAAAAGAAATATGGAAGTGTAAACACGCAAGGTAAGGAAAATTAGAAAACTATGATGAATGAAATCAAAGAATATATAAATAACTGGAGAAATATACCACATTTATGGGTAAAAAGACTTGATATTGTCAATTCTTTCCAACTTGATCTATATCCAATGCAATGAGAATCAAAAATCCCAGTAAATTTTATCATCAATATTAATAAACTGATTCAAAAGTTTTATCTAGAGGAAGGACACAAAGTAGCCAGCAGGATATTGAAGGAGAAGAACAAAGTTAGCAAAATGACACTATTCAACTTCAAGGTTTACTGTAAAAGTAAAGTAATCCAAATAGCATGGCATTGATGAACAGACAAACAGATCAAAGGAAAAGAATAAAAAGCCAGAAAGAGACTCAAACAATTATAGACAACTGATCTAGAACAAACAAGCAAAGTCAATACAATAAAGGCTTGTCTTTTCAACTAGATGGTCCTGGAAATATTGATATCTACTTTCAAAAAAGAGAAGAATCTAAACCCAGATCTTACACATTTAACGAAAATTAATACAAACGGGATTATAGATCCAAATGTAAAATACAAAACTATAAAACTTCTAAAAGATAACACAAGAGAAAAATCTAGGTGGCATTGAGTTTGGGGATGACTTTGTAGATATAACACCAAAGCAACATCTACAGGAAATAAGTCAATAAGTTGGATTGCATTAAAGTGAAAAACTCTACAGAAGACAGGTAAGAGGATGAGAAGGCAAACTACAGTGTAGGAGAAAATGCTTGCAATGCATCTATCATAAAGGAAGATACCCCAAATATACAAAGAACTCTTTAAAAACAACAAGAAGTAAATAATTAAAAAACAAGTAAAAAAGATCTAAATGTTGACCTCACCAGGTGGCAAGGAAGCATATGAAAAGATGCTCCAAGTTACAAGGCATTAAGTAATATAAATGTAAACAAGGAGATACCACTAAATACCAATTAGTAAAAGCAGTATTTAAAACAATGACAACACCAAATGCCAGTGAGAGTGTGGAAGACAAAAAGCTCTCCTACAATCTGTGGAGCATTCAGTTGGCATAAGACTCCTAGAACCCACACAACATTCACCGCTTTGCTCATGGCAGGAGGTTCCAAATCAGCTACAAAACTTGAGAGAGAATAGAAGTTGCATCTTCCTTCTCTACCAAGGAGAAGAAAGGAACAGCCACCATGTTTGTCAATTTATTTTTGTTTTCACCAATACCCACACTGCTGCGAGTTACACACATACCGCAAAGACACACATACGCAGCACCCACAGACACACAGACATTGGAACCCAGCCACTCCAATGCTGATATATTAATCATCCATATTAGAAAACATAGTATTTCGACTAATTCCAAGTTGATAAATATGAATATACATTTAAATATTTGGAGTCAAATTCCAAGGTCACAATCTAATTTCAAGGTTAAATTAGAAGTTTGGTTGGTAAATATGAACTCATTTAATATGATTATATTAATACATATCATAATAACCACTAATTATAATATATTATATAATATAAATATATAATTGTATTATATATGATATAATTATATTACAATATAAATTATATATGTTTAATATAATTATGAAAACACTTAAATATTTGGAGTCAAATTTCAAGGTCAAAGTCTAATTTCAAGTTGAAATTGGAAGTCTGGTTGGTAAATATGAATACAGAATGAGGTGGTTTGACTAAATGGTCTTAACAAATCACCTCAGCAAAATCTGGCCATCTGTTGCACAGAATGCATTGTTCAGATATATAATTTACAAGCATGGATCATGGAATCTTCTCCCATGGCAAATGGTAAAGATACATTCCCCACTCTGAAGGTTTTACACTCTTTGCCAGCATAAACATGTTGAACTCTTCTGTTTATGTCCACAGCATGCAAGACTCTGGTCTGCAGAAAGAACTGCTTTCAGAAGGCAAACTCTTAGGTCCTTTGTCTATTCCACTGCTCACTTGGCCTGAAGAAGCCTTCAAGAGGTGATCCACATCCTTTCACAAGTGAGTGTCCCAGAAGGTCTCGTGTCCCAGGATCAACTAACTTCTTACTTGGGGACAAAGGCAGGCGAAGGGCTCTTTCTTTCAAGTATGTAAGTTCTAAGAACATTAATATATCTCCAAATTGAATAAAACTTCCTGAATTTCAAACAGGCATGAGACTTAATCTTTTCTCTTTCATTTTTCTTTGTATTTCTGGATAGTACCGGAAAGCAATATAATTCAAAACTGTACTGTAGAATACATTACTTCTTTCCTTCATAAATCATTAACAATACCGTTCTAACTTTTGGAAATTAAAATTTGTTTTAAGTTGCAACGAATCAAGTCTCTTATGAGAAAAAAATGCATTTAGAGAGTTTAAATTATAACAAAAATCTGACTAGAATCTTTAAAAACAATTTAGGAATAGGACATGGCTGTGTTTTATAAAATGAACTAAATATGCCACAAAACACATAGGGACTTTTTTATGGTGTTATGTAGAGTAGAAAGGAACTATACGTATATAGTTATATATAGTTATATGCAGATTCTTTTTCTTATTAACTTCTAGGATAGGCAGAATAACACATTCAATGTATATTTTATGCTTTAAACTATTTTTACATTAACACAATATTCCACAGTTGAAATTGTCCCTTTAATGCTATACTAAATGTTTTCAGACTTAAAGTTATCCATACTCTGTATGTCCATTTTAATAAGTGTTGTTATTTTTTTAAAATTTTCATTCAGATTTAATGAACAGAGGCTCCTGAGTGACAAATGACTTCCCTTCTTTCATTATCTCTGACAATGTCAAGGTCAGAAAGTATTCGGTCTAGATGCTGATGTTGCAGGAACAAAATTTATGTTGACATTGCACTGCCAGAACATTTTGTTTCCTCTATGGAAAGAGAATCATTTAAAACAATTTTCTGTTGGCTGGGCATTATTTTTTCTTCCTTTTCTTTTTTGTCTATTTACTTGATTTTTGTCAAGGTTTTGAAGAAAAGAAGGTTATCAGACAATGTCAATGGATATAATTCAACAATTATATGAAATACCACTGCTAGATATAGATGGCCAAGTGGCTAATTATGATAATGCATGCTTTCCCACACTTCTTTGTAAGCTTAATATAGTGTTTATTTCAAAGAAGTCCTGCTTTCCAAGGATAGAGTCTTAATTGCCCAGACCATTTATGTCGATTATAATAATAAGAGAACATAAGATAATTCCTTTCAGCACTGGGACTGAGGTAAGAACAACATCAATTTTCTCACAACACTGTCATTTCTTAGTGTATCCACAAACGGGTTAGCTTGGATTCCAAATAAAACCCTGAGAAGATACTTCGTCATCCATACAGTGAGGTAATAAAAAGTAGCCAACTTTCTTTTTTTTGGTATCTACTTTCAAGGGAACAAAAACTATCCTTAACCCGATGCAGGGCTGGGTAACGCCCAAATACATTCTAACTCTGCAGTCATCTTTCTTCCTGGTGCGTCTTACTTAGATGAAGACATAACTAGAGGAAGAGCATAGAAGGAACACAAGCTAAGCTTGCAGGGAAGCCAACTCAGTGTTTTAGGTGAAGGCACCATCCCTCTCCTACTGTCCTCTGTGGCTTTTACGGAATATTACGTTCACCAGGGCACATGAAGCATTGCTCTCTTCGAATAATATTATACCGTACAGTGTCTACTAGACAACCTAAAGTAGAACACGTTCTTCAGTTAGTTATTAAAAATACAAAGAAGTAGTGGACTGAAAGGAAATGAGAGACAACAAAAGCGGTTCAAGGATGAAGCTTGAATTTATTTTAAAAAATAGTTGTATGTAAAATGAATAAACCTGAAACCAGCTGACCTTCAGAGCATTAGAAGTCAGTGTGTCTCCCAACAACATAAAGGAAAGTCCTGCATTACCATCTTTTATCTGAGATTTCCGGAATATGCAGATCCACCCCTGACCTGTTATACATGAAGTCACTGCTACCACTTTATACCGTTTCACATATTTTATTTGATTTTGTATTCTTGCACAAACAGGCATTTAATGAATTTCATATTTACTAGGAATACAGAGGGAAAAATCATTTCACTTGTTATTATAATCTCTTTGATCTGCATACCTGAGATCTACCTTCAAAGCATACCATGAATTCACTCTCTTCTCTTCATCTCAGCTGTTACCACCCAAAGAATCATTGCTTCTCCAATGGAGAATTATGGTTCCTGAGTGCACAAATTAGGTATTAATACAGAACATACATTGTTAATGATGTTTTATATAACATATATTAATATGTGGTTTATACATATACATAAGTAAAACTTTTCAGACTTTCAGGTACAAATCCGTTCTCCCACAACCCGTAGGATTATCTTTAAAAATAAAATTTTGGTCACATCATGCACAAGCACACGTAATTTGAGAGGCTCACACCTGTATTAGTAGTAACAATATGCACACACTGCGTATTATTCAGGTCAGAGTACCCTGTGATCTCACTCTGGTTTTATCTCCATCCTAATCTTGGGTAACCTCCCTGTTCACCTGTTTGTGCCAGTTCTTTTCTGAGTTTAGAATGTCAAATGTCAAGTTGAGCCCAGTGCAAAAACCTTCTAATACTCACATTCCCTACCAGGAATATTGTTTCTGGACTCTCCAAGCTGAGGCAACCTTATTCTTTAGCTCACAGATTAGGTACCACCTTTTTTCAAGAAGGTTTTTCTGACCAGGTCCCCTCGGTCAATCACGGAGGCAGAATGTATCAATGTAATTCATAAAATTTACCACAATTTGTAATTATATACATGCATATCTTTCTTGGCATTTTTATTTTATGACCCTTACCACCAAACACTCAACTGAGCCTGGGTCTTTCCTGAGGCAAACTCTTGAGGTTGTATTTGTTTGTTTATTTTACTGTTTAGTACCTATCCATAAATTATCTCAGGAGGATGTTTTCCTTTCCCGAGGAAAGGAAATAACAGAGACTTGTTATAATCATGCATTTCACTAAAGGTGAAAGTCAAGGCAGTTTCCATACAACATGAGAAATTTATGAGGACAAACATCACTGTCAAATACTTAGCTCCCAGGTTATGAGCTATCTGCAACTAAGTACAAATTAACTAAATTTAAGGCAATGGAAGGGTTATTATGTCGATTCCAGCATCAGAGCCCAGGATGTAGGAAAAAAAATCCCTTTTTTTATATGTTACCATTATTTTTGTTTCTAGTCATTTATTGATCCATGTGCTTTGTGTTATGTCATGAATTTCAGTATACTACTATGAGTTATTTGCTTGATTTTAAAAGTGTGAAAAATTTAAAAGTAGGTTTTAGAAAAGGAACTATTATAGGGTCAGGTACATGACTATCTTCTCTTTGAAAATAGAATAAAAATGTATGTTTACAGGGGCACCTAGGTGGCTCAGTCAGTTAAGTGTCTGCCTTTGGTTCAGATAATGGTTTTGGGGTCCTGGGATCAGGCCCCACATTGGGCTCCCTATTGAGCTGAGAGTCTCCCTTTGACCCACCTTCACCCCACTCTTTCTCTCTCTCAAATAATAAATAAATAAATAAAATAATTTTTTAAAGTATGTTTACAAATAAAAAAATAAAAATAACAAAATAAAAATAGTGTAAAATTAATAAAAATAAAATAAAAAATAAATTAAAGGAACATTTTTCACATTCTATTTGTAAGCTCCTGGTAAGCCTCTGATTCCTTTCTGAATTCACTGCAGATATCAAGGAACTAAAATCTTAAGATGTTTTAAAAGTCATTAAACTTACAGGTATTCCTTTAGATGCTCTCTCAGTTCACCCATAGTTATCTTTATTTTTACTTATGAGATGAAATTCTATCTAACTATACCTCAAACATCTGAAACTTACTGCTGAGAGTTGACATATGTTTGGACTATACTGTCCATACCAGGAAGACCACGTGCTTCAATAAGAAGGCATATTACTGAAGTTAAAGAGACTTAGGATTTTGCCTTGATTAACATTTTGACTATAGAGTGTTATTTTTACTTCTCTGGGTTTTCATGATGATGCTCATCTTGTTTTGATCATCCCACTAAATATTCTGCCCCTGTGAACAGCACCAGTGTGGATCAAACAACAATCATGCTGACACTTGACGGAGTGGACAGGGGATCAGGAGGAAAACTCTCCATACTATGGATGTGGCAACTTCCAATCCAGCTAGCAGCATTGGACTGCCCGGAAGTGACTTCCTGCCCCTGCAGGTAGCTCTAGTATAGACAGCAAGAGCTCCCCTGGCCCCAGGGGGCCAGTGGATGAAATTTTGGTGCCCACAGGCCTAGTTTCTTGCCCCTCAACCCCTTCTGACAGCACCAGGTGCAGGAAAGTTTACTTTGCTTCTGTGGGCAGAGCCAGTAGGGACCCTGTGGGAACCCTAGCAGCAACCTAAAGATAAAGGAGATGAGAGGAGCATTTGAAGAGTTTTGAAAATGAAATTTTCACTGTAGCCTGTAAAATGAGCCCAGGACCTACAGGCCAATCTAATCAGAGTGACTACCTCCTGAAATGGGGATTTGGTAGGATCTAGAGTCTCCTAACCTAATATCAAAAATACCCACGATATAGTAAAAAAATCATCTGTCACACCAAAGATGAGGAAAACAATAACACAAATTAGAAAAATCAACCAACAGAAGACAATACTGAGATGAAGCACATGTGTGACTTATCTTGAAGGATTTTAAAACACGGTCATAAAATAAAGGGCTTCACTGATCAATAACTGGTCTCAAAAGAAATAAACAACTGACAACCATTTCAAAGAAACAGAAGACATGAAAAAGAACTGAATAGAAATTAGAGAACTGGAAATAAAATTACAGAAATAAAAATCTCACCAGATGAGGCTGATGACAGAATAAATATGACAGGAACGAACTGGTGAGCTGGGACATGGAACTAGACCCATCATCCAGTCTGAAAACAGACAGGAGCCAACCATGAGAGCAGAAAGGAACAGAGGGGTAGGGGCCTGTGGGATAACGACAAGACAACTGATATTGTATCGTCGACATCCCAGAGGGAAGGGGAAAGAGTGGGGTTGAGAAAGAGTTTCAGGAAATAAAGGTTGAGTTTTTCCAAAATTTGACAGAAGACACACACACATATATATTAAGTGACAGAATCCCAAACAGAACACAAACCTAAAGAAATCTGCAATAAGAGATACAACAGTTAAAACTTCTGAAAACTGATAGCAAAATAAAAATCATGAAAGCAGCCAAAGAAAAGCAACACATTACTTACAGGGAAATACCCATACTAATGTCAATAGATTTCTAATCTAAAATCTCAGATCCAAAAGAGACAATATTTTTGTTGTCTGAAACATTTTGTTGTGCTGAAAAAAAAAAAAATGAAATGATTCCTGCAGATTTTTTATCTAGAGGAAATACTATTCAGGAATGAATATGGAGATACAGACATTCTTGGGTAACAGAAAGCTAAGAGAATTTTCCACTAGCAAACATAGCACTTAAAGAAAAGTTAAAGGAAATACTCAAAATGGGAAGGAAATGGTAACACAAGACAGCTTGAAATTTCTGATAGGATAGGAAACAGTGGGATGTGTAAAAATACACACAATACACTTAGTTCAACATGATGATACAGGTAAGGTTGGAAGTATAAGAATGGAAAAAGATATACCATGGGAAAAGCAATGAAAAAAAAAAAAAAAACAAGAGTGGGTATTTGAATATTGATCTAGTAGACTTCAAAGTAAAATTACAAGGGACAAAGGGTGATATAATATAATAACAAAAGATTCAATCCAGCAAGAAGAAATAGTGGCATAGCAATCTAAACCCAGAACTACAAAATATTTGGAATAAAACCAGATACATTTGAAAGGAGGAACAGACAAATCTACAATTACAGTTGGAGACTTCACTTTCAGGGAAGACAAGGACCAGCAGACAGAATGTTAGTAAAATTATAGAAGTGCAAACACTGGCAACAACAAAATGTGACATACAGAACTCTCCGCGAAACAAAAACAGAAAACACATTTCCTCAAGCATCCATCGAAAATTCACCAAAATAGACATTATCCTCGGTCATAAGACACACTTCAACAAACTTTACACATTTCAAATTATACAGAGCATATCCTCTAGCCATAATAGAATACAACTAGAAACCAAAACCAGAAAGAGAACAGGAAAATGTGGAAACACACGGAAAATAAACAACACATTTCTAAATAATGCATGGGTCAAATATAAAGCTTTACAGGACATTAAAAAATACACTGATGAAAACAGAACTACAATATAACAGAATTTATGAGTTATAGTTAAGGTAATACTAAGCAAAAGTTTTATAGCATTAACCGTTCACTTTAGAAAAGAGGAAAGGTGGGGCACCTGGGTGGCTCAGTGGGTTAAGCCTCTGTCTTCGGCTAAGGTCATGATCCCAGGGTTCTGGGATCAAGCCCCACATTGGGCTTTCTGCTCAGCGGGGAGCCTGCTTCTCCCTTTCTCTCTGCCTGCCTCTCTGCCTACTTGTGATCTCTCTCTGTCAAATAAATAAATAAAAACTTAAAAAAAAAAAAAAAAGAAAAGAGGAAAGGTCTCAAGTCAATAATTTAAGGTCCTACTCAAAATAAGCATACAACAAGCAAAGCAGAAATGTAGAACATTGATAAAAATAAAGAAAATCAATAAGAAGTTGGTTCTTCAATAAAGTTATTACTTGATAAAACTCTAGCGAAACTGACAAATAGGAAAAAAAAAGATGTTACTCACCAATATAAGGACAGAAATAGAAGATATTACCATAGATCCTACAGATATAAAAAGAATAAATATAAAATAATATGAATATGTTTATACTCATAAATTTGACAAGTAAAAATATTCCCCATGTTAAGCTTACTACTTCTTTAACTACCATCTACCATAATCAATACAGTGTGGTATGGTGGCAGCAAGACACACAGATCACTGGCATCGAACAGAGAACCCAGAAGGAGATCCACTCAAATACACCCAACTGATTTTCCATTAAGGTGAAACAGGCATCCAGAAGAGGAAAGATAGAGCTTTCAACAAAAAAATTTAACATCTGCAGGTTAAAGAGAAAGTAAGTAACCCTACCTAATCCTCACATCTTATAGAAAAATTAACTCACAGTTGGTCTCAGATTTATATTTATATTTAAGATGCAAAACTAGGGGTGCTGGGTTTTGCAGTCAGTTAAGCATTTGACTGTGGGTTTCAGTTCAGGTCATGATCTCAGGGTTGTGAGACTGAGCCCATCAGGCTCCACATTCAGTGGGAGTCTGCTTGAGATTCTCTCTACCTCTGCCTCTGCCCCTTCCCTCTGTGTGCACACTCTCTCTCTCTAAAATAAATAATTTTTTTTCAAAGATGTAAAACTAAAAAAAGAACATTTAAGTAAAAAAAAGGAGAAATTCCTCAAATCTAGGGCAGGTGAATTGGTTGTAGACATTATTATTGTTGTTGTTACTATTATTTGGTCTGTGAAAAACTCTGTTAAGAGGGAGAAATTACAAGGTACAGACTGGGGGATAATATTATCATGCCACTTATTTAACATAGGACTTGTGTCCAGAATCTATATGGATCTCCCACAATGTAACAGGAGGAAGATCTAATTAGAAAATGTATAACAGACATGAACAGATATTTTATCAAATGGCAGACAAACATATAAAAAATGTCCAATATCACTATGCAAATGGAAATTCAGAGTGCAATTAGAAATAACTACACTCCTATCAGAAAGGCTAAATTAAAGGTAATGAGAACACCATATGCTGGTGAGGATGTGGGGAAATGCAATCACCATTCATTCCTAGTGAGAAGGTAAAATGGAACTCCTGGCTACAGCTTAGCACTTTCCTAGAAAATCTGAACATGCAACCACCCATACGACTCAGCAATTGCTCTTCTAAAATGTTTATTCCAGAGAAATGAAAACTGATCTGACTTAAGTCTCTACATGAATGTTAATAGCAGTTTCCTTTGTGATAGTCCCAACCTGGAAACAACTCAGGCATCCTTCAATGAGTGAGCAGTTAAACTGTGATACATCCAAACCATGGAACAGAACATAGATAAACAAAATGACCTGGACAGATTGTAAGTCTATTTAACACTTAACTTTTTAAAAAAGCAAAAACTGGGGCACCTGGGTGGCTGAGTTGGTTAGGTGACCAACTCTTGATTTTGGCTCAGATACGATCTCAGGGTCATTATATGGAGCCCTGCATTGGGGTCTACACTCAGCGCAGAACCTACTTGAGATTCTGTCTCCTTTTCCCTTTGCCCCTCCCTCCATTCACATACGCCCTCTCTCTAAAAATTAAAAGTAAAGTAAAAATCTTTAAAAAAAAAACAAACAAACAAGAAATCCTACAAGTTTACATACTGTAGGACTGTCCTTCTGCAAAATTCTTGAAATAACAAAATCACAGAGAGGGAGAACAGAATAGCAATTGCCAGGGCTTAGGGAAGGAGCGGGGCAGTGTGTGGGGAAATGAAGGCAAAGTATAGGGAGCTGTGAGGGGATCTATTCTGCGTCCTGAATGTACACACATAACTACATTTCATGTGCGTTCACACACCATGCAAATAGGAATGTATGTAAAGTCAGTGAAATATGAATAAACTCGATGTCTGTTTCCTGTTTTTAATATTATACAATAGTTATAGGAGATGTTACTGGTGGATAAACTGGAGGGACAAGGAGCATCCGTACAAAACAGTTGCTCCTCATCAATTTATAATTGTTCCAAATCAAAAGATAATACATTCACTAAAAAAATTTATATATATATACACTATGTATAAATATATACATATATATATGAAATATGTATATATACACTATGACATGTAAAAATGAGATCAAAGTCTGAGTGTAAAACCTATTATGTCTACAGGAAAATTGAGAAAAAAATGTTTTAACTTTGGGTCAAACAGAAAGCATAAACCATTAAAATGATCTATTTTGATAAACTAATATTAATTTAAATTTGTATAATTTACTTTTAAAATGATACAGTTAAGGAAAGAAAAACATGAAAATGAGATAGAATATATTCAAAATACCTACCTGGTAAAGGATGTAACATACATATAGCACATGTACTAATATAATAATCTTTTTTTTTTTTTTTTTAAAGATTTTATTTATTTATTTGACAGATAGAGATCACAGGTAGGCAGAGAGGCAGGCAGAGAGAGAGGAGGAAGCAGGCCCCCCATTGAGCAGAGAGCCCGATGTGGGGCTCGATCCCAGGACCCTGGGACCATGACCTGAGCCGAAGGCAGAGGCCTTAACCCACTGAGCCACCCAGGTGCCCCCTAATATAATAATCTATAGTAACACACATACCTGCACACACACACACATATATAGATACATATTTGTTATATCAAAAATATGTGATGACAGGGGCACCTGGGTGGCTCAGTGAGTTAAGCTTCTGTCTTCTGCTCAGGTCGTAATCTCAGGGTCCTGGGATCAAGCCCCACATTGGGCTCTCTGCTCAGCGGTGAGCCTGCTTCTCCCTCTCTCTCTGCTGCTCTGCCTACTTGTGATCTCTGTCTCCCTCTCAAATAAATAAAATCTTTAAAACAAAATGTGATGACACTTTAACCAAAAAGAAACAAGTAACAAATAATGAGGTGAAAATATATTGAAAATAATTAATGAGTAAGGTAAAGGAAATTGAAGTCACTATTAGATACCTATCAGAATGGCCAAATAAACTAATCAAACCAAACCACACCAAAACCAAATAACAAACAACTAAAGTCTAGCTAACAAGAGCAAGTACTGGAGAGGCTATAGAGCACCTAACACTCTCATTTTAGGCAAAATGCTAAAGACATTTTGGAAAATAATTGGACAGCTCTTTAGATGAAGATACAGGGGCAGCTGGGTGGCTCAGTCAGATAAGCATCTGCCTTTGGCTCAGTTATGATCTTTGGATCTGTGGGATTGAGTCATTCATTGGGCTCCCTGCTCAGCGGGATGTTTGTTTCTCCCTCTTCCTTTGCCCCTATCCCCACCCCCATTTGTTCTCTCTCTCTCTCTCTCCTTCCCTGTAATGAATAAATAAAATCTTAAAAAAAAAAAAAAAAAAAAACAAACTTACAATACAACCCAACAACCTCAGTGCTGGCTTATTATTCAAGAAAAGTGACAATATATGTCTATAGAAAGACTTGTGTTGGAAAAAGAAAAATAAAGTTCATCAACTTGTGGATGGATAACCAAATGTAGAATATTCTTAAATGGAATACCATTCGGTAAATAAATAAATAAGCAAATGAATAAACGAACAAATAAAACTGATATAATCAACAAAATGAGTATATCTCAAAAGCCTTACTCTAGGTTCAAGAAGCCAAAGACAGGAGGATTTATACTGTGTGGTTCAATTTATGTGACGTTCTTTTTTTTTTTTTTAAGACTATTTATTTATTTGACAGACAGAGATCACAAGTAGGCAGAGAGGCAGGCAGAGAGAGAGAGGCGGGCGGGAAGCAAGCTCCATGCTGAGCAGAGAGCCCGATGTGGGGCTCCATCCCAAGACACTGGGATCATGACCTGCGCCGAAGGTAGAGGCTTTAACCCACTGAGCCACCCAGGTGCCCTCCAATTTATGTGACGTTCTGAGGAAAGAGGCAATATTCAAGGGACAGAACAACAGTTGTTCTAAAAGGGGGCATTAAACAACTCTGGTGTATTGGAAATACTATCTTGATTGGGGTGGTATTTACAGCTGTAAATGTTTGTTAACACTTACAGAACTGTATGCCTAGAAAGGGTGATTTTCATCAGATGTAAACGATACCTCAAATTCCGGGAGGAATGGCTGTGAGGTATGTAAGCCGTACATTTCCCAGAGGCCAGAGTGTTACGTGCCTGCCAACAGATACATACACGTGTATCTGCTGCAGCGTGGGAGACCCGGATGTACTGGGGACCTCACAGTGATCTACCGCTGCGTCCTCACCAGCAAGACAGCCCAGTGGAGTCCAACGCCAAGACATGGGGGAAGAAGACCAACAGATTACTCCTGTGAGTATGACTCCTTTCCTAAGCTCACAAGTTACAAAAGCCTGGGGGAGCTAAGGTCACATTGTTCCCACAATTGAAGAACCCTGAATGAGTAACAGCTTGAAACTCTAGAAAAACAACAACAACAACAACAACAACAACAAAACTTTCCTCTATTAACCTTCCACATCCTCTGAAAGACATATTTACTTAGGAGCACATGTCCAAATAATGGACTATCAGCTCTTGTGTTCAGGTTTCTGTTATAGAAACAGGTGTGAGAAAACAGGATTTATAGAAAATTCTGGACGGCATCCTGAAACTCGTTTTCCTGGCAGCATTTAAAGACTACCTCAGAAAGTATTCCATAGCCTCGCAATGGCTTAGTAAACACCTCCAGGCAGATGTGTTTCTGTTGTATCAAAACGTTTCCACTGTGCTGGTGTAGCCCTCCGAACAAACACTGGGAGGAAATGTCAGCGTGTGTCATGGCACTGGTGTTTTGAAGGGAATTGAGCTTGGTAATAAGCCTTTCAAAACTAGCCAATACAGGGTAATACCTGATCCTCTCGTTTTTCGTTTTGAATCTGTCAAATAAATATCCAGCAAGGAAAGTCTTGCCTATCATTTCTGTCAAATGAAGGACTCCTTCTGAATCTTTCAAATAGCACGTACTTTGCGTCCCATCCCCTAACCCTTCTCTTCAATCCCCAAACGCCGCAGTTAACAGCTCCTTTTAAACCTGCCTTTCTTGGGGCACTGGATATACCACAGTACAGTTAGTTACACTTAATCCTCTGCAATCACGGTGATTTCTTACTGTTAATAGAGTCATCTTTTCTAGTTTTATGGAACACTGGATGGTAATTGACACCTAATGTTCATATTTGTTATACTTCAAATCTCATAATTTATTTTATTTCTGATCTAAGTTATTTCTACTCTGCCAGTAAAAATTAAAATTGATTCTAGGAGCAACACGTAGAAGGAGGGTAATTCTCAGCATTTTTGTCTGGATTGGAAAAAAAAAACTGTTGCCACAAATCACACCCAGGAACTTGTTAAAGATCTGTTGCTTCTATTGTTCTCATTCCTAAGAGACCTAAATAGGGCTTGAATTATAGTCCAACGATCAATGGGCTATAATAATGAAGTCAGCTCTTCTCATTTACACCAGCTTTTCTGCAGAGGGATATTCTTTGAAGGTGGGAAGAGGCAGGTGTTGGAAGAAGCTGCTGGGTCAATTACTTGACCACATTCTGCACAGGGCACAACAGGAGAGCATTCCAGAGCAAGACTTCTCGGGACTGAACAGTAGGCATGCCTTAATCAGTTAGCAAATAGCCCAGACTTGTCTCTCCCAGAGAGGGAAGAAGAATTAATTGGGCAAATGACCCTGATTCCTAGCCCACAGCTTGGTTTACGTGCAGATGAAGTAAATTACCATTTCTTCTACATTCTTTGAGAAAAATGGGAGTAGATTTTCTTGGCCCCTAGATCCCTATCTATTTATTGTGAAGCCTGACCACTCCACAGACTGTTTGCCCATGTCCTGGGCCTTGCACATCAGGCTGTCTGGGTCGCCCTCAAGGTATAGCTCTGCACCTTCTAGACCACACTGCAAGTCTCAGTGTTGCCCCTTACGGTGGTTCCACTTCCGCTGCTTTTTAGCTTCGGCAAGGATGGCAGACCTAGTTTCTCACCATATCCACAGGTGCTCATGCTCATGGGTCCCCCCTGAGAGAGTGGTGTAGAGAACACCTGAGTCCCATCTTGTTGACACCAGGCGAGCTCATGAGACCTAGACCATGAGGTCATACGTCAGTGTTACTATTCTGCAGTGGTTTATAATTCCTTCCTGGGGCAGCACTTAAGACTGCAAATTACTTGCTGCTGCATCCGGCCAATGCTGGTGGCTGGATAATATTCCAATGTCACTGAGCTAGCATTTGAAACATTTCTAAGTATGAAGGCAGTCACTATGGATGCACCCCGTTAATTTAATTAACTCCCATTCAATAATGTACTACTTTAACACATGCTTACTGAACACTTACTGTGTTCCAGTTATCCGACCATGCAGCAGAGCTACAGAAAGGCATGTAGTATCTCCCCGAAGAAGCACCCTAGAAACCAGTCCTTCTGGTTGCACACAGAACTGCATTCTTCCTAAGGTTCAGACATGAATTCCTGAGGCCACAGAGATGCTGCTGTTCTGATCAGCCCACAGGGACTACATGTCCCACCAGCTGTGCTCGGTGCACAGGCACCATCTGTCCAAGAAAGTCACTTCAATTAACGGAAAGCTACAGGCAACCCATACACATCTCAGACTTGCCCAGACCTTTCAGAGAGGCAAATAGCTATGTTACCAGTGTCTCTGTCTGTCCTTCTGTGTCTGTGCATGTGTCCGTTTCTCTTGTATAAGCAAATACTTAATCAGAAATTCTTCTGACACTTTTCTTGACATGAAGAAAATAAAAATAACTCATTTTTAAAAGGTTAACAAAACACTGCTGACTTTGAAAACAAACTAGCAAGAAAACATTTTCTGATTCCAAAACTTATTTGGCAGGAACACACTTCCCTCCCAGGCACAGATCTTTTTAAGGTAATAGGAAAAAAAATACAATTTACCTAGAGAAGTTATTGTATATTGTACTAACTATCATCCAAGCTATTAATGTTAATATAAACTTTTCATTTTGACTGTTAGTAATAGGGCAATAAAATTCCACAAAAAGGAAACTGAAGGATATAAATAGATTTCATTTACATATAATAGCAAATAGACAATTTCCCAGAAAGTATGAACAATATTTCACTGATTACAATATTTTAGGACAAGAATCCAATCAAAATCCTGTAGTTTATATCACCCTGGAGATAGTGGCCATACCAAAAAATAAAGAAAGCAAAGGAAATATGACCTTCCATATTATCCTTGTAATGACCTGTTGTGAATTATGCTTTGTAATTAAGGAAGAATCTGTTTGCTGTGGGTTACAACCCATGGGAAGGAAGCATTGGAAAGAAAGCCCAGCTATACACTGAACTATAATAATCTGTTCAATAGGATAAAAGAAATAAGAGGCTCTATATTAAAGTAGATGCTTCCTTTTGTTCTCAGGAAGTGCCATACCTTTATGTCTATGAAAGTATATTATGTAAATTGAATTGTGTGTCGAGACTGAAGTTGACAGATGGCCTCTTTTCTGTATCACACACACAGAGCTGGCCTATTAGATCATCTGTTGTGTTTAAGAGCACTCCTTGCTTCCAATGAATACAGCCTCTGTGTTCATTCAGTCCATGCTCTAAGTGCTGTTCAGATGAGGACCACTCTCCTAACTGAAATGAACCCAACTGCCTGTCAGATGGGGTCAACTGCTCATATTAAGATGCTTCTGTTCTTTGAAAGTTTGCTAGTTTCTTTTTTTTTTTTTTAACAAAAAACACGTTTGCTAATAACACACCAAAATATTTCATTCATTTTTGTGTTTTTGTTCTTATCATGAAAACTCTGCTTAAATATCTCATATATTGAAGGTTAGAGATAACTCAAAAGTGTGTAAACATGAACATTTTTGATAGAGGAATTTTCAGCACAGAAGCACAGGCTTTTCACACATAGTAGTGGTGCTTCCATTTGCACCCTAGAGACTCCCTTCTATCACGCCCCTCTGCCCTGCCTGAGAGCAGATGGAGGATACAGCACACTGGTCCTCATCTACAGGCCCAAGATGGATCAGGAAAAACATGTGAATGTCTCCCCCAGCAAGACGCACATCCATGGAATCCCTTCTGTGGTCAATGAGGCTTCATGTCAAGCTTTCAGCACTTCTGCTGCTCTAGATTGTTTACTTTGAAAGAGTTCAAAGAGAAAAATTTGTAGTCTGCCAGGTAGAGAGAGACAGAGGGGGTGGAGGGGTGCACACTTGCACCTAGTGTTCAACAAGACAAGGGCCAACAGTCATTCCTCTTGAATGTGCCCGATTCTGGCCCCTTCCAGTGCCATCCATGCCAAGGATCGATCATAGCATCTTACTGGGTTCATCCAATCTACCACGAACTGCTGTTGGACCCATATTTCTAAAACACCAACCTAAACCTTCAAAATGAGTTCCCAGTTCACCTATGAGTAGGGTCAAGAGAAATTTTTTTTTCCTTATGAAGAAAAGACCAGGTCTCAATCATGTATTCTGTACAACACGAGGTTTAGGTTGAATTTCACTCAATGTACTCAATTTCCATCCTTTTAACATACTCGTCCTCCCCCTGCTTGCTGTGTGGCATGATTCTGAGAGTCTTATCAACTAGATTAGCCCCTTCAGAAGTCATTCTTGCTTGCTTCAGCCTCTGAAGAAAGAAGGATTGTGTGGGGCACCTGGGTGGCTCAATGGGTTAAAGCCTCTGCCTTCAGCTCAGGTTATGATCCTAAAGTCCTGGGATCAGAGTCCCACGTCGGGCTCTCTGCCTGGCGGAGAGCCTGCTTCCCTTTCTCTCTCTCTCTGCCTGTCTCTCTGCCTACTTGTGATCTCTGTCAAATAAATAAATGAATAATCTTAAAAAAAAAAAAAAAAAAAGAACGATTGTGACTGCCCCGTACTTAGCATTTGACTTCTAATGCAGGCCCACTTTGCCTAAGTGTCATCAGTCTAATAAAGAGTCACATAAGTCAGATTATTTTTTTTAAATGATGGCTCTATCCCAGGAAATGTATACATCTATAATAAATGGTCTCTTCTGGTAAAATTTCTCTAGTTATATCCTATAAAACCTCTAAAATTTCATGCAAGCACCTGTTAAGCCTTGCCACATTATTTTGTGTTTTTATGGCTATCTCCTTAGACACAAATGAAGAACTTGACATTTACTTCAGTTATATTATTCTATTTTCAATCTTGGTATACTCTGTCCATAAACCAGCTCTGTTTAGATATTTGATGACCTGATTTATTAACTACTATCTATTCCTGTTGGCTTCACATTCCTTGAAATTCTGTGCCATTGGTGTTGTTCACGTAAATCATTAATAAGAGGACAGAACTTTATCCCAGGTGTGGATCACACCATGGGCACTGGGTAGAGCTCTTCTGTCCACTCAGGCCCAGTGACTGGTGATAAGTGTTGCATAAACACTCTCTCCTGAAGGAACAGGAGGCAAATAAAAGTGAAAAATGCAGAGGAGAATACAGGGCTCACGCACACCATAGAGCCTTCTTCAAGTCACACTTTTCTTTCACACTTAAGGGCAAGAAATGGTCTTATTTATATTTAGGCAAGAAATTTCAAGAATTGAACCATAACATCGCCTGAAATCTCTCTTTTTTCAGGGTTCTCCATAGAGTCTCAAAATTTAGTTGTTTTTTTTTAAAGATTTATTTATTTATTTGAGAGAGAGAGAGAGAGCATGAGCAAAAGGAAGGGCAGAGGGAGAGAGCAAGGCAGACTCCCCACAGAGCAGGGAGCCCAATGTGGGGCTTGATCCCAGGGAGCTGGGATCAGGACTTGAGCCACGCAGGTGCCCCACATGTGGCTTTAATATCTATGGAGTTACAGCCACCAGCAGGAGCAGCACCTCCCCTCCTGACCCGGTGCTATTCTTATTTGCGTAATACACTGAATTTGTGGCCATCTACAATGTGCACACGAGCAATCACATCTGTCCGTTGGCACTCTGGACACTGAGTTCACAACACCACAGCTCTCTGAGTTTCTTTCTAGGTACCTGCATCCCATTCCATGTTCCCTGCATATTCTCATTTATTTCTGGGTTATGACAGAGCTGTCTGAGTGGGCTTACTGCTTCCCAGGATCTGTTCTAGAGCTGCTCCAAGGACAATGAGGAAATTGTTAAAATTCTTAACGAATAATTAAGTGATAAAATCCCCCTACCTTATTTATTAAAAATATGAGTTCATCTTTGATCTGTCTGTCCTTTCTAAGAGGTCAACTGGATAATGTTTCCCAATATTTTGACCCCATTTCTAGTGTATGATAGACATTCAAATTAATTTTCCCTTTCAGAGTGTTAATGGCTTGTGAAATTGGACTCAGTGAAATAGTCTGGCCAGTCACATAAAAATTTCCCTCCCATCCTAACTGTGTGAATGACAGGCTTTCCTCTGTTTAAAAGATGTGTGATTTATACCTAGAAGGATCTCATAAGGCAGAAAAAGAAGAGGACTTAGGACTTTTATTATTCAAATAGGAGACCTCGGATTAGAATAATGAGTCAAATGTAAAAAAAAATCCAATCAGAGATCTAAATAACAACAACCTTAAAGATTGCACCATCACTGTAATAATGTCAGCAACACATTCCCACCTTTTCAGTGTCTTTTCCTTAAGAAGAAGAAAAAACATTCAGATATGTCTTAGTTATTCATTCAATATCAGCATGAAGTGACTGATATTGTATATCAGGTATATGTAAAAGCACTTCCATTCTATAGAAAAAAAAAAAATAACAAAAATGAGTAAAAAGCACACCAGCCTGCGACCTCTATACGAAATTGCTCTGTGCTGGAAGGAGATTTCTTAATTTGCACAACATCATGCAAATCAAATGAATATGGAGCAAAGGGGCTGAGATTTTCAAATTTTGGTGCTAATAGCTGGAAGATTGAGAAGCTGAAAGACAATTTTATCAGAATTAATATTTTATATCAAAACCAAATTACTTTTCCTAAGGTACCTCACAACTACCAGCTGAAGAAGACCTTTTTATGAGTGGGCAGAGTCTCCCTAAACAGTAATTGTTCCTAGTTATAAATAATGCAGCTAGAAGTCTCTGTGCTTGATAATGCAAGAGTTAACCCAATGTAATTCTTCCCAGAAAAACATTTCTGCAATCTTCCAGCAGAAACAGGAAGGGAGGCTGTTACCTCATCCCTTTCAACAGGGCTCTTCTGACACAATCCAGGCAGAAACTAGTGGAAATACAATATTTGTGTTATCTTTATTACTGTTAGCATTGTACTAGCTCTATCTCCCCGATCTAGTTCAGATTGGGCAAATTTGAATGATTGAAAAATAAATAAGTAATCATATGAAAATAGCTCTCTCCGCCATATGATCATATGGACTCATTCTCAGGGTCTTCTCTCCTCTCCTGCCTCCAATGCAGCCCAAACACTCAACAAGAGGCATAGGGCTCTGAATGGAGCCCCTCTGAGCCCCACCAGTGGACACAGAGCTCAGCTGTGTAGGTCCAGCACTAGTGATGACCATGTCATGAACCCCAGCAGGAAATTAATAACAGCACTGCCTCATCAACGCTAGGTATCAAGCAGCAGGAGTTCCCAAAATGAGGGGACTCAACCAGGAGGCACCTGGCTGGCTGATGTAAGCACCTTAGTACCACTGCTGTTATGTGTTGTAGATCATTCAATTTATGAGACAATTACAGAAATTAACCTGCCTCCTCAAATTCCCATGGGCCCATGTATTATGATTAAGGACACCAATGGGGTGCCCTTAGGGACAGAAAAGGGGAGGTCTGGGAGGCAGCCATGAGAGACACCTGCCATGAAGAGAGCTTACTTCCTTTAGTGAAATGGTTGCAACCAGGGGGGCACTTAGAAGATTTTTAACACCTTTACTCCAACTGAGGCACTTTATCCTCCTTGGTAGTTAGACACACATGTGCATACACACACACACACACACACAAACACAAACACAAGCACACACATACACACATACACACGTATTCCTCATTCAGAGACCATTTGGTGAATACCTTACATACAGCAGGCCCATTCCCAGGTTCTTTTGCTGGGAAATAGATGAGTAAAGAAAGGTAATTGTTTTTTGAATGTCACAGCCATATTACCTACTACTTTATTCCATGGTTAATTAACTAAAACAATCAGCATTCACCCATCCCAGACATATATTTTACAGTACATTTTCCCCCTACAGAATTTATGTAACACCTTCCAACCTCATTTAAACCATACATTCTTTTTTTCTTTTTTAAGAGATTTACGTATTTATTTTAGGGGGGGTGCAGAGGCAGAGAGAATCTCAAACAGACACCCTGCTGAGCACGGAGCCCAATGTGGGCACTTGAGGCAAACCAAAAGTCAATAGACTGAGCCACTAAGGAGCCCCTAAACCACACATTCTATAATATATTCTGCCTGTGAATTTAGTTACTGGTATCTTCAATAGAAAAATGTAACTGTTAGTAAGAATAGAAATCAGCATTTATTTCACGTTTACTATGTACAAGTTCTGTGCACATGTATTATTGATTCAGTCAGCAAATGGGGTGTTTAATGGTGTAGTCAGTCTTTCCTTCTACTATGAGAGGATAATGATAACCCTGATGTTAAGATTTTCATCCGATGAGTCTTGAGGGAGTTGCTACCTATAATACTCTCCCAAACTCATGCACGGAACAAATCAATAGTTTATCAGATTTTCTTTCTTCGTCTCTCAATTTCTTTCTTAAAAATAGAAAAAAATAAAAAATTAAAATTAATAATTGTTTTGTTGCATCCTTTGTAAAATTACAGATGAGATCCAAATTGTAAACAGCCCCTTTGGGAAGTAATAATTTTTTAAACTCCATGTAAATTTTTATAATGGCTCATTTCAGGTAATTTAAACACAGATCAAGACAGGATGTGTTGATCCAGTTTTCCTGATTGAGAATATTTGCTTGTTTGTCTCCCTGCTTCTTCTCCATTTTTCAAGTATCTCTGTCCCCATCCCTTGCTTTTTCACCTGATCTGCCTCTCCTCTCCCTGCCACCCCATCTCTTTGTTTTCTGTGCCATATTTCATTCTACCACCCCCATCTTGCTCCTTCTCTCTGATTTGCTCAGAATTTTCTCATGGATAAATATACCATAACAAAACTTAAGAAATTTTTAAAAATCACAATATCAGTGGAAATGTAAAGCAAGAATGAGTAGTAATGACTTGAAGTACATACTTGGGGAATTTTTTATCATTTAAAAATGGTAAGATAAGAGAAAATCTATCAAATTTTGTTATTCCAAACTGGTTCAGGTGTCAATTAGGAAAAAGCATGCACAGAAAGCATAAAAATACATGAATGAAACAATTCTGTCACAGTTTCCTGGGTCCAGAAATCAGAAATGTCTTAGCTGGATCTTTCTAAGAGGAGGTCTCTTATGTGCCTACAGTGAAGCTGTCAGATGGGGCTACGGTCATTTGAAGGCTTGACGGGGGAGGCAGTATCCATGACCAAGCTGGTTTACTCCAAAGTTGGGAAGCTGAGGCTGGAGGACATCAGGAGTCCTTAGTTCCCCTGCACATAAACCCCGCTGCAGGTACCGGAGTCTTTTCATCACGTGGTGGCTGGCTTTGCACATGAGGAATCCAAGAGATCTGCTTTAGATACTACTTGATATCTACAGCATGAATGACACTAAGAAGCTACTCACATTGCCTAAAATCTTACTGAACAAATAGTTTCTGCCTCAGTTCCACGAAGAGACAGTGGGGATACAATGGAAAAGGAGGCCAGGGTGTGAGGACATGTTTTATAATGGGGTCTACACTTTGTAGATCACTGTCCCCCTGACAGAAGCAGAATATCTTGAATTCATACCACATTCATAGCAATCAGTATGAGATTAGGACAGACAGTGCGCATGCACACAGGAAAGATCCCACGAGGGCACGATGAGAAGACAGCCACCTACAAGCCAGGAGGGAAACTACAGAATGAAAGCAGCCATGCCAACATCCTGAGCTTCGACTTCTACCCTCACAACTGTGGAAAAAATAAATTTTTATTGTTTAAGCCACCTCGTCGGTGGTACTTTATAAGCCTTAAAAATAATACAAATAGGATTACAATGAGCCAACTGACAGCAAGAACAGCCAGTGGAATTGGGCAAACAAAAAAGTCAAGAGATGCAACAAGATTCAAACAGGTAACATGCAGCATTTTGTTGTTTCCTTCCATGGTTATTTTACATAAGTGTCTATCTGAGTGTGCTTTTTATGTGTTTATGTATAACACAGCATATTCCTTTGGTCCTGGGTTCAACTCTTAAAGAAGCAGAGCCAAGGAGACTTAGGGTAGAGATCGCAGCAAGTATAAAAGCTACAGACTCCTTCTTAAACTTCACCTTATGACAGCCTCTCCATGTGTTGTATAGCCCAAAGGCAAGCATGACTCAGCAATAGGAGCTAAATGAATAACTAAATAGTAGAACATGAAAAATACCATATGGCCTGTTTATCAAACACGTGCACATACATGGGCATGCATGTGCGTGTGCACACACGCACACAAAACACAAACACACACTTGCGCGCACACCCACACACCCACAGCTATCTCCATAACAGTGAAAAACTGCCTTCTGCTACTCCCAAATGAAAAATGTAGTTAATGTTTCTGACTTTATGTCTTCCCCCATTTCCCAACTTTGTCACATTATTAGACATCATTGCACCAACTTTGACATTCAGGGCTTGCCTCACGGTACTTCTGCCTTTCCTGATGATAATTCAGATAGTATTTTCTATTTGTACTCTTCCTCTCTATACCAAGATCCATGTTTTATTCCCAAAAGGCACTTTTGTAAAAACTGAGAAGTTTATTAAGTTAATGGAGTATAATTTATATTAAATCTCCCAAGGAATATGAATAAATTGCCTTCCAATGAAGGGTCCTTCCCTAGAAAAATCATTAATTTAAAAGAATTCCTTTGAAAGTGGGCATGTTATAAATCAGGTAAATTTCATATTATACACTCTTGGAGAAGTTCCCTTGGGTACTCACCAATTACAGGCTACCTAATCACCTGTCTGTATAGTTAAAATTAATGGTGCTTCCCCAAACTTCTTTTGCCTTATTATTGTCAATAGCATTTTCTGTACAATATTTTGAGACTATAACTGTGAATGTTAATTTACTACTTTGGAGTAAAGTTGTTTTTTTTTTTTTTTTTAAATCCTCACCAGTGAGAGAGAGTTATATTTTATGACCCTATAATTTTTTGTCTTAGGTATTCAAATTTTCTGTAATATTTTTGAAATTTCTGTTTCAATAATTCTAGTATTTAAATATCAGGCACCAAGCAAACTTTCCTAAGTTTTGAAAAATAACATTTTAAGTTTAGGAATAATTTTCAGTAAAGAAATTGAAGAAAAGACAAGGGAAATAACTCCTACATGTGAATATGCAGTGTGAGGTTACCATTTCATACTTAAAAATTCCATAAACTCTTACTGTTTCAGGAAGAAAAACTGAATTCCAGTTGGCATATCCTACCTCCTTTTCTATTGTCCTCCATACTATTCCTTAGGAATAAGTTGTTACTATAAAGCATTTTCTACTTACATGTAAAAACTCATTTTTGAAGAAAATACACAGGAATCCTTAGAAGTACTGCAAAATCAGTTTAGAAATTCAAAATTAACTGATTTACTGTATACAGAAAAATATCTATCTGAACTTTAAAAAATACATGAATAATATATACAAAAGTCTACCCTCAAGTTTCTTAAAAATTGTTGTGATACATATAGAAAAATTGCATCTGTGCTTTTGGAGAAAATACAATCTTTTCCAAAGGGTAAGCACAGTTTCTACCTCTAGACTTTATTTTATTTAAAAAAAAAAGTTTTTGGGGCCCCTGAGTGGCTTAGTTGGTGGGGCGGCTGACTCTTGAATTTGGCAGAAGTCATGATCTCATGGTTGTGAAACCAAGACCTGTGTTAGGCTCCACGCTCAGTGGGAAGTCTGTTTGAGAGTCTCTCTCTCCCTCTCTCTTTGCCCCTCCCCCACATCTCTCTCTCTCTCTCTCTCTCTCTTTAAAATAAATCTTTTTTTTGGAAAATTGAATATTTTAACCTTTTATTTTAACCTATTTAACCTATTATTTTATTTTAAAAATAATCATAAGAAACATCTGTATCCTGTTTTGTATTTTTCCAGACTTGCAAATAGATTATCTTGCATTCTCTAGTCAATGGTTCACATGTATTCTACACCAAGCAATTGAAAATTGGTAACATCTCTATGGCCAGGTCTCTGTGGGCACAGAGACACAAATACAAATACTATATGCATCTCAGACTTTTACTTGCTTTCGATCCCTAGAGATGTAAGCAACATTGCACTTCTATGCATTTATATTTATCTGAGTTAGGCATATAAAACCAATTTAACCCATAGTTTGAAGGAGTAAGAAAGAAATTTTGAGGAACTTTCTAAAAGTAAAACATAATGAGCATGTTAAAATAGTATTTGATGGAAATGTACATAAGTGAAAGGAAAGTGAGTTCTCTACAAAAGCAACCAGGGATGGGGAGGGGTTGGGCAATAAAGGGGAAGAAATACCAGTTTGGACTCAACTTCTTATTTCAACAGGTAAAATCACTAACTGATTTCTGATAATAGGGATTAAATGCTCATGGTTATATATTACCTGCAATGACTTTGTGCCTCCCTGGAATCACTTCTAAGAAGTACCTATGTGGTTTACATGTGTTACATTAAAGAGAAACATGTCAAGGTCAATGTTTATTAAGAAAGTCATTTATTCATGCATCTGCCATGCATCCCTGTGTCCATCCTACACCTTTCTACTAGCCAACTTCCCTTATCCTGAAATGACTCCCTGAGTTGATTGAGGCCTGCTTTTTCTTCCAAAAGCAGTAATGATACACTCTGTTTTGTTCTGTGTGTTTGCTTGTCTCTTGGACATTTACCAAATATGTGAATCAGCAGCAGTCTCTGTGCTAAATGCTGGAGCAGGATTTAACACAGGTCTGCAAGACTTTAAATCCCATGCTCATGGTAGAGCATCTCTCTGAAAACAAAGTGGAAAAGAGTTCCACTACTTGATGGTATGACCTAGAACTTTACTTTCTCATATGTGAGCCAGGGTTAGTAATAGGTGCTCATCTGAGACAGCTGTAGGATAGATTAAATAAGATGATATATGTAAACCCTCCATGAACAAAGGATATATGTAAAGCTCCCAGGCTTGGAAAATTGTAGGTATTCAAATTTTAAATATACTTTTATCACTTCATTTTTAAACTTTCGAACTCTATAGTGCAATCAGCCTCACTGAAACCACATAAATGGTGGGGGGAAACGCAGTTTCCAGTGAAATATTTCACATGTATTCCTCACCTGGAATGTAAGCATTGCCAAAACAAAGAAAAATTTGGCAAACTGAGTCACAGCTCTGCCCTGTGCTGTGGTAGCCATCAGTCTGGAAATTATTCCCATAATCCAGGTGACAAGTACAGCACGGACCAGGGCCTGGGAGAGGAAAAGGAGGTGGATGACAGAAGAACGGTTTAGGAGGTAGAACTGGCCGGATTCGGTGGTCTCTGGGTTGCTAGAGTGCCAGAAACAAGTCCTTTACACCTGGCAGGAGGCCAGCCTGTGTGTGAGTTAAAGACTAATGTTAAACTGAGTGGAAATTTAAGTAATGGTACAGAATACCCCATACTCCATAAAACACCTCTGATATTACTAGAACATGTGTATTAGTAATATAATAGCTTTTTCAAATATGAGGAACATTTAAGTAAAACAAAAATAATAGTTAGGCTTTAGGTCATTTGGTCGAACATTTCCATTTCCTTCACTAACTTTTTGGATTTTTACAGTAATTTATTTTGTTAGAGTTTGCTGCAATGGTCTGAGTTAAGATGTTTTATTCAACATTTGAAAAAACTCATTTATTTAATTATTTTAGGAGTAGAGGATTTTAAGAATTTACTGCTCTGATTCATGTAAGAGCAATTTTTCTTCACTGAGTAGCATCTCTGCTGCTACCTCTTGCTTAACGCCTGTACATTAGTGCACAAGAGAACCCTTTTAAATAATGCTCCGCATCTGACCTGTGTTTCAGAACATTCACATATGCACAGTGCCGTGGTAAATCAAAGGTTCCTTGTTGGATGCATTAAGGGAAGCTATAAAAGAGAATGAAATGATGCTTAAAAATAGAACGCTAATAGGAGGCCCAGAAAAAATCGAGATGATAATTACACAGTGGCTTCATACACTCAGTCAGTCCAGCTAGTTGAAAAACTTGGTGTTACAGAGGGAGCAGAAGACTGGAGCCTTGGGGGTGAAGTTGGGGGCTGTATGCAAAAACTCCCTGTTTCTCCTCTGTGTTCCCACTGTGACAGCACTTCCCTCTGATACCAGATGTGTGGGTTCCCACCCACCTAGTGGTTCTGTGACACCAGCTGAGTGTCCCACAATTCAGTTCAGTTCTGACGCCATCTACGCGGAATGTGCACCAGGTCCCACATGCTAAAGGCTCAAGCCTTTAGCAAGCCTCCCCCATTTCAGACTCCAAATCCAAGTTGTTACCTGGACTTATGACCAACCAGCTATAAATCATGACTCCCTCCCTGGGTTCAACAATTTGTTAGAATGACTCACAAAGCTCAGGGAAGCACTCACTTATATTATAAACAATATAGTAAAGTATACAGATGAATAGCCAGATGAGAAGACATGTTAGGTGAGATACGGCAGCATCGCAATCTCAGGAGCTCCTCTCCCCGTGAACTGGAGAGCCCCACCCTCCTGGTATGCCTGTGTGTTCACCATCCCAGAAGTTCTCTGAACCCTGCATTTCTGGGACTTTTATGGAGGGCTCATCAAGTATGCGTGATTGATCATTTACTCAAAGTCCAGCCCTCTCCCCTCTCTGAAGCCTCCAAGCTTCGGGACCAGTCCCTACTCCCCTGGCAGCCCGCCAAGAGTTTCCTCATTAGAACAAAAGATGTTCCTACTCCTCAGAAAATCCCGAAGAGTTTAGAAGCTCTATATCAGATGCCCCAATTATTTAGGAAATTATAAACTTCTTATGAGCTCTGTGCCAGGAACTAGAGGCATTTTTATCTATATAAATTTTTCCTATTATTTTATAAGGGGGAGGTGGTAATTATGGAGGTAATTTCATAATTGAGAAAATCATTAAAGAAGACTAATGCAAGTTATAAAAGTTGGGGGGGGGCTCTGTTCTCTTAAAGAGTCAATATGTTAGAAAAATGAAAATTATAGGTGGCCCATCACTCATTTCCGTTTACAGAGAGAAGCCTGGCCCTGCTAAACCTGTGGTTCATTCGCCAGTTGTCTCATCACTAAGCATACACGTGTGTCCTCACACCTGCGTCTCTTGGAAGTCTCCCTGAGCCCCAATTCGAGACAATCTTGCCTGAACACATAGCAGCACACCAAATACACCTTTCTCTGTTGTCAATCCCTAAAAGCACTGTGTACTTGATATTGTGATTACTGATTTAGCTCTCATTTTTACTCAAGTAAATTACTTTAAGGTACAGGATATTTTTTGTTTGTTTGTTGTGTGTATGTGTGTGTGTGTTTAACTGCTATATGTGACATTCATTGATCATTCAACATGTACTTTTAATTTGAAGTAAAGAAAGATTTCTACCAACTCCATTATTTCCACTCCTCCTTACTGGCAAGCCTAAATTCATACTCCTTCACTCCAGCCCCAATTCAAGGATCTCCTCTAAGACAGTTGAAAACAGAAACCATGAATGCCACATTTCCCAGGACAGATCCTAAGTTAAGTTCATTACTACTGAAGACAGATGGGTTTAGTCTGTCTACTGCAGCATCCTTCAAAAGCTACTGGTGACATTTCCTCCGCATCTGGGAGAGACTGCGTGAAGCATGAGCACATTCATGAATCCACTTTGAGACCCACACAAGGGATTTCAAGAGATGATCAGTTCCGCAGAAGGTGCACGTGTGTGGAGCAGGAGCTCCACTCATGGACAATGTGATGCGGTGCTCCAAGGGAACCGCAGCAGGATTTCCATATCCCACAAACATTCATTAGTCTACTGAGCAACTTGGGAAAGCTGGCCTGTTTTCACTAATGCTTCAGTATTTCTGACATAAGTAAACTGTTCCACAGTGGGCCATTCATCCTGAGACAGTCATGGTGTAGCACAGAACCACCCACGTTGTAGAGTTAAGTTAGGGAATTGCTGTGTGGGCTAACCAGTGTCCCATTTCAGGTGTCTAATCAGCTCTGGGCTTTTATTATTATTGGCTCCTTCCAGATAAGGAAACTGAGCTCAAGAGACATGCAGGCCTTTCCCTATAAGACAGAGTTACCAAGCTGCAAAACTAGAATTTGAATCCAGGTCTGTCTAACTTTATGATTTTTTTGAAGACAACACAATGAATCTTCTGAGTTTCAAAAATAGAATTTTGAGTGGGTTAAAAAAATATGCACATATACCATATAAAGTAATATATAAATATATATTTATAAATATAGAAGTATAATATAAAGTTATATAAGTACATACTTATAATCTACTTACATTATAATAAAAGTATACTATATGATATACTTGCATATATTCTATATTACTATTATATGATTACTATAATTACATGATATACATAATATATAATTATATAAACAATATCTATAATATATAGTAATATAAACCTATGATACAATATAAAGTAAATATGCACATATATACTATAAAGCAATATATATATTTATAAATATATATAAAAATACAGAAAGTAATATAAGGTAATATATAAATAAAATAAAAACTCATGTTTAAAATACATGGACATTGTGGCTAGATTTCTTTTTTTTTAAACCATTAGTTTGGTAAGTATTTGCTGCTTTCATTAACTGTTTTAATATGGCTTATCTCCCCATTTAGTTTGAATTCTATTTACAGATCTGTCTTGTCACGTGCCTCTTCAGTTCATCTTAGTTTCTAAAAAGAGCCTCCACCTCCTAGTCCTCAAACTATATTTGTTGGCTAATTTGTATTCAGCTCAACTTAGTAGAGTTTTAACAATGAGATAGCCTTATGAATATTTAGTTTTAAATGTTATGGATCCATATAAAATAATTTTGTTGAAGACCTGAACATTTGGGGATTCACAGTCCATGCATTTAATCTACAAATTTGAAGCCTCACAACTTTTTTTTTTTAATTGCACATTGGTACTATACTTGTAAACAGCTGAACCAACTAGGAAAATATTATCTATTTTTTTTAAAGATTTATTTATTTATTTGAGGGAGGAAGGGCACAGGGAGAGGAAGAGGGAGAAAGGGACTTTCTGCTGAGCAGAGAGCCCGGTGCAGGGCTCCATCTCATGACCCTGAGATCATGACCTGAGCCAAAACCAATAGATGCTCAACCCACTGAGCTACCCAGGTACCCCAAAATGATCTAAATTTTTGCATCTGGAATGGTCACTTTGAAGGGCCTCACTGCTAAATTTTATTGTCACTACATTTATACTATTAAAATCTTTGGGGGGATTCTTCTTTCTTAATTCAGTAAAGAGAACAAATAGTCTGTATAATAATAATCACAAAGGAAGAAACTAGAGTGCCAACCGACTGCCTTAGTGTGGGACAGGGACGTAATAGGTAGTAGATCCAGTCTTCAAACGTCAGCAATCTGACTCCTGAGCCCACACTCCCTACCACCATGTTAGAGTTAACTCACTTGACGTGTCACAGCTAAAGGGACACAGACATTTGGTCTTGTAGAAACTTTATGTACATGATCTGAATGACTATCAAAGTGATTTATTAGAATATTAATCTATGATATGTTGCTCTTCTAAACAAGAAAAAGGGGGTTGTGGAATAATTAGGTAAATACATATGTCCCAGCAAAGTTTGCTTTTCGACTACATTTATATTAAATTAACTTTAATGATGTTTCTAAATAAAGAGATAAATAAAAAATGAGTAATTAATTCATAGAGCAACAGATGATTAGTAATCTTGTAATTATTAGTGGAGTGAATATTGGGAGGATATAAGGAAAAAAGGACACAAATTTGGAATTTTGCAAACAGGGAAACATCATAAATGAAAAGCATATGCCACAGTTACTGGTAGATACAAACCAATGTAAAGTTAGTTCAAAGCTTTTAGTCCAATACTATCTGGAGGAGTGGGTGAGTGATGATAAGCCTGGGCATTACTTGTGACCCCAAATGGAGTGATCCTCAAGCTTGATTTTTTTTTTCAAAAATTTTACTTATTTATTTGACAGACAGAGATCACAAGTAGGCAGAAAGGCAGGCAGAGACAGAGAGAGAGGGAAGCAGACTCCCCACTGAGCAGAGAGCCCTAGGTGACCGGGGGCTCAATCCCTGGGTCCTGGGATCATGACCTGAGCTGAAAGCAGAGGCTTTAACCTACTGAGCTACTGAGGTGCCCCTCACAAGCTTGATTCTTAAATGAAAGTAAATGGATTATTTTTTTCAGTTGGTGACAGGATGTTACTGGGTCTTGAAAAAAAATTGGGGACCGTGGGGCACCTGGGTTGGCTCAGTCATTAAGTGTCTGCCTTCAGCTCAGCTCATAATTCCAGGGCCCTGGGGTTGGGCCAGCATCAGGCTCCCTGCTCAGTGGGAAGCCTACTTCTCCCTTTCCCACCCCCCTTCTTGTGTTCCCTCTCTCGCTGTGTCTCTCTCTATCAAATAAATAAATAAAATCTTTAAAAAAAAATAAAAATTTAAAAAACAAGTATTTTAAAAAATTTGGGGTGGAAAGAGATTTCTACATATATTACTGAGATTACAAAAATACTTTCTAATTTATCTCTTACAAAAACATTTTAACATTACATGACTCTCTGCCTTCCATGGTATTAAAACAAGAAAGCAGAGAGACAGGTCAATTTGCAAAGTAACTTCTTATCTGTCACAGGCAAATACTAGAGTTAAGCAATTATTTAAAGATTTCCAGTGTGTCCAGACAGGGTTTCTCTGAAATCAGGGATACTTCCGAATGATGCTGGAAAATTCACAGCACGCCTCAATGAGACAAATCACATTTCAAAACCAGATCATGACGGAACACAAAGGGAAAAACAACCCTATATACGCACAGGTGAGAGATATCAATGTTTTATTTATCCATGCACAGAGCCTCCTCCACGTCAAAGAAAACCGATAGGCACTGATCAATATAAGTTTTCCTCTAGCAAAAGCAGTTAAAGAGGAAGTTTTTATTGCACACTGATGATTCAGTGTGTGAGGACTAAAGCTTTTTATGGCTGTTGGGAGTCTCCTTTGAAAATCACATGACTGAGGTGAAAAATGAATAGAAATCATTAAGTATGTGTGCTTTTCTTTTTTTTTTTAACAAATTGAAATTAAGACAAGAACCAGGTAACCTAAATGGTTTTTCCTAACCATAATTAATTATACTTCAAAGACTGATAAATGTTTTTCCAGAGGAACTCAATCCAAAGCAACATCACCAGACCATTTCTCTCTTGATTTTTTTTTTTTTTTTAATTTAGACAATCCCTTGGATTCAGGATCATTTTCAGCTGAGACTGTCAAAAAGTTACTGGAAATGACATGTTATTTTACTTATTCCCTGAAAAACCAGTCTGATAACTTATGTCCGATAGAAATGTAGGTATTAAAGAGTCAGACTGGGAAATACCAATATAAACATGAGTAACTCAGAGACATATCTAAAGAAGGACAGTCAGCACAGACATGCGGGTTGTCTGTAAAAAGATACCATTATGCATGAAAGGAACTGGCAGAGCAATATTCTAGGACGATCTCTTGACTCCCCCACTGCAATCTTTGAGTTGACCAGATGGTGAGTTTAGGATGACTGTTCACTTAGCAAAAGAAAACCAATTCTGCTTTGGCTCGGCTTTTTCTTGCCTTTCTGCTCTCCCTGGCCAGGTGATGCAACCAACAACAAGGACTTTGGCCAAGTCTCTATGTTGCTACAGAATCAATAATTTAAGAACACAACCGATCTCTTCCTTCTCTGGGGTTTTAGTTCAATAACTTAATAGTCAGTACAATCTGACCATCCCTCAAGGTCTAGAAAAATGGTTCAAAAGTTCTCCCTTAACTCTCATTACCACATGCGGCCTGAAGAAATCCAATGACCACTGTGTTTTGCGAATTCCCAGAGGATTTCAATCCTCTTAAACTGCTTCAAATGATAGACTCCTGCTTCAAAATACACTTTTTATATTTATTATTTTGGAACCCATAATAGGAAGTTTTAGCCCTTCCTATGATTTCAGGCCAAATCACTTGTAAACTTGGGAGATTTTACTGATGTTCTGGAGGAACAAAAGGAGATATTTTCTAATGCAAGCCTCTCAGGACAGTAGGCATCACCTTTCCTAAAATCTTCAGCTGGACAATCATCACAGCGTTCTGTTGAGCCCTGGTGCTTCCTGTATCAGACCTGCCCCCTCTTTAAACTCTATACGTTTATGAATGTATGTATCTGTAGGTGATTTATTAATCAATCTCATTCAGTTTTAACCATGAATGAAACTGACTATTGGAATAACATGCATTTTCATATTAGCAGGATGGGCTCTACTTTGTTGTGGCACCAAAGAATTCCTCAATCTCTGTGCTTTCACACAATGAAAATTGTATTCCCCACCCACATAAATATTCCTGTGATTTCATGTAGCTTTCCATAGTGGAGGTTCCCCAGAAATTGATGGACAGGCCCACCCATGATTGCAGCAGCCACGGAAGACAGGAAATGGAGAATTTTCCGTGGACTTCTCACTTGATACATCCTTGGTCATAACCCATCCCAACATCAGAAGTGCAGAGCAATAATAGACTTTGCTATGACTTCAACAGAAAGACAGGGAGATATTGGTGAAGATTACTGACAGCACATGTCTCTTGTATGATATGCAAAGCCTCCCATATGTTTGAGTCTGAAACTGAATTTTTTATTTTATGCACCTATACCATTCCAATAGCACATTGGCTTATTTATACTACATTTTGATATTACAGGTTTATAATAAGCTTAAGTATCTGGCACTTTGGGCTGAAAGTACAAAAAGGCTGTTTTCGATTCTTATCCTTGGTGAAGGTATTCTTTTTTGTGTTCATGTCTGTATTTTTAATTTTCTCTACTACTATATTTTCTATCACTGCTATGCATTTGGGCAAATGCAGGGGGTAATTCTTTAAACATTAACACTAATTTACCAAACTGCAATGCATGGTTTTTGAGAAATGCATTTAATGAAACACAGATTAAGCATCATCTGTATTTCACATTTCTGTTCTAAAATATGCAATTATTATAAATGGGGAAATTGTCATGCTTCCAAAGCTTGAACTGCCTAGAGGTGACTCAGTCAGACATGTTTCATGCTGAAGAGAATCACTGTACTCTCACCTACATCCAGATGAGCAAACCCTTCATATCAGAGGCACTCCAACAGTGAAAGAGCTTGGACTTTCTGCCAGGTCTAATTTACATTTACACCACAGTCAAAAAATTACTTGGTTTGACAAAGGTATTCTTTTCCCTCTATTTAATTCCATTTCTTGTCAGCAAAGAGATGCCTCTGCATGTCAGCAGAAGCTGTTCCCCTTCCAGATACGAAGGGGTTGGCAACATCCTACAACTGGGAACAAAGCAGGTAAAAGAGGTGTAAGGCATCAAATAGACGTTATCAAATATTACTTGATTTACTATTCCATTCAAGCTCAGTCAGTTTCAGCAGCAACCAGACCCTGATAACTGGAGTCTTCTGTAATTACTCTGTATCTATGAACTGGTCACAATGCCATGCCTGAAAGAATTCAGTCCCTGGTCTGAAGCCTCTGCCAGGGAAGGGCTACTGTTGATGAATTCTTTGTTCAGACCTCCCAGCTGACTGTCTCAGAAGTGCCCATCAAGCCTGCATTTGTGCAGACTTGAGTAAATCCACCTGTGTTTAGAGCTGGTGGCTCACTTGCTCTTTCATCATTTCAATTGCCTGGACAGACGCATCTCCAATACGGCCCCTTGCCAAGCGTTGATTGATAGAGATCAGAAATGGCAAGATCTTTTTGCTTCCTAGCCAACAAATGCAATTACCACTCTAGCTGCCATCTTGCTGGGAATCCTACCACACCAAGTGGAAGAGGTATCTGTTGCTTCCAACACTGCTTTGTCTCCTGTGTTTGAGCGCTGGCTCTGTGACCTAGTCCAAGCCGTTCCATTCCCATGACAGGTCTTCCTTCCTGGCTTGGTTAGTTTCTAGACTGGTAAAAATAGGTGGATTACCCACATGTGAGGACCAACTCACTTTTTTTTTTTAAAGATTTTATTTATTTATTTGACAGACAGAGATCACAAGTAGGCAGAGAGGAAGGCAGAGAGAGAGGAGGAAGCAAGCTGAGCAGAGAGCCCAACGCGGGGCTTGATCCCAGGACCTGGGATCATGAGCTGAGCCGAAGGCAGACGATTTAACCCACTGAGCCACCCGGGTGCCCCGAGGACCAACTCTTGATCTCCCTCAGTAAGGTAAGAAGAAATGTGTGCCCCAATCAGGGGAAAATGCAGTATATCTTGTATATCTTTAATTCAACATCCCTTCTATAATAGCCTAATACATACTATCAGTTCAATAAAAATAAAATAAAATAAAAGTAAATCAGTTCAATAAAAATAAAAGTACTAGGATTTAAGTCACAGTATAGAGCAAAACACACAAAGAAAGTCAAAGAAACCAAAACAAACAAATTTAAAAAATTATTAACCTTTTTAGTTTATGATTCTAATTTTTATATACAAATAACCAAATATATTTGTGTTTATCATTTGAATGTAGTTACATTATTTCTTCATAGGTTACCTTTGTTATTTTGTTGATGTAGTAATTTAATGAATTATGTTCCCAAGGTTCTCAAAGGTTAGTCTGCATGAGAATCACCTGGTGCATGTGTTAAAATGCAGAATGGAGAGGCACCTGGGTGGCTCAGTGGGTTAAGCCTCTGCCTTCGGCTCAGGTGGTAATCTCAGGGTCCTGGGATCGAGCCCCACATCGGGCTCTCTACTCAGCAGGGAGCCTGCTTCCCCCCACCCCGCCCTGCCTTCCTCTCTGCCTACTTATGATTTTTCTCTCTATCAGATAAATACTTTTAAAAAAATGCAGAATTGATATGTAGCCCATACATTCTCATGCAAGGTATCTGGGACGCCTACGGGAAAATGAATTTTTAACAAGAGCCATAGTGACATTAATATAAGTAACCAGAAGGCATTTTGAGAATCCTTGATAAATGCAAATTGTTTGGCACAATGGCTGTCACATACCAAGACTGTATATATTAATGTTATGATATATAAGTGAAATGGAGTTGGAAGTCTAACATGGCAATGCTGTCCGTACAAGTCCTCTATCACAAATGACAGGGAGAGCTGTGCGAGTGGTTGCAGAGTGACCACCGGTGACTCCTGTCCCACCCCAGGTCCAGGACAAGCCACCATTCCCGTGCTGAGTGTCTGATCATGTTCTCAGATCACGAGTCTCACATTTTTCTGGTGGAAATGTTGACGGGCTCAATGTATTGTGTATTTGCTCAGAACCAGGTCCTTAAATATTGTTAGATTTACACATCACACTCTCAGCAATCACACATGCACCTCTGTGCTATCTGTGTTACTAAATGTGCGGAACCAGTCCTAGGGGTCTGGGAAGTCCTAGTGGTCTGGTCCCAACTGTCTTCTTTCAGTTTTTAAAATTTCTGAGCATGACCTCTATTCTTGGCCTTGTCACTCCATTTATTTTCCACTATAGCCCCATGGACAAAAAAAGCTCCTTGCACTGGAAGTAAAATAAATTTAGCCTGGTAATATAGGAAGTTGCATGATACCTGCTCAGTTTTCCCTGCAAAGTTTCATCACAGAAAAGCACACTATCCGGCAGAAACAAATCATTTATTAGACAAACTAGTATGCCATGAATTTGATTTCCTAGGAAGTAGGACAGTAATTAGCAAAATCATAGGGCTTGATTTGGTCTCAAACAACTTTAAGAGAATGACTCAAAAGTGTAGACAGAGTTGGTTACGGCCAAAGTTACATGGTTTGTGGCAATCACCCATAGGTTGTTCTGCTGAAAGCCCAGTGTTGATCATTCCTTTCATTGAAGGCACAGTTATTGATCAACCCCTTATTAGAACAAAGATAAAAAATATATATATATATCCCGTAAGTTGACCTCTTAGAAAATATGTTCCTGAAAACTTGTCTTAAAAAAATTATTTATTTGAGAGAGAGAGAGAGCAAGCACACAAGCCAGATGGAGGGGCAGAAGGAGAGGCAGAGGGAGAAGCAGGCTCCCCGCTAAACAGGGAGCCTGACGTGGGACTTGATCCCAGGACCCCAGGATCATGACCTGAGACGAAGGCAGAAGCTTAACCAACTGAGCCACCCAGGTGCCCCTGAAAATTTGTCTTAAGACAGTGATTTATCCATTGGAAAAGAGTGCAGGAAGGTATGTTTCCCAGGCAATGGGAAAGGGGCCGGGCAGGGGCCAAGCTGGCATGTGGCACCATGTGCCTAGAAGGAGAGAGTAATGAACCAGAAGCAGGGAGATGAGTGCTTAAAGGGACTTTGGATGGTGCTGGAAGGAAAGCTTTAACTACATTATAGGTGGGTCTAGATTTGTCTGCTTCTAAATAACCTTAAGTGACAGATTTGGCTGGGCTCATCCCAGGACCTGGTTGGGAGAACTAACACTGCTGTCTGGCACCATCCACTGGGTAGAACATTTTAGAAGAACCAAAAATGAGATTAACATGCTTTGAAATTGACTCTTAGCAGGAGGAGGGATTTAAATTATTTGCTGATATCAAATTCAAAAAACATCCTTCGTCTTCTTTTTTTTTAAACTTTTAAGTTAAACTGCTAAACAGTATTTCCAGAATTAGGAATCTAAACCAAATTGGAAAATTAAAAAAAAAAAAAAAACTACTTGTATCCTGTCTAATGTCCTATTGGCCTTCAAAAATAATTTCTATTTATTCACTTTCCCATATATGTTTATAGAGAAATGAGGAATAATTTGATAACTAGAAGACATATTCATGAAAGTTGTAGGATTTGACTGCAATGGATCTAGAGAACAGAGTTAAAAGTGGAGTGCAAGAGACCAGGAATTCATCCTGAGCCAGTTCCAATTCTGGAGGAACTAAGGGGATAATAGCCTTGCCTGCCACCCACAGTGGTAACTTGAATTTCAAAAGCATTAAAAAAATGGAGTCTGTTTTCATCTACTCTGGGATGCTGGATGTATTAAAACTGATGGTATCTGGTAGCTCAGCACAGCATTGTCCTGGTATTTGTAATCAGGACAATGGCTCAGTCTGTGTCCTGGAAAGTGAACTCAGGTTCAGTATACCCTCAAGCTACAGGAACAGGAACAGCCTGTCATCTTCATGAGACTGGATGTCAAGAGAGGAGTTTTTGTTTTGACTTACTTCAGCTTGTGCCTTTCAAAACATATGAAATAGAACCATATTCTTGTGATAGGGAATCACAATCCAAGGTGACCTCAACCAAATCTAGCTAACGGGTGTTTCACCTTTAACTGAAGTCTTTATCGAGTATCAGAAAATCACACTCCGCCTGGAATTATGGACAAATAGCTCCGCACAGGTAAAATTCTTACCCTTCAGTTTCCTTATAGAAAAAAAGGTCATTTGTATATTTCTGACTGAAGCTGAGAGCCATACAGGAGGTAAGGTTTTTCTTGCTGTTGCAATAATAATGTTGCACCTGGATACCAGCCACTGGATCTGACATTACAGACTTCAGCATTCATGCAGTCTCAACAAATGTTTCACTCCGTGAGATTAGGAACGTTATAAGCCTCATGGCAGGCTTTTAGTTTAAACTTCCTTCCCAAGAGATGACTGGCTGCTCTCAGCATACCGTAGACGTAGGTACCTGTGAGAGAGAGTGACTTCTTTACTGGAGTTCAGTCCAAAAAGGGCTTCCTGGATAAAGGGTTTCTCCACTCTTCCTATTTGTTAGCAACTGTCTGAGTGATGAGGAACAGAAGGCTGGCTGAGGACAAAGCAGAAGCAGACATCCTGAAACCTTCCCCCCACCCCCACTCCTGGGTAGGACATTTGTAACATTCTTTAGGAATCTCCCAACTATCTTAATGTTGATAACTTGCTAAGAAGAAAAATGACCTTGACAATGGCAAGGCCTCTGGTATCCCATATCCTGTGCATCTTTAGCATATGAAAATTCTATTGAAACCTCCCTTTTTCCTTACCTCCCCCCAAACCCCAAAACCAACCTACATAACCTGCCACCCCTCACAACCCCAGGCCAGCAGCTCTTTCTGCCCACAGGTCCTGTCCCCGTGCTTTAATAAAACCACCATTTTGAACCAAAGATGTCTCAAGAATTCCTTCTTGGTCATTGTCTCCAGACTCCACCCCACTGAACCTCACCTATATTCTAAAACTTCATCATGAGGGCTCTATAACTCATTCAAATAAGTCCTGAGTTTTTAAATATAGTCCACTTCTAATTAAATATTTTCTTGGAAATCATATGTTAATTTTTTACAAAAAAAACAGCCAAGGTATAGGAATTGTATTATACTAATGTACATAAAATGTATTCTTGATCACAGATATTCACTCTGTTTTGGTCTTTAAAACTTATTTTAAATACTATGCCAGAACTACCCAATGTTCAAAAGTTTTAAATAGATGATGTATCAAGAAGAATTAAATTTTGGTCACTCTATGTCACTGATGAAAAGAGTGATCTAAATATTTTATCACAATTTAGTGTTTATTTTCTACCTTACGACTGTGAGCTTCATTCATTCAGAAAGTTTGTAGACATGTGTTGGAGTTAGAGAACTGTGGATGATCCCAGAAAATAGAGGTACTAACTCAGAACAGGGCCCAGTACGTTAGCTACAAACACTCTTTCCTTCTCTGACCCTCAAAGAAAGTTTACATTAACATGTTCTTTCTCTTTCAAATAAACTATCCATTGACTACTGCATACCATAATTGGTTTTCCCTGTAGCGCTGAAGTAATGAATATGTGATTCATTCAATGACTTATTTCGTCTATTGGACTGCATAATGTCCTAAACACAAAAGAAAGGTCCAACAGGTAACAGCTCCAGATTAAATACCTATTGATTCACTTAGTGCCAAAAGAAATGCAAAATACCGGCATAAATAGTCCAAAGCTTACATTTTACCTACACAAATAAGAGCTTCTTTTGAAAGGGTATGCCCTAAATCCTTGACAATAAGCCTAGACAGGGAGGGAGAACTACATCCTTGTGAATCATGTGGCCACCTGCAGGGGTCACTTATTTTCATGTAAAAGGAACAGGTGGGGGGAGAATAAATGCGGTTTCCACAGAGGGTCTGAGACTTAGTGATTAAGCAGGTAAGCCCAGGTAAGTTAGATAAGAGCCTATTTTTTATAGTTCTGAATTTATTTTGTAAAGACAATAACAGACAGAATTGTGTTTACCAAATTTATTTTTAAATCCCTTAGAATTACCAACTTGTAAGGCAATACACTCAATAATTCAGGGCCAGGTTTGTTTGTTTGCTTTCCCCCTTCTTCCAGCATTGGTCCAATGGAACTTTCTTCAATTGAGCAGCAAGTAAAGTTGTTCGGTGATGCTTATTTGCTGTGCTAGAGCTAGAAATAGATTATAACTCAATATGGTAATGACGGGGTTTTGGAATATAGGTGAAGTTTGATGGGGTGAGGCAATGGCCATGAAAGAATTCTTGAGATGCATCTGGTGAGAAAAGGTGGTTTTATAAAAGCATGGGGACAGGACCCATGGGCAGAAAAAGCTGCCCTGGGTTTGTGAGGTGTGGCTGATTATATACTTGGGAATTGGGGGAGGTAAGGAAAAGGGAGGTTTCAAAGAGATTTTTGTATGTTAAAGAAGACTCACAGAATACTGGAGGCCTTGCCATTGTCAGGTTAAGGTTGTTTACCCCTCTAGTAAGGCATTAACATGAAGATTGTTGGGAGCTTCCTGGAGGAACTTTACACTCTACCCACTTCAAGTATTTGTCAATGGGCTGCAGATTATAAAGACATTTAAATGTATTTACATTCCCTTCTGGAAGCTAGGTTATTGATAGAAATGCTTTGTTCTTGTAAATTGCTAAGACATTTGCAAACTGAAGGAGATCCCTGTCTTGCAGGATTGTAATCTCTATAAACTAACTACTTGTTTTTCCTTTAGGGCAGCCAGGAGTGCCTGAGGAATGTCACATATATCCCATCTGGGGGAATTGGGGGTGTGGATTGTCAGCTTTAGCCTGTCCTCAGCTTACCTTCTGCTCCCTTATTAGTGAAATACATAGAATGAGAGGGAAATACAAATAGATATGAACTTTGCAAAGACAAGAGTTATGACAACTGCCACACACCCCATGGAAATACCCGCTGGTCACCATGATGCGTGTAACTGACACACTATTGTATTTCTCTGATTTTCCTTTTCTTCCTCCTCCCCTTTCTTCCCTCTTTTTGGTGGAGGGTATTTAGTTTGCATTTATACAATAAAGTTATTGCAAAACCTGGACTGAATACTGGCAGAAGAACCAAAAGGCACTTGGAGACTTTGGAGGATCAGAGGTTTATTTAACACCAGTGGGCTCAGACGAAGTTATTCTCCAAAGATCTGAGCCCTGAGCACAAGCAGAGAGGGGAATTATACCCTTCTACTTCCGCATACTTGGTACTTTTGGAGCATGCGGGGAAATGGGGTAGAAAAGAAGAACCCAGAAGGGCCTTGAGACAGGGACTAGAATTCCCTTGTCAGTTTGGTCAGCCATCTTAGAGTGCAGTTTTTCCCCTATCAAAGTTAAGCATGATTTTTGGAGTAACTTCCTTTTATGAAATAGAACTGAGTAAGCACACTGGCTACAAAATGAAAAGGAGAGGGCTGAAAGTTGATGATAAAATTAAAGAAGATACAAATGAACAGAAAATTATCCTATGTTCATGAACTGGAAGAATTAATATTGTTAAAATATTCATACTACCTAAAGCAATACACAGATCGATTCAATGCAATCCCTATCAAAATTCCAATAGTACTTTACACAGAAATAGAAAAATTAATACTAAAATTTACATGGAACTGATGTGGGAAACAAAGGCAGAAGAAAAAATTATTAAATTTCCTTACTTACTGACAAGCCCTTAAAACAGGCAGAGTGACTCTCCTCTAGGGACTCAACTACCCCCACCTTAAGGCTTTGCTAAGGGGAAAGGGCAATCCTAGCCTGAACGACCCCTACCCCCAACCAGGATCCTGTAAGTCTACTTTAACAATTCCTTTGGAAACTTTATCTCTAAACCTCCAAGAACCTGTCGACAATCATTCCTAAGCATATGGCCCACTGATATACATCTAAAGGGTCTCACAAAAAGGTTTTATTACTGGTAATGAATAACCTTTTCCCCAGACAATAGCTAGCCCCTCAAGGTCCTAGAAACCTTTCTTCCAAAATTTCTTAGAGACTTACATCATCCCTAATCCCCTCCCCAACTTACAACTCTATAATAGACCACTCTTCACATCCCCAGGGCAGCAGCTCTTCCTGCCCACGGGTCCTGTCCCCATGCTTTAATAAACCACCATTCTGCACCAAAGATGTCTCAAGAATTCCTTCTTGGTCATTGGCTCTGGACCTCACCCCACCGAACCTCACCTATGTTCTAGAACTTCATCAGAACCACAAAAGACCTCAATGGCCAAAGTAATACTGAGGAAAAAGAACAGAGTTGAAGGTATCCTATTTCCTGATTTCAAATTATATTCAAAGCTGGGTGTCTGTTAGAGGCTGTTGAGTTAGGCTGTAACAGGATACCTGGAGGCCAGCAATGAAGTCAGAGGCCTGAGCTAGGAGCACTCCAAAAAAGCCACAAGAAGCCCGATCAAACCAGACAGACCCAAAATGGCAGGTGCCAGGATAGGAAACCCCTGAGCAAAGAAGGAAGAAGAAGAGGGAAACCTGCTTCCCAGGAATCCTGCCTCAAGTAATGAATATTCTACTCCCTGGTTAACAACTGTCTATAAAAGATAGAAACCCAAACCCCAGGGTGTGCATCTCTCTCTCTCTCTTGCCTGCTCTCATATCTTGAGAGTGTACTTTTGCTTTAACAAATTTTCCTGCTTGTCATTTGCCTGCTGTGTTGTTTGTCCTTGAATTCTTTCTCCTGATGACACCAAGAGCCTTCAGCGACATCTGTGGGACAAGCAGGGTCGAGGTCCCAGGGCCTGGGGTTTCCCAGTCTACCCAGCACAAGAATGAAACTGGACCCTTACCTAACAACATGCAGAAAAATGAACTCAAAATGAATTAAAGACTTCAATTTAAGACCTGAAGCCATGTAACTCTTAGAGGGAAACATACAGAAGAAACTCCCAGATGTTGGCCTTGGCAATTTTTTTTTTCTTGGTGGGAGTTTATGACACCAAAAGTTCTGGAAAACAAACAAACAAACAAAATGTGGGATGACATCAAACTGAAAACCTTCTGCACAGTAATGAAAATAATCAAAAAAATTAAAAGGCAACCTACAGACTGGGAAAAAAATAGTTACAAACCATATATTGGATGAATTAATATCCAAAACATATAAGGAACGCATATAATTCAATAATAAATAACAAGCGACCTGATTACAAAGTGAGGAAAGCACCTGAATAAACATTTTTCTAAAGACAATGTATGAATGAATGGCCAACAGGTATATTAAAAGCTGCTCAGTATCACTCATCATCAGGGAAATGTAAATCAAAACCACAATGAAAGATCATCTCACACTTGTTAAGATGGCTATTATCAGATGTTAAGACATGATGAATGTTGACGAGGATCTGGAGAAACGGGAATTTTTGCCTGCTTTTGGTGGGAATGTAAATTGGTACAGCCACTATGAAAAACAGTATAAAATTTCCACAAAAAAAACTAAAACTAGAACTGCTATATGATCCAGCAATCCCTACTCTAGGTATATACCCAGAGGAAATGAAATTGGTAAATGAAATTAGTACCTTGATTCATGGTGATACAAGTATCATACATACATACATACATACATACCCTGGTGATGCATGTGCTCCCATGTTCATTGTAGCATTACTCACAACAGCCAAATATGGAAACAACTTATATGCCTATTGATGCAGGAATGGATAAAGAAATGTGGTAAATAAAGACAATGGAATATTCAAAAGGGAAAACTTGTCATATGCAACAACATGTATGAACTTGGAGAACGTTATACTAAGTGAAATAAGTCAGAAAGAGAAAGAGAAATACTACAGGTTCTCGCTTATGTGCAGAATCTAAAGAAGTCAAACTCATTGTAACACAGAGTAGAGGGGTGGTTGCCAGGGGCTGGGAGTGGGGAAAACAGGGAGATGTTGGTCCAAGGCACAAAGTTGCGATTAGGTAAAATGAATAAGTGTACAGCTCTAGTGTGCAGTCTGATGACTATACTTAATAGTGTTGCACTGAATACTGGAAATTTGCTAAGAGAGTAGATTACAGGTGCTCTCAACACACACACACACACACACACACACACACACACATAGGCATACAAATGGTACCTACTCAAGGAGATAGATATGCTAATGAACTTGGCTGTAGTAATACTTTCCACTATGTATATGTATGTCAAATCATCATGCTATATACCTTAAGGATAAAGTTTTTATTTAAATTTTAAAAATTAGGAATATTTAATTTTAAATATTAGGAATATTTAATTTTAAATATTAGAAAATTAGAAATAAACTGAAAATTCCTAGAAAAAAAAAGAAAGTTGACAATGAAGACAGAAGCTTAAGAATTCTCAGAATTTGAGAGAGGGAAAGGCATGTAGGCCGTGTCAAAGTGCTTACAAACATGAGTCGAGACAGAAGGGGGTTAAGTGCTGATACTAACAGTGATAGCAATGGAGTGAGGTAGATGATCAGTTTCCAAATAATCACCACAGAAACCTCTACAGAGAAGTTTCAAGGGAAGAGAGAGCTGAAGGGTCTGTTAAGTATTTGCTGGATTCTTTAAGGAAGTCTCACCAGGGCTTCAAGGATAAGTTTTGGAAATGGTAAAAGTAAGAATGTGTGACATATGACAGGAAGACTGAGGAAACATCAGCTTATTTTGCAAAATAAAGGACTTTATAAAATAACAATTAGAATAATAAATAATCACATAACTTGGAGGATTGCAGCTTGTGCATAAGATAGCATAAAGGACGAGGGGTATGTTTTGTATGAAAGAACAGTGTCAGAGGAATAACTACATTTCTTTCATCCAGTCTTTTTTTTGTTTTGTTTTGTTTTTTTAAAGATTTATTCATTTATTTTTTTGACACAGAGAGAGAGAGAATCACAAGCAGACAGAGAGGCAGGCAGAGGGGGAGAGAGAAGCAAAGTCCATGCTGAGAAGGGAGCCCGAGGGGGGACTCGATCCCAGTACCCCGGGATCATGACCTGATCTGAAGGCTTTCTCTTCACCGACTGAGCCACCCAGGTACCCCTTTATAGCACTTTCTTGTCTGTGTGGCTGTGTGTGAAAGATTGTGTTGAATCCGTGAATTGATGGCTACTCTGCCAGCTCGACAGGGTGGCGGCGGGGGCAGGTGCCATGTCTGATTCACTCGTCATGCAACCCACAGGCACAGGGTGTGGTGCTTTTCTATATAACAAGTACTCATAGTTTTGCTGAAATACAAATTTATTTACTATATGGTTTCCAGCCATGGAAAACTGAACAAATGTGTACACAATTTATTGTAGTATTTGAAGATGGTATTTGAATAAAACTAAAATACATTTTGGGGACTAATGGATACAGATATATTTGCCTTAGTTCTTTCTGAATATTCTTTTTTTTTTAAGATTTTACTTATTTATTTGACAGAGAGAGATCACAAGTAGGCAGAGAGGCAGGCAGAGAAAGAGGAGGGGGAAGCAGACTCCCCACTGAGCAGAGAGCCTGATGCTGGGCTCCATCCCAGGACCCTGAAGCATGACCTGAGCCAAAGGCAGAGGCCCAACCCAGGTTCCCCACTTTCATCCAGTCTTAAAATATTACTTTTGTTTCTATTTTCCTGAGACTCAGACTTGTTCCATTTCTTTTTCCTGCTTTCTACCTTCTAAGGATTGGTATTCCTATACCTGACTCTTGATTCATGTACTCCTTGTGCATTACATTTCTAGTACATTCACTATTTAATAAATGTTTTATTTGACCTCTTCAACCTACAGTATTAGCTTATACTTGGTTGAGATTTTTCTACTGTAGACAATGGGGACAATAAAAAGATTTGGAGAAGCATGAACAGAGAATGTCAGATCAATTTACATAGGATCAAATATTGGAAGTTACCTGTGGGACATGAAGTGGTTTAACATACATATAAATGCAGTGACAGAAAAAGAACAGGGTAGAAATTAAGGGCAGGAATAACACCAGAAGAAAAAAAATGACTAAAATTATAAAAATCTGAGGAAAACTCTGAAGCCCCAGTTTGTAAGAAAGTTAATAAAATTAAAGCACGGTAAACAAAAAGAAAACCACACAAAAGTACTTCATTATTAAATTGTTAAAAACCAACGATGAATGTGGCACCTGGCTGGCTCGGGTGGTAAGGAGTGCAACTCTTGGTCTTGGGGTTGTGAGTCTGAGCCCCACACTGGGCATAGATACTACTTAAGAATAAAATCTTTAGGGGTGTCTGGGTGGCTCAGTTGTTAAGTGTCTGCATTCAGTTCAGGTTATGATTCCCAGGGTCCTGTGATCAAGCCCCACATCCCCATAGGGCTCCCTGTTCAGCGAGAAGCCTGCTTCTCCTTCTCCCACTAGCCCTGCTGTGTTCCCTCTCTTGCTGTGTCTCTCTCAAATAAATAAATAAAATCTTTTTAAAAATGAAGAAAAATGCAAAAGCAGACTGAGGGAAAGAAGTAACACATCTTATATAGAAAGGAACAAAGATGAGAATTACCCAAGTCTCATAAAAAATGTGGGAATCAGAAAGCAATAGAACGATGTCTTTAAGGAGCTAGGGACAAACAGAAACCTAGAAGGTTGTATCTATTTTAAAAATATTTAACAATGAAGGCAAAACAAATACAAATTTCAACCCAAAGCTGAGAGAATTTATCACCAGCAGTTTTTCACTATAAGGAATGTGAACTGAAGTTTTATAGGCTATAGAAAATGATACAAAATAAAGTCTGATCTATACAGAAGAACAGATGGATGTAGTACATATAAGTGTAAATATACTAGAAAGGATTCCTTGTTTTTAATTTCTTTTAAGCACACATTATAATTTTGGTTGTTGAAGTCCAAGTTATGACAAAATACCACAGTGTATGACAGGAGGAAAACAGAAGGCATAATTTTCATGTCCTTCATTGTGGAATATAGGAGGTGTTATAATTTTTTAATGAAGATTACCATAGGATAAAGATGTGTATTTTAAATCATAAGGAAACCATAAAAACACGCATGATAAACTAAAAGAGGAACTAAAACAAAATATTAAAATATTCAATTGATTCTAACAAGATAGGAAGCAGGGGAAAAGGTAGCAGTTATAAATGAGGAATAGATGATGAGGAAAAAACAGACCTACATTAAATGTAAATGACCCTAATACTCCACATTAAAGGCAAAGATTGTGTGAATAGATGTAAACCCCACCTATAAGTTGTCTAAACACACACATATACTAAAAGACAAATCACAGGATTAGAGAAAGCAACGTCTGAAATGATATATTACTTGGCTAAAAGGGAAACTTATTTTACAAGCAGGTGAATTCATTATTATAAACATATTTGATAACATTTCAGAGTTTTTTTTTTCCATGAAGTGCTACCACATAAATAGAAATTACTGTTATCATACCATGTAAGTCTGAATTCACGGTCTCAGTGAACTTTCATGAATCTCTCATGATTTATAAAGGAACTGGAACCCAAACTTGGATTGCATATGTATTAATTCTATCATGCCAACAGAGGCATGAAGGAAGCTGTGATATCCCCCAGGTAAGATTAAAACTAAGAAAGCAAAGTGGAAAGACAAATATTACCACTAAATATAGTTTTTAGTAATATTTCAAGTGGTGCCAAGTTTCCATGAGCCGACTCACAACTCTGTACAAATTTCATTTAATTCTATTTTTATCTATTTATGTTTTAAAATATAAATCCTTTGCTTCCAAGGATAAGGAGCCTGTAAAATCATATTTATTGCTTCATTTATGAAGGAATGAAAGTCATTGCTCAGCATGTAACAGTTCCAGGGGTGGATAAAAAGTATAATCATTTCAGAGACACTCCGAACAAAAATAAATAAATAAATTAAAAAAGGATCAAGAAATATGAAGAGGTAAGCAACACATGGAGTTGGAACATGATTCAAAGGTTCAAAAGCAGGAAAAAAACTATTATTAATATCAAAGTGCACCATCAAACATAGGTAATACTTGATGGCTAAAGAGGCCACATATGGGGAATCAGAATAGGTTCAGGCAAGGGAAAAAAAGGATAGTTTATAAATATCTGAGTTAGTATCAATCACAGAATAGCAAAGATGAAATCATTAATTTCATAACATTTAGAGTGGGAGTTCTTAAAGTACTATTTTCTGTTCTAAAAATGATTTCTAAGTTTACCTTATATTTTAAAATTACTGCATGTATCAAGTGGGATAGCATTTTTTAAAATTAGTTCTTTTAAGGCAGTGGTAGAGAAGGAGATTCTGACTTTACTTTTGGGGAGCATATACTCAATTGTTTTAAAATAAATTATTTTGGAAAAATAGCAAAAACAAAACAGATTATTTTGGATATGAAATTATTTTTAAGCTGAAGAAATTTTTCATGGAGAAACACTCTGAATCTGTCATTCGGATATTAGCTTGTGAAACACAGGACTCCTGTCACTCCTGGTCTTTATGTTGCTTTTTAAGAAATTAGTAGAAAGCGTGAACTCCTTTGGCAGAAGCAGCTCCAGTCAAAGGACAAGGCCAGTGAGGGGTATGTGAGCTGGATTTCAAACCCCACATCCTTTCCCAGCTGGGATCCACAGCACAGTGAACTCACTAGAATTCAATAGCCCAGAGGATGCTCTCCCAGAGTTTCTGTCTGCAGTCAGATATACATTTCATGGTAAGAAATTAATTGCAGTCTTTTGTTTTTAGTTCTTCCCAATGGCCAGATGTGATGTAATGTCAAAGATTCTTATTTAACCTACATGAGAACGGAAGACAGTTTTGTTTATCCTCATATACAGATGAGACAACAGAAGCTCAGAGTTCTCATATCTCCTATCTTTTGTGAGGTTTTCAGCCATGTGGGGGCCTACTGAGGCCTACCAACTTCAAGTTCTTGGGTCTCCATATGAAACTTCAACCACCCGAAAGAGGCAAAATGGAAAATAAAATAATCTGCTGTCTTTCACAACTGAACGTAGCACCTTAGTGCAACTGTTCCTTTTGTTTAGGAACAAACTTAAAGGGACACTAATTATGATTTATTTTAACAGAGAAGGATCAGTAAACCTTTATCTTCTGTTACTACTACTCACTTCATAGATGAAGACGGTTCTTAAATTGGTCTATTTACACAGCACCCCGATTTTCCTGTATTGATTTAGGGAGAAATGTGTCAATTTGTTTTGACTTTGCAAAGGTTCAATAGTTAGTTCTCCAGAGGTAAACCATGTAATCTTGAACTCTGAATTTTGAAAATAATAGAAATCAGCTTAAAATTTCAATTAGAAAAGTGTTATCTCTTTAAAGGTAATAGTAGAAGCCCATCATTTTATTAACATTGTGGTCAGATAATATAAGAATCAGATAAATGCTTGATCAAGTCTTAGGATACTGTTACAATAGCTAAGCTGTGATTGAAAGTACAAACATCTTAATTCAAGAGTTTAACTGGATTTTCTAAGCAGAAGCTGAGTTCTATGTACAGAAGGCACTGAATTCAATACTTTATACCTAACAATTCTAATGACATGAATATGGAAAAATGGATGTCTTACTTTCATTTTAACTGAAAAGAATGTTTCAATGGCTTAATCTCCCCAAAGAGTATCTGTCTGTAATTTGAATAGTCTATAATTGGAAAAGGCTTAAGAAGGCCTATAAATTGATAAATAATGTTCTTTTTCTGTTGTTTAATTAACACGGGTTGAATTCTGCAAACACTACATTTTACAACCAGCAAGCAACCTGTGTCTTTGAGATTTTCACTTCAGGATTACGTATGTGGAACTCACCAAGTTTGTTATTAACAGTTTGTCATCTTCTCTGGCATGGCTTGACTATAGACTATAGCTATTATTACTACTTGGGCACAACCCTTTCATCTCTGAATGTGAGATTCCTGATCAGCTGGTGGCTACAGTGGTCACCATATGCAGCTGGGGTGAATGTGGAACTCTTGAGTGTTTTGAAGTTAATCAAAGGTTTCATCACAACATTACAAGGATTATGGGTTGATGTAGGGCCAACTCATGTCTCATTTCTCTCGTGCAGGTTGCCCTGCCAACATTGATATCCAACATTTTTGCATATAAATATATAATCATGTATAATATAACAATAAAGATAATACCCACTACTGTTTTGAGCATCTACATTGCACTAGTGCTTAATACTATATTAATTAAAAGAATATAATATGGAGACACAGTTTCCTGGGGTGGAGGGACAACCACGTCTATTATGTCAGGCAAATTATTTAATCTTTAAAGACCTCAGTTTCCTTACCAGCTGTAAAATGGAAAAGAAATAATAGCTTTTATCTCATGGTCTCATTAAAAGTATGAGATGTGATAATACATATAAATTGCTTCAAACAGTACCAGTGAGTGTTTAGGAAATGTTAGCTGTTAAAATTTTATGAGTGATGGAACAAAGGTGCAGTGAGTTTAAGGCACACAGTTAAAAATAGTGAAACCATGGCTCAGAATGAGGTTTTCTTGGCACTAAAATCATGCTCTTTCTTCAATTTCTTTCTAGCTCACCACTGCTGATGATTTTACTGTCTTGTAATTTTCAGACAATGACTAGAGTCCTGAGCCAGCCTGCTGGCTTAAATCTCAGTCTGCTATCTGCCAGCTGTGCAACTTTGAGAAAGTTAACCTCTTTCTCCCTCCTGTGCTCACCTTTAACTATGAGTAACACCAATCCTTAGACTGGTTGTGATCATTAATTAATCAACCGGTCAATGTAAATGAAGCCCCAGGACTAGTTCCTGGTGCACACTAGTGCTGTGGGAACATGATCACCATTACTTACTTACCACTTGGTTTTAGGTATTGTTTTTAGATCTAATCTCAATCATGTTTTATTTTCCTTGGGAGCAGAGACAGTATCTCACATAATTTGTAAATTTTTCATCATTCCTTCCAGGAGATATTTACTAAGTATTTATCAAGTAATATTACTTTCCTGATGCTAGATCAGCTCTAGGAGTATTGATTTTACTTCATGACAATAAAATGAGTACATAGGATTTTATCTAGTAATTCCATACCTCTATAAACCTTTGTGTTTTAAAATGATTACTATTTCTTGAATCTTAGCATCAAATGCCCTAAACTTAGTCAAAACCTTGTCATCTTATACTGATCCTCAAACTTTGGTCCCAAGCACCTCATAATGCAATTTTCAAGAAAGAATGAACTCATTTGATCGTAAGAAGCCCTTTCATAATGTGTGTGTACATCAAATCACCATGTTGTACACTTGAAAAATCTTCCAATTGCATTTGTCACTTACACCTCAATAAAGCTGGGAAAATAAACAATGCACTCTATCAAAAGTTCCTGCTTTCACCTGAGGGAATTGCTTAGACACAATGAGAATTGGTTCAATTAGATTTTAGACGAACGTAATCTAAGTGTGAACTACCTATTTCCTTTCCTACACACAAACAAATCAGGAAAGAGTCATTTTTCAAGGAGGCAATTACAGTTGGTTTTGCCATGAGAATAGTCTCTGTAGAAGCCCTCAGTAGTGAAGCTGGTGAGGAGCAACATTTAAGGTACACCTCACAACAGAAAGTAGTCAGAATGTCAATGCCAAGCATACAATCCTTGCTTCTGGGAGAATTTTCACAGGTATGATCAGAGCTTCTTGCAAGTTTAACAGGGAGCTGGTTTAGACTGGACAATTGGGGCAAATTCATATACTAGGTTTCAGAGGAAATACAGAGAAATGGGAAAAGAAGTGCCCTGAGGTACAGAATAAGCTTCTGCCCAAGTGGTCCTGCTGTTCTTTTCACCTCAGACACACCAGCATAATGAGTCCAGTTCTTCTCAGGTTTGTTCTATGTTTGCTAGGAGGAATGAAAAGGATAGGAGCTTACAGTAAAATCCATTTACTATGGGAGAACAAGCCTGCAGGACGGAATAGAACTACCATGTCCAAGAAATATGGGACCCTCCATTTTCCTTGCAGAACAACAAGAGATGCCCCTGAAATGATGGCTTGTCAACAGTTAGTGTTGGTGAGAGATTATGTCTGCCTGGGAACAGATTATGTCCTTATAATGTCCAAAAGCATCCAGGCTGCTCGACATGCCCTGACGCCATAGCTACGTAAAGACAAGACTTCTAAGGGATGCAGGAAATATTAGTCAGTCCTTGGCAAAGGAATCCCATAAAATAAGTGGAATAAGGGAGAATGGTTGAGGGTTCCTATGTTCTAGACTTAAAGATTTATTTTTTCCCCAGAGATGTTTCCCTCCACTTTCCAAAACTAATTTTATCTTTGCTATCCCCTTCTTTAGGAATTCTTGCATCCTCCTGTTTGGACATTTTCTGCCCTTTTATAAACTCTTTATTCACTGATGATCTATGATCTTATATTTCGGAAGCTGGACCATGGGACTGGTTGTGTGCTTTGTCTAGCTCTTTGGACCAGCTCTTCCTGGGAGCACATCCCAACAGGTCTCTAATCCATGCTTACCAAACAGAATGGTATTGTTCTGAATTCAAATCATTTATTTTCTCAGGAATCGAAGAAAATATTTATTCTTGTGCAGTTTCAGTTTCTGCATTACATATTCCCTGTTTCCCTCCCCCCCCATCATCTAGTTTGTGAAAAATGACTTATTAGCCTCTTTTGTTTCTCTGCCCTGTCTTCAGTCCTCATCAGGCAACACAGTTGCCACACGGTTCCCTAATGTGCTGCCCACATACGTCCATCCCTTCATCAGGAAGCATTCAAGGTCAGGAAAACAACAGCTAAATAGTGAGCACAGAATTATTGCCAGATACTCTGTTAAGGTGTGAAGGAGTGCGACAACAAAGTAAAACATGAAATTCACTATTAGAGGAGTTAGTCAGCTGGAGTTGAAAGGAGCAACCCCACCAGACCACCTTTGCTTACGACCCCAATTCTTTGTTTGGCAGGTTCACAAACCCGCCCTCAGGTTCAACGCACCGGAAGGACTCAAAAACTCACTGAAAGCTTTCCCCTTGCAATTTCAGGTTTTCAGGACAGAGTAAAACCCTTGAGGAACCTCCCAGCGCACAGTGCAGTCCAGCGGTCCTGTCCCTACGGAGTTGGAAGCTCACAGAAGCCTCAAATCACACTGCACAGATACCAAGGCAAAGAAAGCAACCCAAGTGCCATCAGGCAACTCAAATTTGACTTAAGGAGACAGAAATGCAAGCAGTTTTCAGAGAAAAGAATTAAGTGCACAAAGATCCTACAAGAGATGTTTTATCCTACTTTCTGGGCATGCTGAGTGGGTCAGCAAGGTTTCCAGAGTAAACAGAGAAGTGCAGGCAGCAAGTAAAGATACACTTTCTCATGGTAGATGCTATAAGACACTCAGCAGTCTCAGAGTCTGGAAAACCACTGGTCCTGGTATTGTGCATATATGGGTCACTGATAAGAGGGTCATAATTAATAGAGTTATAAGAATTTCAAATAGTAAGCTTTTTTTTTCATGGACATTCAGCTGTCTCAGGAAACCACGACAGTTCACATAACAAAGGATCATATGAGTGATTTAATAATTCCTATTAGGCATTTTTATTAAGTTGTCAGTAGCTATTGTTTGCTGGGTGATTAATGAAGAACTTGTAATTAAAAGATGGCTTCCACAAAATACTGTAATTTATCTTTTGGGGAGCGTTCAAGACCAGAGAATAGACCACTTACAGTTTGGTTCTCATTATACAAAGGCGCCTTTTGGAGGCAGCCATTTTCAGACTGCTTTAATTACATTTTTGGGCAATTTTAACTTGATTAAGATTTATGGAATCAACTTCATCACTTTTTAAAGCAAATGAAAGGCTCCATAGGGTTGCAACTAAATATAAAATCAGAGAGAAGAGAAGAACTAATGGGCAAGCAAGGCAGAGCCTTTTTTCTCTGTTACAAACCCCAAACCCACTTGTCAACTTGCAAACATGGTCAGACACTTCGCACGACAATGCCGTACAGAATTATTTTATCAAAGGAGTATGTGTATCTTTTTTATAAGGAAAATGAGAGGTGGGAAAAACAGATTTGTTTATTTTACATGACACAGACATGTCCAGAGTCCATGTTGTACAAACAGTCATTTATATTTTTAAAAAGTATACACAAGTATATCGAGGCTCAGAGAAAATGGGAAAGAGTTAATGCTGCAAAATGGGCTCTACCTGCAATCTTTTTTCCCCACTGAAAATGAAACAGTGTGGTGCTGAGGCCTTCTGTGCTAGATGCAAGCACGGCCAGTCTGGTTTAGAAAGGACACATCCATAGTGGCTTAGGGATGGCTGATTCCCATTTCTACTAAGCAAGGACTCTATTTGGAAATGGTGGTACTAGGCCGCTAGAATACTTCCCTGTACTTCAGTGTAACTGAACTGTATACGCACAAGGAGAAAGCCTCCTGGTCAGCAATTGTAAAATTCAGTCCTGGGGGTACCCAGGGGGCTCAGTCAGTCAAGAGGTGGGCTCTGGATTTCAGCTCAGGGATTGAGCCCTGCTTCGGGAAATCTGCGCTCAGCAGGGAGTCTCTCTCCCCTTCTCCCTCAGCTCTTCGCCTCCCCCCCAAACTTTCAAATAAATAAATCTTTCAAAAAGAAGATAAGATTCAGTTCTAGAAAGGAGAATGGTACCTTAGGAGCAGAGTCCGCATCTCAGTCTGCCGCTAAGTTTCTGATCTGTCATCCCCGAGAGGAGACAAGGGCCCTGGGGGACAGGGCACAGAGGTGAAATGTTCTGTAAATGCACAGGAGGATGGGGCCGGGTGACGGCTAAGCTGTCCTATTTTATAGAGGCTTTACTGACCTGAGCAAGCTCCTCCACTTCAGTCCCGGGCTTCATGTTAATTACTCGAACACTTAAAAACACCTTTGGAGCTTTCTCCCACTGTGCCAAACCACTGCTTTTAGATCAAAACCAAAAAGTGAACTGCAGAATGGAGGCTATTTTTAGAGTTGTAAAAAATAAGAATATATAATTTCGGTTTAGTTATTCTTATCGGCTGAAGATGAAAACATCCTCCTTGGGTTGGCAATGGAGAGTACTATCGCAGAGGACAAATCATTCACTTCTTATTCCAAGATGAACCAACCCACATTGCATGGAACATGCGTATGAAAGGAAAGCTGTCTTCTAAGACCTTGGGAAGTGCTGTGTTCCTCCTTCTCTACCTTGGAAACCCAAATGCAGGGTAGCCCTGTGTTGGTAAGGACACGTGTTGAGGTAGCTTTCCTCCCCTGGCTTTTCCAAGTGTATTCAACTACAAGCACAGTCTGTTGACATTCCCCATGTTCACAAAACACAACTTGAGAACTCTGCTCACACATATCAAAGCAACCATGTAACTGACATATTTTTGTTCATCAGTTTGGGTGTGTGTCCTCTTCTTGCCTCTTAGTAAAAAATATGAAAATTAACACAAATACAAAATAATTTTCACCATAAATATTTAAAATAGTATAACATGTATGAAGAAGTTTACAAATATATAACATATATATAAACACACGTATATACATGTACGCATATAACTGTTTATATTTACTATGATTATTTATTATTATTAATTAGTGATTATTATTATTAATTAGTGATTCAAATTTGTATTATTTTGTCCCTGTCAGAAAGGAATTTAAAGTATCATTAATGATGTATTTGGTTTTATTATTTTTAACGTATATCATTTCAAACACAGTATTATATTGCTATACATAGTACTGTATAAGAGCATTTGAACAAGTCCTCCTAGTAAGTAAATACATGTAAACCTAAATGAAGACACAGACATGTGTTTACTAACTTGACTCTTTCTTAGACAAGCTGAGTGTTATTTCTTTCTTTCTTTGTTTTTTTTTTTCCAGTCTGAGTGTGTCTGGCACCCAGTGTTATGTTAGTTCCAGGCAGGAACATGGTGGTTTTCATGAATCTGTACATCACATTATGCTCCCAGCAGGTGCAGCTATGGTCACCAGGTGGCATGATTACTGACTCTTACAACAGTCTTGTATTTTGAGCTTCCAGGGGAGGACAATCTGGGTGCTTTTCAGTAACAGTCATTTCTCTTATTCACTGTGACCTTTGCCTTTACTACTGAGTAACAGGAGTACTTAAAAGCACTTATGCAGAAATATTCAAAGAATGTGAAAAATGTCTGACAAACTCTCCAAGTGGCAGCCATGACATAAATATAGAAATGTATTTTTCTGCATTTTGATTTTTTCCCAAAATGATTGCTTCACTTAATAAATATGTTTTCAAAATGAAAAGTATTTTCTTTGAGGACAAGACTAAGACATTCACTTTTTCTTAGATAAATATATGTTGACAGGTATATTACTCAGAGTTAAATTGGAGGAGGATAACCACTATGAATAATAGGATAAGAGATTTATTATAGGAATTAAGTCCTATTCAGTTATGGGAAGAGCTGGAGAAGTGAGCATGTGAAAGCTGAATAAAGAGGCATCGCAGCCAATCAGCTGACAAGGCCAGCATTCCTGGCCAGTTGTACCCCAGGGACCTGGGCAGGGAAGCCTTTGGGGATGCAGCCAAGTGGGAGGGTCCTAGGCTCCCATGGGGTGAAAGAACTGGGCACAGAGGGAGCCTGAAAGAATGAGAACAATATGGAACCCACAGACACTGCTGCTTCTCTCGGTCATGAAATCCAAGCATGACAACTTTCAGAGGACAATGATTTGTTTGAATTCTACCTTCCAAATCTTTTGGAAAAGTTGCTGTTGGGCCAGCTTGAACCCAGAACTGCAAAGGGAAAGGGTTTCTGGGAATCACTATTTCCAGCTTCATCTGGCTGATGCTAGAAAAATCAGGCCTCTTGTCAATCATTCTTAATTACTTAAATTGTGTCTAGCCTGATGGTAGATGTGTCTTGTCAAAACAGTCTGTCATTCAACATGTAGTCACAAACTGATTGTGGACAAGTGTCTGGTCTCTCTGTGTGTTACACACTAAGGATGAAAAGAGAAAAGCAGTACCCCCACCTAAAACTTGTGAGGATTTTTAAGATCATATTGAGTATAAAGCACCTAGAACACAGTAAGTGGTCAGTAACTGTTTACTTCGTGCTAGGCACTGGAAACACAGGGAAAAGGTAGGGTCTGTCCCCTTAAAAAGAAAAAAGCCTAACTAACAGTCCTGGAACCAAAGGATCATTTTGGTATAACTAAGTTGATGGGTTGTTTTGGTATCACTATACTTTTTTTTTTTTTTTCAAGAAAGGGTAATGATTCAAGAGTACGTAGATTCAGTGTATTTCAACAGCTTTAAAACAGGAAGCACGACAGATTAGATCATTCTGCTGTGTATATGTTTCAAGAGATGTTATTAACCATCCATCATTGCTAACCATGAGAATTGCTCTTCAAAGATAAAATGTAGCACTTTATGGGTCTCTCCTAAATTCACATACATGACTCTTGATTTTTCCCTTTCTTCAAATCAAATAAAAAGGTCTTCTGTGAAATTTTATTTTATTTTTTATTTTTTTTTCCCTCTCCTCGGGAAGAAGTTAGATAGCACAGAAGTCACCAGAGAGGAAATACATATATATTCTCGTTTCTTCTGTCCAGCAAAGCACCACCAAAAAAAAAAAAAAAAAAAAAAAGGTAACACAAACAAACTAAAAACCACCCGTAAAAATGGAGACCATGGTACAGCTGTGCAATAATACCACCCCTGGATGTCTGACTTAAATACCAGCTGTGAGCACGGCATTTTATTCAGATGTGTAACCACTGTATCAATGTTCATGGATGTCTCCATTTCAGGAACCGGAACTGCCTTTCCCTTAGCTCCTCCTGCCTCAGATCCAGAAGACCCTTTCTGAGTTTCTGTTTCCCCACATCCCACAGGTAATCCATCAGCAAGTCCTGTTGAGGTTAACTTCCAAATGCACCCACGTCTGACCAGTTGTCAACATTCTCACTGACGCGGTCCAAGTCACACTACACCTTGCAAAAAATGCATGATTTTCTGACTGGTTTTAGTCAATGTGATTCTTCTTCCTCGGCCTCTTCCCCACACAGCCGCCTCCATCTTTTGTAAATATAAATAAGAGCCTATCACTCTCCTTTCCTCAAACTCTTTCCCTGGTATTCTCTCTACTTACTATAAAACCCAAAGTTCTTACCACCCTAATGAGAACCTATGTATGTCTTTATTATTTCAAACTTAGCTTCTACAATTCTACTCAGATACTTCCCTGTAGGAAACCTTGATTTTCCTATCATAAATAGGGCAGCTTTGCTCGCTTCAGAGTTACTGAGTTTACTATACCTTCTGCCTAGAGCACTTCTTCCTCCACAATTTCACATAATGCTCCCCCTCTTGATTCTCTGTCCTTTGTCTTATCTGATATACCTGTCTGCTTTCTATCCAGTAACTTCTGAAGTCCTTATCCTATTGAGCTATTTTCAAAGTAACTGAGAAATTTTGAATTCTATTGTATATTTCATTTTTAATCTCTGGGACTCTAGGATATAAACATCATGGGAAACAGTTATTTCTTTTCTTTTGCAATGGACCACCTTCTCTGCCTCCCTCCCCACCTCATGTCTGTCTCTCTCTCTCTCTACACACACGCACGCACACACACACACACACACACACACGCATTCACTGAATGAGACACGTTTTACACGAATTCCCCAAGCATTCCATTTGAATAGGTATTTGGAATCATATTTGTCCTTGGAAGTATTAAAAACTAAATGAGAGTCTCATTTTGGCATCTGAAAAGAAACATGAAGCTGTGATGAGAGACATTCCATTTACACTCACAAAACCTTGATTTAAAGGAAACTCTAAATGTCTGGGACACCTATTTGAGGGCAATTGCAATTTTCTTTCATTAGTTAATAACATGTGGTTCGCCATGTTTTGATTAATGAGACAGTAAACATTTTGTGCATTAATTAAAAGATAAGGCACAGTTTTTACACCAGGGAAATTAAATCAGACCCACTATGAAGCAGTTCAGTCCTGGCAGAAAAGAGGAAACCATGCTTGTAAACGGTGCTGATTTTTAAGAGAATTTTGTAAGCATCAGATGTAATAGTCTGAAAATTAGTCATGTTCTAATGCTAACAGCATTAATAAGGTCCTCACTGATTTTTGAAGAGCTGGTTCAAAGAAGCAACGGTCTTCGTCAGTATGGTCTCCATGTGATCACGTGACAAAAATGAAGTGAATATTTGTATATATTTTAATTCTAGATGGTGTAAGTTCTTTCGGGAAACAAATTGTTACCTTCATAAAATTTTTAAGTTCCTGTCTCTTGTTGCTCCTATCATAATCCTCCAATTGTCCTTTATAGCATTTTCTTTCTTCCCCTTTTGAAGACTTATTTATTTATTTGAGAGAGAAAGAGCACAAGCAATGGGAGCGGCAGAGGGAGAGAGAGAAGCAAAGTCCGTGCTGAGAAGGGAGCCTGGAGGGGGTCTCCATCCCAGTACCCCGGGATCATGACCTGAGCTGAAGGCAGTCTCTTCACCGACTGAGCCATCCAGGTACCCCTTTCTAGTACTTTCTTGTCTGTGTTGCTCTGTGTGAAAGATTGTGTTGAATCGTGAATTGACGGCTACTCTGCCAGCTCAAGGGGGTGGGGGGCGGCAGTGCCATGTCTGATTCACTCATCATGTAACCCACAGGCACAGGGTGTGGTGCTTTGTTATATAATGAGTACTCACAGTTTTGTTGAAATACAAGTTTATTTACTATATGGTTTCCAGCCATAGAAAAGTGTACAAATGTGTACATATATATATATATATATATATATACATATATTTAGTATTTGAAGATGGTATTTGTATAAAACTAGAATACATTTTGATGACTAATGGATGCAGATATATTTGCTATAGTTCTTTCTGAATATTCTTTTTTTTTTTAATTTTACTTACTTATTTGATAGAGATCACAAATAGGCAGAAAGGCAGGCAGAGAAAGAGGCGGGGCGGGGGTCGGGGAGCAGGCTCCCCACTGAGTAGAGAGCCCAATATGGGGCTCCATCCCAGGATCCTGAGATCATGACCTGAGCTGAAGGCAGAGGCTTAATCCACTGTGCCGCTGAGGCACCCCTCTTTCTGAATATTCCTAAGCCTAAACTGTATAAGTCCTGAGTTAAATCCTGAAATCAATTCATTACTGGTTAAGCTTTGTAAAAATCCGTTCAAAAAACACAGGAGGTCAAGACTGCTTCCCATTAGTCCTGTAAGTTGACACCAGCCTCCAGAGAGCTCTAGGCGATGCTCAGTGATGTACACAGGACACTGGAATACCAGTCAGGAGTTGTGTCTAGCCCCAGTTTGCAGCTAATCACCTGTGACTTAGCCTGCCTGGGCAGCAGCAAATCATATTTTTAAAAAGTAAGGAGATTAGTTCCCATAAGTTATATTAAAAGCCTCTTCCATCTCTAAACTTCTCTGAGATCAGACCAGGCTTTAGCCTTCTCAGGCTGTTATAACCAAGAAAATATAAAAAGCAACGGGGGGCTTAAGAAGCAGACATTTGTTCCTCCCAGCTCCTGAGGTTAAGCCCAAGATTAAGGCAACCGCTGGTCAATTTGCTGTCTGGTGAGGGCTCCCTTCCTGGCTCATAGGAGGCCACCATCATCTGTTCAACTGTCCACTCATGGCCAAGAAAGGACTAGATGGCTTCCTGGGTTTTTTTTTTTTTCTTTTTGAAGGACTTATCCCATTCACCAGGGCTCTCCCTTTTTGACCTAATCACCTCCCCAAGGCCCCACCTCCCAATACTGTCACTGGGTGTTAGGTTTAAGTTTTAGAGGGACACGAACTTCCAGTCCATAACAGAGCTGTTGATCAATTTCGTTGTAGTGTCTTGCAATATAATAAGAATTTAATTCAATTTCTTATACGCATTATGAGTCTGACCAAACTGTATTGTGTGGAAAAAATACTGAATTGTATAACTAATTCAAAATAGTTTAAAACACAGCAATTTAAAACATATGCTTTAAAATGGTGCATGATCCATCAATGTGCAGTGCAATATAGTTTCTCAAAAAATGCACACACATATCTGTACCATTCTTGCTCAGATTAAGAAACAGGACATGACTAAGATTCTAGAGGCTGCCATTCATATCCACTCATTACCCGACGCATACCCAACTTAATTTTCTAAATTCTGTCACCTTACGTAAGGTCTGATGATGTTTGAGCATTATGTACATTTAATCACATGATACTCTATCTGAATTCTTTCAGGCACTCGTACATTTATGGATTTCTTCCCAGTATGCATTCAGCTCTCGTTCACCCACTTTTATTGCTGGGTGGGATTCAATGATAGGAATATACAACAATTGATTTTCTCTGATCTGCAGTTAATGAACATTTGGGTTGTTTCCTTGTTTGGCCATTAGAGAGTAGACTGTTTCGGATCTTCTCCCCCATGTGTCCTGGGACACTCGTGAAAACACTTCTCTTGGGAATACACTTGCAAATGGAATGGTCTGGTCATATGGCTGGTAGACGCTAACACTCACTTTTAACAGTATCAATTTATAGCCTCACCATTATTTTCTAAAAATTCTGGCTACCACACATTTTCTGCAACACATGGGATGGTCTTTTATTCGCCGGTATGAATGTTCATGGTGATGATTCTTATCAATGCTAAAAGAAGCAAATCTTGAATGTACAGTTCAATGCCTTTTTACCCATCTCTAGCAGCTGAGACCTATTTCAAGACCAGAACATTTTCATCAAACATTCCTTGGGACCCCTTACGCAATGTAGTACCCTACTCTATATTCTCACCCCCTATCCCACCTCCAAGTAAACAACTCTGAGCCCTGCCCTGGAGGAACACCTCTCTTCCTGGCTTTCTTTACACCGTTTGCAAGACTGATCTCCCAAATTTCCATGCGTATCTTAAAAATCACCTTATTCAGGTATGACCGCCAGATAAGAAACAGGGGATTTAAAATGTATCATTTTACGAACTGTAACATCCATGTGCCCCATAAAATCATGACTTGAATCAAGAAAGGGAACATCCCCAGCCCACCCAAGACCCCTGCTGTCTCTCTCCATGTCCTCTCTCCAGAGGGGGCCGCTACCCCATCTGTGGTCACTATCGATCAATTGATTGACCTATATTCTCTAGAGTTTTATAGCAACAGAATCATCCAGAATTTACTCTTTAGTGTGACTTCTTTCACAGGGTCATTATCTGGAGAGGACTTACGCATGTGGTTGTATTGACAGCTCCTTTGTTTTTTTGGCTGAATAACATTTCATCATTTGGTTGTTTGACTTGGACTTCTTAGATGCACAGAACAGTTAACATGATAAAAGGCATTGCCAACTCCTCAGCATTGTTCAAGGATACTTCCTGCAAGGCTGGACACAGTGTCTATCCGCCCTCTTCAGTAGGAGGATTATCAGGAGAGGGGCTCCTGGGTGGCTCAGCCGGTTAAGCATCTGCCTTCAGCTCAGGTTGTCCCAGGATCCTGGGATTGAGTCCCACATCCCTGCTCCGGGGGTCCTGCTTCTTCCTCTCCTCCCTGCTTGTGCTCTCTCTCAATATCTCTGTCTCTTTCTCTCAAATATATAAATACAAAATTTAAAAAGAAAAAAGGTTTACCAGTAGCCACAAGTGGCTAACACTTGAATGGTTAATGCAACTGGGGGACTGAATTTTAAGAGTCTTTAATTAGCATTAGTATAAATTTAAATAGTCACAGATGTTATTGGTTGCCATGCTGTGCAATGCAGGATAGACTATTCAGTATTTCTCAAATTTCCTTGATATATATGTATGTCTACATGTGTTTTGTGTAATTGTTATCCCAGAGAAGAATGAGGAAAGGCAAGAGCAACACACATTAGAAGTTTTAGGAATCCATGCATATTAATTGCCATCTGACCACAGTACAGTAATTTTTGTCCAATCTGTATAGCCTTTATCTTACTTGATGTATTGTTATCAACTGCACATATGTGGACATTCCTGGTACTCTGTATATCCTTTCTTTACTTCCATAAAAGTGCCTGTATTGCCTCTCCTCTTAACTATCTTTTTTTAAATTATTTTTTTAAAGATTTTAAATATTTATTTTGAGAAAGAGAGAGAGAATGAGAGACAAAGAGAGCATGAGAAGGGGGAGAGTCAGAGGAAGAAGCAGACTTCCTGTCAAGCAGGGAGCCTGATGTGGGACTTGATCCCAGGACTCCAGGATCATGACCGAAGCCAAAGGCAGTCACTTTACCAACTGAGCCACCAGGTGCCCTCCTCTTAACTATCTAGTTTCTGGATACTTTGTACAGATTTTCCTTCCTTTGCCTCCTCTTTAAAATTATGAATCTTCCTCCACTTGCTTTCATTGGTTCTTTTTCGCACCCCTCTCTGGGCTACCACCTGGATTTTAATGGCTAAAATTATCAACTATATTCCACAGCTGCCCAATAAACATGCTCTGCTCTTGGTTCTGCCTGAAATTCCAGTGTCCCTCAGCTCCCACCTGCTTGGGAGAGTGTGGGCCATGAATGTTGCCCATCATTCTTCATCACCTGGATAACATGGTGTTGCTAATCCAGGCTCTTCCTGGGCCAGATTCTGAAAATGATCCATCCCTGGACATCCCTGTGCACAATGAAGTTTCAAAACTGTTTTGTCTTCTCTAGTTTTAGCTAAATTAGCACCATTAGAAGCCATACTACATGAGCTGGGCCAGGAAGCTAACCGTTCTGTTTTCTGAATCCAATGTGTATATTTCTGCTGAAATGAACTTTGCCTACATTACTGTATACACCCTGTACCATATCATCCATCAGTTCTTTTTTTTTTTTTTTTAAGATTTTATTTATTTATTTGACAGAGAGATTACAAGTAGGCAGAGCAGCAGGCAGAGAGAGAGGGGGAAGCAGGCTCCCTGCTGAGCAGAGAGCCCGATGCAGGGTCTTGATCCCAGGACCCTGAGATCATGACTTGAGCCGAAGGCAGAGGCTTAACCCATTGAGCCACCCAGGCACCCCATCCATCAGTTCTTAAAGCCTCATGTAGTCATCACAAAAACAGAAAGCCCATTTATTGAAATAGTATTATTTTAGCCTGACTTTTGGAATTGACTTTTGTATCTTTTTAAATGATGCCATCCTCTGTTTCTTCTCTTGCAGAAATGCCCCGGATGAAACACTAATTTACTGTATTTGGTTAAGTGCCATTTGATCACATTTGATTTATCTCCATGCAAATATGTAGAAATAAACTCGCTCAGCTGCTTCTATGTTCCTTAAATTAAGAGTTCAGCTCTGATGGGCCAGTGGGATGCTACTGTAGAGATGTGCCTCTTTTCTTTTATTCCCATGACATTCTACATTTTTAAAATAAATCAGATTTTCATGTTATATGTCATTTTAGCATATCTTGTGTTCTTTTCCAAGACCTACTTTAAAAAAAGTAACAGTCACATAAACCTGATTTGTTGAGATGGCAAAGTTGTTTCCAGCTGACATCCCTTGTCCTAGTTATTATAGTTTAGACCTTATATTGTTAAGTTATGGCCCAGGCTTATCAGATATTTTTAATTTTCTTTTTTTAAATTTGATTACTACTTATACTTTCAGTTTCAACAATTTGATTACACTTATACTTTCAATAATTGCAAAAATATTGTCAATATCACATAATGAAAAAGAAGGATGAACTCGAAAGCCAAAGAGAGAAGAAACATCCAACTTAACTCGTTATTGCACTTTTTTTGGAGACTTGGGATTGGCTAAACAGTTTGTCATTATTTAGACATTTGCTTTCCCCCTGCTTTTATACTGAAGTAAAGAAATGCATGGTTATTTCTTGCTCTGAAAGTTTCCAACCTTTTCTAAGTAATTCCTCCCAAATATTGTCCAAATATTCATTTTAAATGAATATTTAAAATGCAGAAAACACATCCTATTAATTTCTAATCTTGAGACTATGCAGAAAACACATCCTATTAATTTATAATCTTCCCCTAGTACACATTTTCACATATAACACAAGCGGAAATCTGGCACATGCAATCAGCAGAGTATTTGGAAATGGGTTTGCACATAAGAGAAATGTGGCACCAATAACCACCAGCCAAGCCACTGCATCTCCTGTATCACAGTGGATTTTCACCAACTTCATTTTATTGCACCTGTGTACTCGCATTCCCACGCTAACAGGCAGTTTAGTGTTTATGCTCCATCCCAAGTGGTTGATTAGAGCTTATTATCGGCGGTCTGAAATAGCCATTATACCTGGGCTCCTAGCCATGCGACTCTGCACTGGGGCGCATCGGAGTACTGGCTGATGGATAAGGTGTCCTTCATTGCCAGTTCCACCCTAATTATTCCTTGCTCATGCCCCCCAGTGCTCATTTTGTTCATTGGCTTTGTTCCCCAGGCTGCTGCTTAATAGCCTGCCCAACTCCCTGGCTGCAATTGCCAGCTCACTCCCGTTGATCCAGCCCAAACTGCCCATTCACAGACAGGGCTGGACCCCATCCTCCTTGCCAGACTTAATCCTTGGACTCCAGAGAGGAAGGGTGTCTCCCAAGGGGCCTGGGGTGGACCTGAAGGGAGGCAGGGGTTGCATGACTCTGCTAGGCCCCAAATCTGCCTCTTCCTTTGAACACTACCGACCTGGCTAAAATAGAAAATAAAAATATAAAATTCGATCTTGAGGTCTTTTAGAAAAGTGAGACTCAGATTTCAAGAAAAGAAGGTAAGTTACCTCAGGATATGGGAAGGATCTAATAGCTGTGAGCGATACCTGGGCAAGGCCCACCCAGTCCTTCTCTGCATTGTCCCTTCCAACGTGAAGGGCCTCTGAGGAGGGACAGCACAGTGTTCTGACTTACGTTGCTTCTCTTATTTTGTGAGAGGAGTGCTTTTACCTAATTTTTTTGTTTAACTTCTCTTAACAAGAGCCACAGTACTAGGTTTTTGGATACTTCATTATCTTTGACAAAGTTTTATGGTTATTTTCTTCCAGAGGGCTTGTGCCTTGAAGACTATTTCCCATATTAGTATCACATTATCTGCAAAGTATTGTAAGGGATCCTTTCCTGCTCCTCAGTAATCACTCATTTCCTCAATGGATGCTCTGCTGGATTGGCATGAGCTAAAGTCACTCTAGCACACAGTGCCAGGGCCACTCCCAGGAACCAGGCATGGGAAGCATCCTTACCTTCATGGAGCTTCTGTTGTAGAGAGAGAGGCTAACAACTTAAAAGTAAAGTGCAATATGATGCCAGTTAAGTATAAGAACTATGAAGAAAATATAACAGAGAAGAGGGTGAAGGACAAAAAACAAAACAAATGAAACAAAACCCCATGCTCACAGATACAGAGATCAGGTTGGTGGTTGACAGAGGCGGGTTTGGGGTGGGTAAAACAGGTGAAGGGGGTCCAGGGTGCAGACCTCCAGTCATAACACACTGGTCACTGGGCTATAACCTACAACGTGGGGACTATAGTTAAGGGTATCATACTGCGTATTTGAAAGTTGCTGAGAGGGTGGATCTTGAGGATCCTCGAAGAGAGAAAAAGAAAAACTATTTTAACTGTGTGATGGGTACTAATTAAATTTACTGTGGTTACCATTTCACAACAGATACAAATATGGAATCATGTACACTCCCAACTGCTCTAACGTCAGATGTCAATTATAACTCAATTAAAACACTACAAGTTTTAAGATAAAACAAGCAATGGAATGCCAGTTAAATATAAGAACTCTGAAGAAAACATAAGAGAGAAGAGGATGAAGGAGGATCCTGTCGATGTAAATGCACAGAGTTTTTGAGTTCCGACACAGAAGGACTGAGGAAGTAAGCCACAGAGTATTCGGAGGAAGAACCCTCTCATGAATGGCAGGCAAACCCCCTGAGGCAGGAGCTTTCTAGGCATCCTGAAGAAACTGCGTAAAGGCCAGTGTGACTGGTGCTAGATGAGACTTACAGGACCCAGGTTGGGGGGAGCGGGTAGGGAGACAGACCCTGTGCAGTCTTGTAGGACTAAATCGGAGATGTAGATTTTGGATCTAAAGGAAGCTGACTTCATAGTTAGAGCAAGAAAGCCATTCTTGTGACTGGCTTATAACCAAGAATATGCATTTGTCTCCTCTTGGATATCCAGCTCAAATTCTGCCATTTTCCATGTTTGAAAATCCATACGAGCTTAAAGACAGCTTTCCACGCCCACCCCCCACATGCAGATATGACATCTAACAAATGTGACCAGAGTGGACAAATGACTGAAGAGGACTTTTACTGTCTGAGCAGCAATAATGATCATAATGATCGCAGGACAACCCTTTCAGCTGGGCTGTTTCTCTGATGTCATTGAAATGATGAAGGTATGTCTCTGGTCCTTTGACTGCCTTAGGAGATACATTTGTTGAAAACAGAATTGGCATATCATGTTAAAATATTATCTTTGGAAATGGGGGTGGAAATGGTAACCTGTATATAAATTCACCTCTGAATGACTTCGTGGTGTAGTCAGTAGCACAACACAATACAAACAGTTACTTTATATGGCAAAGCACAACCCAAGGTCCACAGGTAATGCCACAGAACGTCCAGATAATAAAGGTCAGAGGAATGGACTAAATAAATACTTAACAGATAAAAATTAAAAACAACAACAATATTGAAACATTTCAGCCAAACTGATCTGGAAAATTTTCAAAGATGAGGTGTCATCTGTGTTGGAAATTAGGGGAAAGAGTAGTATAATAAAAAGTAGTTAACCATAACAGGAAGTAATTCATGTAAATGAAAAATCTAAATTCTAGTGGTAGGTCAGTTAAAACATCTGAAAACTGGGGAGTATTTACCTTAGCACACAGGAGAGAGAAAGATGGAGAAGTGAGCTGAAATCAGAAAAAGAGAACATGGAATACCAGGGAAACATTCTTTTATTCTACAAAGAGTGAAAAGTTTAAAGGTAGGAATTTGAACGGTTGCAGTGAATTTGGCAGGAACAGAATTATGGCAGTGATTCATGGAAGCACTTTTGGAGTTCTGAGTTGGAAGAATGGCATGAATTCAGAGGAAAGAAGAGTCCCCATGATACTACAGAGTCCATATAATTTGGCAACAAACTGGATTAGAATGAGAAAGGAGACCATTGCCACTTCACCACATAATCATCCTCAGGATGAGGATAGTTGATATATTTAATAAAGAAAATGTGCATTGGAGAAAAATATGACTGCAGGGTAATACAGATATGATTATTTTGATGGTGCAGATACTGACCTGAAGATAGGACGCACATACCTCAAGGTTAGAAAGCTTAAGAAAATTCTAAATCCAATACTGGATCCCTACCTCAGAGCATACACAGAAATAAAGTTTAAATTAATCACAGACTTGGGGCACCTGGCTGGCTCTAGTCGGTGAAGCATCCAACTCTTGATCTCAGCGCAGGTGTTGATCTCAGGACCGTGAGTTCAAGCCTGGTGGTAGGCTCCATGTTGGGTATGGCGCCTACTTTAAAAAAAAAAAAAAAACCACAGACTTAACTACAAGATTTTAAAACATAAAACTTTAGAGAAAATACAGGAATAAATCTTTATTTTAACTTTATTATTGTGAAAGCTTAGGGGCTTCTTCCTTCTTCTCTAGCCATCTACTATGTCTTGGACTTGTGTTATAAATGCCTCAGGATACAGGTGCTTTTGAGTGACCCAATTTCCCAAAGAAACTCCATCCTTACCTTTTCCTCCCAAGCCCTAGGCTGCATCTTGTAGGTCTCGACTATAGTCATTCACCCAGGCAGCTGCACATTTTTCATTTGCCTTAATGATGTTTTCTGGCAATGCCCACAGCCTTCCCTCCTTGTGCAAATTGCAAGATAGGTAAGACAGAGACAATCAGCTTGTGTCAGTCCTCAGGCCATCCTCCAGACGGTTTGAATAGAACAGACAAACACAAATAATTACAAATCAAGTCTGCTCTGCTACCTCCAGAACCGGGGAATGGGGGCTGCTGTGTTCAGCACCACCACTGTGCCAGGAGGGGTGAGATGAGGTAAGCAAAAACGCCACAAAGCTTTCCCACAAATTGTTAGTGCCTCTTTCTTAATTTATTGTTCACTTGGTTGCTGTAAACCTCTGCTTATTTCCAGTTCTGACAAATTGGTTCTGACAGCTTCTGCTTGCTTTGTGATGCTTCTGTGGAGGGATGGGAGTTCGAAGCTGCCCATACCACCATTTTTCTCCTGAGGTGTTTTGTGAAGAAATTTTTCTCAGACTTCACTGAAGCATTATATGCAATGTGGGACTGAGAACACACTTGAGCATGCTTTTCTGAAGGGCATTTATTCACCTTCCAGCAAAAATTTCAACCTTACTAATGCCAGTACGTTGGGAAATCTGGTCGAAAAGAGCAAAGACTGTGCAACTCTAACAAGAGGTCTGGAGCTCAGGTCCAAACCTATTTATATGGAGCTCAGGTCCAAACCTATTTATATGGGAATTTACAGATTTCAGGGATGACTACAAGGCAAAAATAACCAGCCAGGCTACAAAATAGCTAAGACTTTGTGATTCACTGATAAATCGTGAATTTATAGCTGAGGAACCCAGAGTTTAACTTTGTGCAATTATGTAATTAAGACTCCCTAGTTAGGGGCACCTGGGTGGTTCAGTGGGTTAAGTGTCTGCCTTTGGCTCAGATCATGATGTCAGGGTCCTGGAATCAAGTCCTGAATTGGGCTCCTTGCTCAGTGGGGAGTCTGCTTCCCTCTCTCCCTCTGCTACTCCCCCTGCTTGTGCACGCTATCTCTCAATGTGTCAAATAAATAAATAAAAATTAAAAAAAAGACTCACTAGGTATATAACAGTTAAAATTTTTAACCTTAAAACCTGACCGATTTTCACATTATCATCTGTCTACAAAATGAAGGTTTCATGGACATGTCATACCTGTCTCTACCTTGCACTGAATGTTTAAGTGTACAGGTATATTCTTTATATACATATTTTTCTGTATGATGTCAAGAATAATTTTTTTTAATTTGTTAAAGGCCATCATTAATTTGGTAAAAAGTTTTGTGCCTGAACAATTTTTAGAACAAGTGGACTGTTGTAATTTCAATTAATTTGTTTCTACTTAATTTATGTTATAAAGGCTTTTGTTAAGAGCTAAACTGTGATTTTTCATATGCCAGGTTATGTAGGGAAAAAAAAGAAGTTCTTTATCAAGTAATTGAATTACTAAATTCAACTCAACCATAATCACAAAGAAGACTGTAACTGCACAAACCTAAATGTAATTACACTGAGATTTTTTTTTTTTCAATCAGAATCTATATGATTGATTAGAATTCATTTTCCATGTGGGAGTTAAAATGCATGATATTTAAATGTAACCAAAGTATATCTTTCTCTTAACTCAGAAATAAATGTGTCTTAACATCTTTCATATCTCCTGGTGATTAGCTTGCTGAAGGTGTGCTGAACCATTGTGACCCCGACTGAAATGGTCACTGTTCTCCAACCTGGAAGTGAATTGCAGCAGTCCAGCTATTCAAAGTCCTGCCAGAGGTACCTTCCTTTTAGAACCAATGCTTACTCCCAACCTTTCTGCAAAGTAGTGCTCACAGTGAAACTACAAAATGACATCACTTGGCTAATTCACATCCACAAGGTATTAAGAATGAGGTCATTTTCCACTTAAAGGGCCAAGGAATTATCCACACTGGTCAAATTAAATAGATAATGAGATTTCATTACAGGACAGAAGGAACAAGATATATCAAATGGCCCTGTTTCTCTCTAGGCCAAGATTTCTGCTGACTTTAAACTACTTTCACATCATTGGCCTGTTTGAATTCAAGGGTGTAGTTTCAGAGATGACAGTAATAGGGGTCCCCAAATGAATCACAGAGCCATGGGGGCCTGTTCACAGACGACTCTGGGGCACAGATTCTTCATCTGGAAAGTAAGAGTAATGTTAATTGCCTCATAATGTTCCATGTGCCTGGGGGTTAGCAGTCTTCAAAGCCTAAAAATCCCTGATGTGGCCCTAAGCATCACCCAGAAACCTGTTGGAAGTGAGCCCGGACCTCTCTGGAATGGAGTTCAGCACCTGAAGCTGAAACTCTCAAGGTGGTTCTGACACACATGAGCCCTGAGAACGGCTGCTTTAGAACACGGACAACCTGGCATAGAGCTTGGTGCATGATACATAATGGGCAACATCATCACTGTAACCGTCATCTCCAGGGGGGAACCACTCATGAGCAACCAGAATTTACAGTTCTTTCTCTCTTGAGGTCTTCAGCCCAGAGGAATGACAGTGCTGGTGGAGGGAGGTACATGGGGTAGGATTTGAGACCTTAAGTTCCCTGCAAGGTCAGTGTGGCAGTCTGGATGCAAAGCCCCAGAGTACTTTTATAAAATCAACCTTGTGACAAGCATTTAGGATGTCATAAATTACTCAACTGCTTTATTTAATTAACAAAATGTTCCCAAGTACTATCTTGCTATCATGCCATAAAAATACATATGTATTGAATTGAAAGCAGTCCAGAAAGGTATACATTCTTTGTTTCCATTTCTATCTGCACACACCACCACGGCTCTGATAAAAGTCTATAAAACTGTATAAAGGAAATAATAATGTATGATTATACTAAAAAATCATTACTGTCCTAGTTCAATTGGAGTTATAACCTGAATAAAATATTTTAATTGCATACCCATCATACCATCATACCCTCATTTTTTAGATACCTTATTTCTAGAACTCTTTTGGTTCTGCACCCAGTTCCAATGTGGTGGTGGTGGTATGTATGGGGGTGGGTTTCCCACACCACCAACAAGCAATTCTCTACACTCTAGCTGGGTAGCCTACAATGCAGGTCAGCTCTGACGGTGTCTACCCCGAACCAGCATCACATTCCTCAGGTTATGGGTTCAGTCCTACAAGACTGCCCCCTACCTTAAAATGCTAGTTGCATGCTCGAGTTGTTACCTGTACTCCTGACCAACTGGCTAGAAAGCAGAGGTTCCCACAGCCCCATCTATGGGTTCAGTGAATTGCTAGAGTGGCTCATAGGACTCTAAGAACATTTTACTTACTAGATCACCAGTTTGTTATAAAAGGATATAACTCAGGAACAGCCAGATAGAAGAGATGTATGTGGCAAAATATAGGGGAAGGTCCTGGGGGGAGCCTTCCAAGACCTCTGAAGGCTCACCCCTATCCCAGCAGCTCCATGAGTTCATCAACCCAGAGGCTCTTTGAACTTGCCCTTTTGGGATTTTATGGAAGCTTCATTACATGGCATGATTAATTAAATCATTGGTCACTGGCGAACGAACTTCATCTCTAGCCCCTCTCCCCTCCTTGAAGGTGTCAGGGGGTGTGGCTGAAATTTCCTCTAATCACAGGGCTGGCTCTACTGGCAACCACTCCCATCCCCAGAAGCTTTCCAAAAGTCATCTCATTAACATAGGACACCTTAATCACTCTTCACACTTAGTAAATTCCAGGGGATTTTGGAGCTGTGAGCCAGGAAGACCAAATACATATGAGAAATATAGTCCAGTCATCTGAACAACCAAATATACATTTTTCTTATAAATTACAATACTGGAAGAACAAGAATCAGGAAAATAATGTGTACACCTAAATTTTAAAATGTCTATTAGGGTTATAGAACTGATTATAAAAGGATATAACTATAAAACTGATTATTTCCTGAGACTTTGCTTCTACATTTAGATTTAAACAGGTGAAGGGGTATCTTTTTTCAGGGTGTACTGACTGAGTAGTTTCACTACTGCATCTGACTGGGACTATATATTCATGATCTCAGAAAGACATTACAATATTTTATCATCTGAAACAACACACCAAATGATTACAGCAAAATTATTTTTCCATTCAAAAAAAAAATGGGTTTCTCATGAGAGAAACCCTGTTTCTCTCATCTATATCATCTGCTAGAAGATTCAGCTAAATCACAGATTCAACAAAAACAAAGGGCAAAATGTACACTGGGCTTTAGCAAAATGTCAACTTTCACTGGTATTAGAGCCTCCCACTTTCCCTTTATAGGCAAGAGCAGTAAGGCATGTCTTGAGTCAAAGAAGATGCTTAGAAATGTTTAATGATGGAAGAAAATACTTATGAGGAAAACTATTCTGTCTGAGAGTAGGGATATGATAAGAGGACTAAAAGCTTGATTTTCCATTTCACCTTCTAGACCTGAGGCTAAGCAAATTTCACAGCAGTGATTAGAATGGGTAACCTGGGGAAGAATCTGCTTCTGGCTGTGTAGCACACCAGAAATCCAAACACTCGCTCTGAAAACTTTCTTCCTAATTATGAACTTAAAACTGTGTCTCTTTCTGAGAAAAAATAACTTTAAGAATTAAAGATTAATCAGAAACAAAACACACACTTCATAAATGTACTATGAATATTAGAATTACATTAAATTAAATTGGCATTACTATAATTAATGATATTCGTTGCTTTCTTACTCATGACCAAGATCATGATATATCTATGCTATGATGACATCAAAACTACGAAGACTTTTCTATAAGACTCTCCTTAAAAGGAAAATAAGTTTTATACAATATTTTGGTATTATTTATTCAAGCTTATGAATAATTAATGTTATCTAATTTTACATGTTAAAAAAACAAAATCCACCTGAATAAATTTAAAGATCTAATTGGCTTCATTCACCTGTTCATGAATCAGGCAATATCCCAACAAACAAAGAAGAAAGCTCCAAGGAACTGCACAAAATGGAAGGCTTTCAAGGGCAGAGACAGGGGTGGGACTTGGAAGACACCAAGGAAAAAAGGGACAAAAGGGTCTGTCAGCCAGATTACCTCCCTGCAGCTGATCAGGCATTTCCACAATTACTGGTTTAAAATCCCACTCCTGGGAGAGTTTAAAACTGCTATTAGTGTTGTAGGAGGACTGGGAAGACTGCACCCTGGGGCCTGTCTTGAAGATGGCACCCAAGGCTCTTGGCCATGCCATGAGAGAGAATTCAAGTATAGATGCGCAGCAAAACGGATAGGCAATACAAGCAGGCAAGTTTATGAAAGTGGAAGTATACTTTTGAGATAGAGTGGGAGGGGAGGGTGGAAGACAGAGGGAGAGGGATGGAAGGGGAGAGAGGGACAGAAGGAGAGGTGGGGAGAGAAAGAGGGAGAGGGATGGAGGCAAGGGAGAAGGAAGAAAGTGAGAGGGAGGGAGAGGGATGGAGGGATAGAGGGAAAGGGATGGAGGAAAGGGAGAAGGAGAGAGTGAGAGGGAGGGAGAGGGATGGAGGGAACTGAGAAGGAGAGAGAAAGGGAGGGAGAGGGAGAGAGGGAGAAAGGAAGGAGGAAGACAGAGAGGAAGAGAGGAGGCAAGAGGGACAGAGAGAGAGGGAGGGAGAGAGAGAGATGGCAGGAGTTCTGCAGCTGTACACCCGGGGGGTTGGGTTTCTTCTATGGACAGTTGTTAACTAGGGGGTGGAATATTCATTAATCCTTGTTAGCAAGGTTTTTTCCCTCCTTCTTTGCTGGGGATGGGGGTGGTTCCTGTCATGGCACCTGCCACCTAGGGTCTGTCTGGTTTGATCCCCCTTCTTGTGGCTTTGTTTTGGAGTGCTCCCAGGACAGGCCAGGGACCTTCTTGATAGCTGGCTGGGACTTCCTCATTGGTGGACACAGGCCTCCAGTTAGAACCTGACTGACTGCCTCTAATTATGAGGTTGGGCATTAAGTCTCACTGGGGCTCAACATAAGTGACTCCATTTGGGGCACGTTGTTTCTTTTTTAAGTCAGAAATTACATTTACAAATAAATTATCAACAGAGATAATACTTATTACTTTAAAAGTTTTTACTTAAAAGTAATCTCATAAGTCCCCCGTAAACATTTGTACCCCTGTACTAAGTGCCAGAAGCTTTTGGCTCAAATGCCTTCATAAGCACACTTTCCATAGACATGACGTAAGAGCCTCACATTCCTAACTTCCATCTATAGTCTCCGACTTAACCACGGTTTCACTTATGATTCTTAATCCTCATGATGGTGCAAAAGCAATACTCATTCAGTAGAAACCCTTCTTGGAATTTTGAGTTTGGATTCCCCTCATCCCTGCCCCCTGAGCTAGAGATCTGCCATATAAGACAACCCCTTCATGTCTCTTGTGATGCTGGAGCTACAACTCTGAGACAGTCACACAATCAGGACCATAAGCTACCAGCATACTTCCCACCATCCTGTACCAACAACAACTATCCTGTTTTATACGTCAATGCAATATACAATAACCAACAGGAGATAGTCAACACTTTTTTTTTTTTTAATCAAATAGGCTTTGTGTTAGGTGATTTTGCCCAACTTTGGCTCATGTATGTGTTCTGAACATGTTTAAGTTCAGCTCGGCTAAGATAAGATGTTCTCAGAGTTAATAAAGTATTAAATGTATTCATGATATTTTCAACTTGCAATGTGTTTACAGGAATGTTAGCTGATCACTGGAGGAAGATCTGATTCATGACTAGGAAGGGATGTATGTTGGGAACTGCCTTATTCTGACGCTAATGTCCATGTCCCCTTTACTACAGCACATCGCCTCCTCATGGAAAAGATTTCATAACTGTGTTCCATGGAAATAGATTTTCCTAAAACAGGAGGTAATCCCTTGGTCAAAATTTAAAAAAAACACATGCTAATACAAAATTCCCACTTCCCAGGCTTCCAACAAAATCCCACTTCCCTGCTCTGTACCATCAGAGAGATACGATGCAGGCAGTAACTTATAGTTCTTAAAATACCAACACCCCCCCACCCCAAGTTCATCCTCCATTTACATTAAATTTAGATTTACCTGAATATAGAATTTTACCTTAGGGTCTATTGTCATTATTGAAGGGGAGAAGAATTTGCCACCCCAAAATATGTCTCTTTAGCATAAAGATTATTTTGAGGTGGTTATCCTTAAGAAACATCAGAGGTAGGAGAGGCTCTGAAACCTGAGAAGAAGGTATCCTTTTTTAAGGGACATTTATGCTTATAAAAGAAACCTTTTTTTTTTTTTTTTTTTTTTTTTTTTTTTGGTATGTTGTGTGTTTTGTTTTTGTTTAGATTTTTATTTGCTTGTTTGACAGAAAGACCAACAGCAAGAGAGAACACAAGCAGGGGGGGTGTGAGAGGGAAAAGCAGGCCTCCCACTGAGCAGGGAGCCTGAGCCAAAGGCAGATGCCTAATAACTGAGCCACCCAGGAGCCCCAGAAATCACCATTTGTAAGGAATAGGAAGATGGCTCTATCTCTGGAAACCCTTATCAATGGTGAAATCAACTGACAAATCTGCCACATCCTGCTCAAGGTGCTTCTCCTACTCACCTCCCATAACTCCCCCACCCCACCCCAACACACACCTTTTGTCTTCAGCTAGAGATGATATTTAAGGTGGTGGCTTGAGCCATTTCTGGGAGTCATTCAGCTTCCCTGAGTATGTCTCATGTATACTTGTCATTAAATTTCTGTTTAATAAGCTTCTGTTTGTTTTTCTCTTGTGAATCTTTATTTTTATTACAAAGTGGTCTCAGATAACCTAGAAGGATGGAGGAAAAATTATTTTTCCTCCCCTACCTCAGTGTGATTGTTGCCAATTCCCATCAACATCACAAAAACAAAAAACAGAACAAAACAGCATTCTCTCACTTCTGCCTACAACTGCGAAACAACTGCTAAAATATTAAAGTATATTAAAGACTGTGATAATCAATAATGCAAATTTTAAATTAAATTTAAGTTTAAAAAGACTTCGAAAGGTTACTTAAGACAAAGAAATTCCCTTCATTTTCAATATGAATATCTAAAATTCTCTGTCCAGCAGGGAAAAACTAAAAACTGAAAATATAATTTCTCTAAAATAAATTTTATTTGGAAAGTAAATCAGTTGATTATCAAGTCCTACCTTTTCTCCAGTGTCTCTGGGTTAATTAAAATGTAATAAGTGAGAGAGTCTCTGAGTAATACAGTACAATTGCCTTTTATTGCTCAGAGCAGAATGCATCCAATTAAAATGCCAACTATAGCCTCAGGATGGACCACTAGGATAAATCCTAGCTGTCTATCAGCACAAGGGTATGCATTTTTTCCTTTTCCCTTCTTTTAACTCTAGTGGAAAGAGCAAGCATATTTCCTCTAGATAAAAAGGGAGCATCACTTATGTTTTGTTGACTCAGTGTAAGAGCAAAAAAACCACAAAGAAACAAAACCAAAGCCTAAATTCAAAATAAGTTAAAACACACACATACATCCCCAGGCCTCACAAAAATATGTGAATTAGGCCATTTTTCTTAGTTGGTCTAGCTGCTAGTTCTATTTTGCCTTCTCAGGACTGCTCTGCTTTAGTATTTCTTTTGAGAAGAAATTCTCAAGTTCCTTTGTCCTTTCAATAATTAAACAAAGGGGGGGGGCGCACCTGGGTGGCTCATTGGGGTAAGCCTCTGCCTTAGGCTCAGGTCATGATCCTAGGGTCTTGGGATCCTGTGTCTGGCTTTCTGCTCAGCAGGGAGTCTGCTTCCCCCTCTCTCTCTCTGCCTACTTGTGATCTCTATCAAAGAAATAAATAAAATCTTTAAGTAAAAAAAAAATAATAAAACAAAGGGTCCCCTTGGGGATGTAAAAGTAGGTAGATACAAATTTGTCTGCCTTGTATACACATGCTTTTCTTATTAATGACATATGCTGTCTTGTGGTTCCAAAATGAATCAATGCTGTTGTGGATTCAAAGTAATTGAGAAAAATTAAATTAAACTCTAGTTCCATAAAACAAGTATAAAAAACCTTCCCTAAAATTTTGACAATACATTTAACACAATTATGAAGTCAATTATGTACTGCCCAAAACCCCACAAGGTCAATCAGCTTAGCATTTAAAGCAGTTCCAGATGTGGTTTCTCAAAGCCACCTTGTGTTTTGGAAAAGCTAGTAGGGAAGTCAATACATATTGAATTTGCTGAACAACATTTGCTTATATTAAAGTTGCTAACATTAGCTTACTCTTGTTGAGTTAGACAATGTTGATTTGAAGTCATGATCGTAGGATTAGTACACAGAATTTCTATTCTTCTCATTCTCTGATCCAATCAATATTTTAACATTCACCTAGTCGAGACTCAATATTCTCCATGTCCTGCCCACCAGAGACATCTAATGTATTAATTGAATTACTTAACTCTTCGTGATAAGTAAATATGTACATTACTCTATTAACTTGAGAAATGATTTAGGAAGAAGTCAGCATGTGGTTCTGACAGTTATTCACTGTCCATTCCTGGGTAATTTAATGAAACTTTCTGAACCTCAATTTTCTTTTCTACAAAATGGGATAATTCTTTCATTGTCAAATTCATAGGCTTATTTATCATAATGATCAAAGAAAATGGTATACTGGATATGTCTATAAACAATGAAGTGTCATACGAATAGCAGATACATAGATTCATGATCTCTTAGAATGGTGACGACAGACAGCAAGGTGGGTCTCTGAGGGAGTAGCTGGTAGACAGGAGCTTGTCTGCCTCATATATACATTCTTTACTTATTAATGATGTGCTTTGTCTTCTGGCACCAAAGTGAACCTCCATTGTTCTGGAGTCAAAATAACTGCAAATGGCCCGGGCCTCCGGATGCTCTGGGACCCCTCTCAGGGCAAAGCTCCCTGACTTGAACATGAACACCATGACTGAATCCACCCCACTCCCTGGCCCAGCCAATAACTGCATCAAAGACAGCACTAACAGAAGTGCATTATGCTAAACAAGGGAGGGTCAGAGTCTTTCTCAACCCTTCACTGGTCAGATCATTGCTGAAGGGGACCTTCTTGTCTGGCTCCTATACTTTGAAGGCAATAAATCATATGAGGAAATGAATTCAGGATGGTCTATGATCTGGACAGCCATGAAATGGCTAGGATGTTGAAGAAATTGTTAAGATTCAACTCGGAAACTTGAAGAGAAAACTGAGCAGTATGTTTGCATGCTTATGGGTGTCATCATATACTGAAAGATATCTCCTGTCTGCTTAAAGAAGACAGACACAGACTGATGAGAAGTTATGGAGAAACACTATGGGATCTCAAGTAGAAAAGAACTCTTGAGTCTTATACACTTGTCTTTCTTTCTTTGTTTCTTTCTTTTAAAATTCAGTTATTTATTAGAGAGAGGGTAGAGGCAGAGGGAAAGGAGAGAGAATCTCAAGTAGACCCCCCAATAAGCACAGAGTCTGACTTGGGGCTACATCTCACAACCCTGAGATCACGATATGAGCCGAAACCAAGAGTTGGATGCTCAACCGACTGAGCCATGTAGGTGCCCCCTATACTCAAGTCTTTATATGTGTAACTCTCTCTATAAAACTCGAGTACATATAATGTGTATACACACACACACACACATTTATAACTATAAAAAATATATATATAAAATCATTTTTCTTTCCCAATGCATTTCAAGATAATTTCGCTAATAAGCCATAAATTAGTATTTACATAGTACTGTATATACACAGTGTTTTCACTCTGAAAAAGACATCTTGAGAGAGAGATTCAAACAAAGCCCCATTATAATTCTGGAAAAGGAACAGCAAAGAGATTAAGAAATGTTTATGAAGGTGGTGAACATGGATATGAACATTCCAAGATCAATAGGATTTTGAGATTTTGACTGATAGGTAAGTCGTGATATCCTAGGTGGGATAAACAGCAGAAACAAAGGCATTGAGTTTGGAAACCAAAGAATGTGCTTAGAAAATTTTTTTAAAAATTACATTTGCCATGGCATTATATCTTGGGACATAATGGAAGAAATGTGAGTAGGTTGGGATTCTGGTATGAAAGGCCATTCAGAGCAAATGCAGATGGCCCTAATTCAGAAAACAGTAAGTACCACTGGAAATTCTTAATTTTTTAAAGATTGTTTTTTAATCTACTGAAGACATTTTATAAGTTCTCCTTTAGGAAGAGTATTTGCAGGTCCCTTTCACACCACATAATGAGATTTATTATGATTTGACATGTTAATTTTATTTGAGAATAATATTATGGAATATTTGTGCATTCACTTTATTGTTTTACTAAAAGTAACTTGAAAAGGGAAATTATCTTTATTTTTGTATTCTCAGGATAACTTGCTCTTTGCATTTTTTCATGGAAGATAGTATCTGATTAAACATAATCTATGATTTGATAGTCACAAAAACTTTAGCATTCAATGAAACTTCATTTGAGGAAAAAAAAAACCAAGTATATTTCACATTTATTATCTCCCAGTGCACTTCAAGATCTTGCAGACTTCTGGGAAATCACTACAAAGATAGAATTCTTAGCTGCCTAGTTCATGAAAGAAAAAAATATCAGTTTATATAAGATTTGTTATTTTTTTCGATTTTTGATAATTGGTATTCCATGTATTTAAGATATATTTTTTAAGATTTTATTTATTTATTTGACAGACAGAGATCACAAGTAGGCAGAGAGGCAGGCAGAGAGAGAGGAGGAAGCAGGCTCCCTGCTGAGCAGAGAGCCCGATGCGGGACTCGATCTCAGGACTCTGAGATCATGACCTGAGCGGAAGGCAGAGGCTTAACCCACTGAGCCACCCATGTCTATAAGCATTCTAGACTAGGTTATACCACAATTTTGTTAAATGCAAGCGTTTATACTCAGTTTATAAAGTAGTTTATGTATTTTTCTGTTCTACGTTCTGCCATCCTAATAAGCAACTGTACTTGCTTCACTTGTGTGAAATTGTTTTGTCTGTTATGAGGCTTGAATGATGGAAAGTTGGTACTTCAACAGTGTGCAGGGACGTTGGCTGTTGTGTTTGGTAGTAAATGTACATTTTGCTGGGATTTCCAACCTTTTGCTCTCTTAACTGTGCTGTACCCAGCATGCTAGCAGAGTAAACAAACTGGCAGAGCCAACAAATGACAAAATCCATTTTGCTCCTGTTATACTCGTAGATCAACCCTCTATCTATCAAATAGTTCTCTACTGGAAGATTTAGAACGCCCCCACTAATAAGCCTTACTTTATCATTTTTCTCCATTATTAGTACTAACATTATCAACCAATCAATGCAAAAAAAAACAAGTCAGCAAAGACTTATTGAATAACATTTACATGCAAAGTACTTTCCCTGGCAATGGGACAAGATAAGCTTTTGAAGAAGTAGAAAAAAGAGACACACAACTTTGTAGTAACTTGTAATTCTTACATTCAGCAGCTAAAATCAAGGATCATCTTAAACTCAGGAAGACTTATTTACATTTATGAGCAATTTTCTTTTTTAAGGATTTGCCTTGAGCCACAGTATGGAGGAGCAGTGACAGAGGTCAGCCTCTTTTGTAGGAGATGCAACATGATAAAAGACAGACTAATTTAAATAGTGTCTGTTTACCCACAGGGTCCCCGACACTACAGATCCCAGCATGTATCAAACCCGCAGAGGATATGCGCGGCAGGAACTCATGTGCTGGAGGACACATAAGGAAACCTATGACATCCTTGTCCTCCAGGTGCCTTTGCTGATGTAACTCACATGTTGCTTGATCTAGAATGGACCTCCATTGCATCTGGCTGATAATCTTTACTGATTAAGACCAAAGCCTCTGGCTGATAGGGAGTGGTGTGCATGGAGGGGGAGGATGGAGGTGCTGTACACTGAGCCTCGCCTAGAATTCAGGTCTTCTCACTCTCTTGTTTCATTCATCCTTTATCACACTGCCTCTCATGCTTGAGGTGATAAAAAGACATTTTCAGAGAGGGTCTGGAAGCCTCACAAACCCATCTGGCACACACATAACTCAAACACACAGATACATTTCTTGGGTCATTAAACAGGATAGCATTGAGACTTGAACAAGAAACAGCTCAAGAAGCAGCACAATGAGAGTCTACACTGAAAGACATCAGGAATGCTACTGTTCATGGAAGGAAGAGATCAGAAAGGGCTCAGGTGCTCAGAGTAATGAGCTGGTTTCTTCTCAGAGGTAAATTTCAACACATCACCTGGCTGAGAGACTGATATCCTTGAGGGAAATTCTGTTTATATGATATTTAGTTTGAATTCAGGGAAAAAGACTCTCCCTGAAGTAATTTTTTCTGTTCTGGTTAGAACCCAGGGGGTGAGAAACAATGCTAGGAGCATGGAAAGTGACAGCTGTCAAGAGATTTCCGTACTAAGTTAGCTCACCACCATTATCAGCTCTCTTGGATGGTTTGCTGTCAGCTGCCGCCAAGGGGAGTTTTTCAATTAACAGTAAGAACCATGGCCCTGATCCCCTGATTTCTTGTGGCATTCACAGACATCCCCACAACCCCTCTAGAAAAAAAAAAAAAAAGTCTAATTTCACTGTAAAATGACTTCTACTGTACATATACAAAGCTTGTTGGGTTTTCTTATGCCTCCAAATTTTGGTTTCATAAAATCTGAAATTTTCTTTTTTTTTTCTTAAATATTTTATTTATTTGAGAGAGAGAGAGTGTGTGCACACAAGTAGGGGTGGAGGGGCAGAAAGAGAGGAAGAGGAAGAAGGAGACTCACCACTGAGCAGAAGCCCACACCAGGCTCAATCCCAGCACCCTGAGATTATGACCTGAGCTGAAGGCATACCTTTAACTGACAGAGCCACCTAGGTGCCCCTGAAATTTGAATTTTGTAATCCATAAGTTTTTAGGTCAGTTATTGGTAATTCACTTATAATTATATTGTATATATAAATGACTATCCAAAGATATACCCCATTTGTCAAATGACTATCAAAACATATACTTCATTGACTCTTATTGTTCTCTAGATAAGAATTTATTCCTCTGATAGGATATTAAGTATTAAAAATATTAACTATTTTATTAAACTATTCTCACTGAAAATGCATTATAGGAGAGCCTTGAGGTTCTCAGGGACTATATATTAGAATTGCTACTAATCTTCTTATGTGCTTTCTCTCTGATAAATAATTACCATCTTCAATAGAATAAGCAATTTACATAGCATTATTTCTGTATATAATATAATTCAAGAAAAGCAAATAATTATATAACAGGTGCTCACACTGGGCTCACATTTATCAATCAATGGTGGAAAAGTTAAAACTGTGGAGAGCAGTTTGTGTGCTCACAACCACTTTCCAGGGTCCAGAGTCATGGTCTAGAGAACTGACCTTGCCACAAGACAACATCAAAGGTGTTTCCACCTCAACTATCGATTTTCCAGAATTTTAAAAACTTATAATGTTTATGTGTGAGAAAAGTAGTTAATGGGATGCTTAAGTGGAGTTAAGGGGAGATGCAGAGGGAGAGGAAGAAGCAGGCTCCCCGATGTGCAGGGAGCCCCATGGGGGTTGAACCCTAAGACTCTGAGATCATGACCTGAACCAAAGCAGATGCCTAACCTACAGAGTCCCCCAGGTGTCCCACCCCTTAGTGTTTCAATACAACATAAACCTACCATAAATCAGTAAATAAATAAGATTTTAAAAAAGAAAAATCTACCATCAATCAGTTCCAGGAATCAGAAATCTAAAACGGGTTGCTTTTCCTTCTGGAGACGCTAGAGGAAAATTATTTTCCTTGTTGTCTCTGGCTCCCAGACACTGCCTCCATTCCTGGACTCAAAGCCCTTCATCACTCTGACTTTTGTTCCATCATTCTTCTGCCTTCTCAGGCTGACTTTCTTTTCTCCCTTTCTTTCCCTTATAAGGACTCTGAGATTATGTTGGGGAGATCTAGATTATCTCCCCACCCTTAAATTAAGATTAAACTTTTAAATTAAGAATTTAAAATTAAATTTAAGATCCTTAATTTAATCATACTGGCACAATCCCTTTTCCTATATAAAGTAACATTCACAGGTTCTGGTGGGGCTAAGATGTGGGCATTTTGGGGTTACCACGATTCTTTCTACTGCAACAGTGATGCATAATAGAAGAAAAAAATTTGTAGTGAGGATTACATGCTGGATTCTGAATTTAAGAGAAGGCACAGTTTCTCTATGATAGCCTAAAAATTAGGCTTTTAAAATATGTTCTCACACAGAAAATAGAGAAATATAGGAGAAGCCTCCACAAAGATAAAAAACACAGGAGTCCATGGATTGCTCTAGACCTTTTCTGTCTCACGGACGACACTTTAATGCCATCTCCCAATTTCTCATCATGCTGCTAGTTGTATGAATCAAAGCTGCCATGGCCCATTATTCGAGAACATCCCCTGTTCCATGAAGTCCAGCCAAGTGATTGATGGTATCTTCTTTCTCACTTACTCACTACTGTGTCAGAGTTATAGAATGACCGATAGACAAGTAGCCAGCTGACAATTTGAGTAGATGCCTTCCTGCTCTGCCAAAACCACAAAAATTTCTCCAACCAAAAAAACCTCTATAAATCATGAGCTCTTATGACCCCTCACCTGGTCATCAGAGCAGTAATGCTCTTTCTTTACTCTGCCCTGGATGCTGGAAGGCAGACCATCAGTGGTTGCAGAGCACAGAAAAGAAGACGACTACAAGATCCTCACAGCATCTCAGTTGTTATATTTAATAATATGTTGTAACAATTTAAAAGTAATCAGTATTTAATTTGGGTGTCAGGATGTTAGTAATTTTGTTCTCAGGAAACTCTTTTTTTTTTTTTTTAATTTATTTATTTGACAGAGATCACAAGTAGGCAGAGAGGCAGGCAAAGAGAGAGAGGGGGAAGCAGGCTCCCTGCCAAGCAGAGAACCCAATGTGGGGCTCCATTCCAGGACCCTGGGATCATGACCTGAGCTGAAGGCAGAGGCTTTAACCCACTGAGCCACCCAGGCACCCCTCAGGAAACTCTTATTATGGATAAATCAAGTCACATGGCTCAGTAACTGCTAATGTGAAAAATTGAGACCTTTTTTTTGTCCATGATAAATGAGGACCTAAATACTCAGAAGAGGTTAACAGAGACCATAGGATTTAACCTAATTTGAAAGACAATATGATGCAATGAAAGGAAGAGGAAATGCGATAAAGGTCAGGAAGAAATGATGATGATGATGATGATGATAGTGGTGGTGGTGGTGGTGGTGGTGGCCATATTAGATATTTACATGAATAACATAAATATGTTACATCCTTTGAGACATGATAAAATTGGGGCTCAGTTGGTGGGAGTGCAATCTGGTGCAGCCATTCCGGAAAACAGCATGGAATTTCCTCAAAAAGTTGAAAATAGAGCTACCCTATGACCCAGCAATTGCACTACTGGGTATTTACCCTAAAGATACAAATGTAGTGATCCAAAGGTGCACGTGCACCCAAGTGTTTATAGCAGCAGTGTTCACAATAGCCAAACTATGGAGAGACCCTAGATGTCCATCAACAGATGAATGGATAAAGAAGATGTGGTATATATATATATATATATATATATATATATATATACAATTGAATACTATGCAGCCATTGAAAAATGAAATCTTCCCATTTGCAACAACGTGGATGGAACTAGATGCTGAACGAAATAAGCTAATCAGATAAAAACAATTATCATATGATCTCTCTGATATGAGGAATTTGAGAGGCAGGGTGGACGTTGTGGGGGTGGTAGGAAAGGAAAAAATGAAACAAGATGGGATCAGGAGAGAAACAAACCAAGAGAGAATCTTAATCTCAGGAAACAAACTGAAGGTTGCTGGGGGTTCTGGGGACAGGGGAGGGATGGGGTGGCTGGGTTATGGACATTGGGGAGGGTATGTGCTATGGTGAGTGCTGTGAGATGTGTAAGCCTGATGATTCACAGACCTGTACCTCTGGGGCAAATAATACATTATATGTTAATTAAAAAAACAAACAAACTGGGGCTCAGAATTTGTTTCTTGCCCAATATTGTACCAGTAGTGACAGAACATAAAAATAAATTCATGACTCTTAAACTCATGAAATATCCATTGTTCTTTCTCATTCCTTACATTTCTTCAATAAAAATCCAGTGGAAACCCTTTAGTGTGTACATGGTGGAAATAAAGATGGAAGATAAGACTTAACCATTTTCATCACAAACCAAAACTAACTGGGATTTCTTTCATAGTTCCTGACTGGCTTCTAGCATGTTCTATCTATGAGGATCACATCTACTGGCTCAGTGCATATAGGCAAGTTGGTCCCATAATTCTTCTACCCTTCCCTTAGTGGAAACAATAACAGGTCTGAACTAAAGGTAAGCACTTATCACAGTGCTCCTGATCTGAGCTAAAGACATTGACAAAATGCCTCACATATATTAAGCATTTATTTTAAAAATAGCTGCTATTAACATTAATATCATCATCCCCACTGACTGTGGATGGATACTGTCCTTTTACTAGACTAATCTCAGCAATCTCAGCTTTACACAGCCATCTGGACTTTGGCCCTAACTGAAATTGCTTCCACAAATAATCTAACCCCACGTGTCAGTACTCTCTTCACCTCTGATTTCACTTGGTTTCCCCTCATACTCCTGACATATTTGATCAACTCAGTATATATATTCTGGTAAACTGAGATTTTAACAGTGTGGCTTCCCTTAGCGTTGACACAGCGATCATACCTGAGAGCCTAATGCTCTACTACACGGAAATTTTGTCCTACCCTAAGCTAGCCTGAGTATCCTCTTAAGTCTTCCCGATGCATGTTTTGCCTTAGTTTCTCCATTGCTCATCAACATCCTTTAAGTTTCAGTTCCATAAAGAACCTAGAATATTTCATCCTCTACTAACAGTTTCACTGCTCAGTATGTGGCAAATTTGTCAGCCTTCTACAGGGGTTTGAAACTGAATCTTGAGAAAAGCTCATCTCAATAAAGTTTGGGAAAGAAAGAATAGCCAACCTTCTGGGTTGGTCTATGATTGGGCTTGTGGTAAACATCAGACTTCTTTTAGTCAGTCCCAGAAAGGTCTGCACCTGAGGTAAGGGAAAATATCCTTGAGTCTTTTCCATGTTCTTTTCAAGGATGACTGTCAGATAGCATTGATATCGGGAGCCAGATCATTTCCCCCTAAGTTAGTGACTGCAGAGATTTTGGGAGTAAATGCCTGGGAACAGCTCTCCCACTCTTCCTAGAGGGTCTAAGCTATTTGTCAGATAGTGGTTGCAAGTGGGAAATGAAATACTAATTACATTTAAATGTATATGTTTTTTTAAAAATAATCAAGCCAAATGCCTAATGCTACCATTGTCAGATCTTTTCATAGCTGGATGAATTGGGTCTTTAGCAAGTTTATGTGAGTTCCAGAGTTAAGCAATAATTCATAGTTACTACCAAATAACTAGGATTGTATTAAGAATTATGTGCCATTGCTTAACTTACCAAGGCTTCTAATTACTCTATACATAATTCCTGTACTTAGTAAATACCACCTATAATGAGGTTGGCCTAGAATAAAAACCATTTGGATTGAACCAGTTCATCAGAATGGCTGGCTTTCATGCCTAAGAAACCCATTATTTTGAAATGGCCTGATGGAATATATTGATACAATTTTACTTTATGTACCAATTTTGATACAACTTAAAATCAAATTAAATTTAAAGTAAATTTAAATTGGGGCGCCTGGGTGGCTCAGTGGTTAAAGCCTCTGCCTTCGGCTCGGGTCATGGTCCTGGGGTCCTGGGATCGAGCCTCACGTTGGGCTCTCTGCTCAGCAGGGAGCCTGCCTCCTCCTCTCTCTCTCTCTGCCTGCCTCTCTGCCTGCTTGTGATCTGTCTGTCAAATAAATAAAAATCTTAAAAAAAAAAGTAAATTTAAATTTAAAGTAATTTAAATTACTTTATTATTTAAATTACTTTAAATTTAAATTAATTAAAATTAAAAATTAAATTTAATTAAAATTAAATTAAATTAAAATTTCCACCAACACCACATCCCAAAATATAATGATCGTGTACCTTACAATTACAAAGCAGCCTGGATGAGTACACTGTAAGCTGCATTTACATCGATACCACCATGTAGCTAGGGAACAAAACTACTCTCTGCTCCTCGTTGGGATCAGTGCTAAATTATTATACTTTTAAATAATGGGAAGTGTCCCACGATGCAGTTGCTACAGGAACAGTAATTAGTGTACCTTTACCTGCATTTTGTCTCGTTTACCTACACTCAGTGAAAGCATATGTATATTTAGCACACGCAGGATGGTTCTTCCCTTAACCTCGTATCACTTATTCTAGTGCACTCTGCTACTCTGTCATTTACTGCGCTTACATAACTAGAATTAATGATACACCTGGGCCTTCTAATAGCAAGCATGGAGATTAACACTACTTATGCGCCAGGCGCTTCTCTAACTGCTTTATCCATATGAATCCTCACAACCACCCTTGGAAGCAGACAATGTTATTATGCCCATCTTCCAAATGGGACAGAGGAAACATGGGAAGTTCAAATTAATGGGTTCAGGAGTGCACAAACCTACATGCCCTTGGCAAGCTTCCCATTTGTCTTTGACTGGTTTCAGTTCCATCTCTCCTGAACTGTTACAGATCACGTAATTGCGGAGGGCAGTCCCCAGCTGATTGTCAGCAAGGGCATGGGGCTTTCAGTCCTACACAGTCTGCCAATTACCTGAATGACCTTTGAAGCTCTGGTGTAAGGAACCCTGAATGTGAGACCCTGGGCGCAGAACCCAGCATGGTTGCACCCCGACTTCTGACCTATAGAAAGTAGGTGCTGTTTCAAGCCATTACGTTTGGTCATGTGTTATGCAGCATCAGAAAACAAATATGATAGGCCTTAAATTCTGTAATCCATCCCAGGATAGTATACAAAAGAATAAACCCTCCTTTAGCCAATTTACTTATTTTCAATGGTTTCAAGAAAATCCAAATGATTCCCCTGCCCAGGGGGAAAATTCCAGAAGGAAAATCTGAGTGCAAACCCTTTGGTTCTCCCAGCAATGAAGGAGATAAGTGAATTCAGTTTTAATGCAACCCCAAAATGCACTCTCCTTCACAAAAACAGGTTTCATGGAAGGTGTTAGGAAAGTAGTAATTTTTTTTTTTCTTAGCAACCCAATTGAAGTTTTTGAACAAGTACTGAACATTTGGCCTTCCAAAATGCATATTCCAAAAGGGGCTTCTATGCATTTGCATTTTCCCTTAAATATTAGATGCCAGTGGAACCACAGTATAGGAGATCAACTTGGGTATGAGTATCAAAGAATGTTCAGTGTAATTCCCACTCCCGGTCACTGAGATCCTGGACAGGTTGTTGAATCCTTATGGTGCTCATTATCTCAATATGACTGAACACATTAAAATGTCAGAGTGCATGTTAAGTGATACATTATGTACTTAATGTAGTTCTTGACATCTTCAAGTAGAAAAGCAGTAGTCAGCTATTATAATGAATTAATTAATATTAGTATGTTGTTACATTATAGTTTTCAATATTGTAAGCATTGGCAAAAATATTAGATGACTTCATTTACACAGGGATGCTATAAAATTACATACAGACTTCTTATATTTTGAATCATGGAGAGTGAAATAAGTTCAATGTTGAGGCTTTGGCAGAGCAAGTGAAGAAGATGTATACAATAATTAAAAATAATACCAATAGAAGTGAACTTACTTAGTCCTTATTCTTCCCCATGACCAAGATAACCCATGGCCACCATCTTACAGTAACAAATATTTATCTGATTTGCAAGAATGATTTCTTCACAATTATTTTGCCTCAGAACTACAGGGCCATATCTAAAATGAATATGTCTAGTTATATTTGAATTTGATATAAACAACAATTATTTTAGTATAAGTATGCCCCATGTGGTATTTGGGATATACTCCTAGTAAAAAGTTACTCATTTTTTAATCTGAAGTTCAGAATTTATATATCACCCTGGATTTTTTTCTGCTAAATCTAGCAACCTTATTCAGAGGAAAAATCATAATATTAAAACATTTATAAGCTTATAAAACAAAGCAAATCATTTATATCAATGTGAGGTAGGGAAAAATTAGTATACCTTATAGACCCATTTTGATATTCCTGTGACAGGAAGTATCTTGAAGGTACAAAGGGGCTCTGACAAACCTGACTGAACTTGAATTGATACAGAGAATTATACAAAAAAACAAGTGAAGAACTATCTTCTGTGCAGTTTCCAATAGTCATGAGCATCCTGGCATCCACAGGAAAGCAACTGTTCACATTACAGGAATGTAATTATTTCTTTTATTTATCATGATTTTGAATTGCAAGAAATTTAGCTAGCTACAATGTGCTACCCAATGACCCACCTCCTCTTCCCATTTTCCACAAAAGTAGGTACTTGTTATAATTAATGTTTTCACTATTAACTTTCTAGAAAAACTTTTTCACTTACAGAGAGAAATCATTCCCAATGACCCACCATTCCCAACTGCTGCCCTGTTAAATTTTCATGCATTAAAATTCACTTTTCACTAATGTTATGGCTCTGCCTCCAATCAACTCTGAAATGAGCAAGTCCATCTTCTTTCACTATCTTTTTTTTTTTTTTTTTTTTCTTTTTCATGGATACAATGATCCTCCAGGCAACATCTATCACACAGCTTCTGGGATTCTGGGCTAATGCAAATTGGAAATGCCTTTCATCAGATCCAGATGACCCTGGATGCATGGGAGAGCAGTTGTCACCAGACTGCTCTGTGTAGCTACAGGAGGGAGTGTTTTCTCTCCCCATTGGAGGCCTCTCTAAATGGCTGTCAGTTCGCATTTCTCTCTAGTCCCCTCAGCAAGCACTGACTATCATGTTCAGGGAAGTGTGCTCCAGATCACAGACCCAGCAGGTCCTACTGCCAGGAACTGATCTACCTGCCTGGAGATACAAGGGAATGACCACCCAGGATGAAAGAGGGAGACAGACCACCTCTGCCCAGCATTCTCCATGGGGCTGTCAGCTTACCCATCTCTATTTTGTCAAAATGTTCAAGTCAGAGAATGTTTTGTTTCCCGTTCTTCCTGACAGCTTTTTTATACATTTTGTTTATTATTTAGGATATGCCACCTGGTACCATAAAAAAAATATTCAAGGTGTATGAAGATAATAATCGTAAATTTGGCAGATCAGTCAGGGCCACGGGAGGCTATCACTTTCCCAGAAAATGGCAATATGGCTGTGCACGTGACAGGAATCTGAAAATATATATGTATATGATCTGCCCTATTTTTAAAAAATGCATCCACCATCAGACCATTTCACAGCCCATAACTGTTCCACCCTACCCTAAGGCTCCATCATCTTCTACCTTGATACTGCAACAGGCTCCTAACTACTCTTCATGTTCCTACTCTTGCTCTCATTCATCTAGTCCCTGCATAGAGACCAGAGTGAACTTTATAAAATATAAGTTAGGTCATTTCATTCTTTTGCTTAAAATACTAGCATGGCTCCTGTCACACTCTGAACACACTTCTCACCATGGACTCCTCCTTTCAGGAGGGAGCCCTGTATGATCTTGGTCCCGACTTCCTTTTGGATATATTCCATACTTTTCTCCCATTACTCTCTCTGCTCTCAGCAAAATTAGTCATTTCACAAAAATCCTAAGAATTACTCCATTTCTCGGGTCTTTGTCCTTACCAGCTCATGACCCTCCCACACATTCTCTTGGTTTTCTGCTTTCCTGTATTCAAGTTTTTGTTCAACTATCACACTGTCATCGTTGTGTTCTCTGATCACCAGCGCCATATGATTTCAATCCTAACTTGCTTTTCTCCCTTATATTGCTTCCTGAAAATATATTCTAGGTATTTTTCTTCACTGTTATGTTTCTCCCATTACAATGTAAATCTACTAAAAGCAAGAACTTAGTTTTTTTTATTTTTTTTTACTTCTGGAATCTCAACAGCTAGAAGTGTCTGGCATGATTTAGACACTAAAAGAATTACATTAATCTATCATTTGCATCTTTCATAAATTTAAGGAAATCACAAGTAGAAACTTAAGGATATGGTTCATTGGCCCAAATTATAAATACTGGTCCTTGATTATTAAATTAAAAAAAAAGATTTTATTTACTTATTTGAGAGAGAGAGAGAGAGATTGAGCATATAAGCAGGGGTGGAGGGCAGAGGGAGAAGCAGACTCCTCACTGAGCAGGGAGCCTGATATGGGGCTTAATCCCAGGACCTGAGATCATGACCTGAGCTGAAGTCAGATCCTCAACTGAATGAGCCACCCAGGTGCCCCTAAATGTTCTTTTCTTTAGAATAATTGCCTTTCTGTATTTCTTATCCCTTCTTAGCCAAGTAGACTCATAGAAATCTTCACTAACTTTGAAGAAGCAAACTGAAGATTTAAGGAACTGAGTTTGGAAGAGCACAGACACTGTCCAACTGCAGAATTCATTAATTTTGCTGACTTCTCTCTTTCTTATCACTTGATTAAGTGTTCTTCTTATAGCCATGCCTGGGCTCTGTGCATGGATATGTATGTGCCTTTCCACCTCCCTCTCTCTCTCTCCCTCAGTCCCCTCTCTGTCCCAATCTCTCTCTTTCTCTCTCTTTCCCTCTGTCCTTCTATCTCTTCCTCTCTCTCTCCCTCCCCTCTCTTTCCAACTCTCTCCCTGTCTCTCAATCATCCATCTATCTCACTATCTAAGTATCTATCATCATGTATCTCTCTATATTCTGGAGAGTCCTTGTCCATAATTTAAAGCAATGTTGTCCGAATAAGAGAATTTTGTTTACTTTCATTCTCTCTCAACAAAATATTTCAAACGCACCCACTAATCTCTGTTTATATCAGACATTTCCTCAGGGAAATGTCTTTGGCAAAATAATGTAGTTTAAGTGATAAACAGATAGGAATCTGAGTTGGAATTTCTGTATCTTTTACCTTGATACCCAATTTTTCTTGGATTGCCAGCCACCAGCTTAAACAAATTGTTGGGAATTAATTTATAATTGGAAACCAAGGCAAAAACTATTTATTTCCTAGTTACTTTATGACACATATGATATTTAATATAATGGAAATGGTTAGACATGCTTTTCACCAGAGACAGCCTGGCATGTAGAGTCACACAAACCTGGGTTAAAATCTCTGGTTGGTTGGTTACTTGCTCTATGAGCCTAGGCAGAGAAACTGTCTGATAGTAGATAATTCAGCCTATCATCAGTAGATTTAATGTTATTTAGGTATTTTCCTAGATAATCAGTATACAATAATGATTTTTTTCTTTTCAGTTATATTTTATTTTATTTTTTGATTATTTATTTATTTATTTGACAGACAGAGATCACAAGCAGGCAGAGAGGCAGGCAGGGGTGGGGGAAAGCAGGCTCCCTACTGAGCAGAGAACCTGTTGTGGGGCTCGATCCCAGGACCCTGGGATCATGACCTGAGCTGAAGGCAGAGGCTCACTGAGCCACCCAGGTGCCCTTTTTCAGTTAAAGAAAATTTTTTCCATGTCAATTTTCACAAATTCTGAAGAATGCTATTATACAAGACAATGTCAGTGGCCTACCATTAAGTTATCAGAATTTACTCTTCCCATGTATGTCAAACAATTTTTTACTACAGCCTTTTATGGATATTCTCTGCATGGCTATATTCTCTGGCTAAGGGAATATGCTGTGTGTGGAGTTTGTGGGAAATTCATGGCTCTGGGAGTAGCCCTCAACCAACGGCATATGGAGACCAGATGATTAATGGAGTTCTGGTCCTATTTCAATTCATGTTGAAAACAAGAGGTCTGCAGCCCTGCCTTATGGTCATTTCCCTGGCCCACAAGGGCATAATTTGGATGGATACACTTAGCAGCTGCAGACCTCTAATAATGGTTCTATAATATGTGGAGAAAGAGGGACAGTAGAAGGCAAACAAAATGGGCATCCTAACATTGCCTCACATCCCAGTGAATGAGAAGTACACAGCATGATAGGTAGAATGTATATGATCATAAGGATTCAGATCTGCATTTAGATTAGTAAGGTTTTACTGCACATCAAGCTATTCCAAAATTTAGTGGCTGGAAACAAAGGATATGCCATTGCTCTACAGTCAGCTCGATGTCTCTGCTGGTCTACATTGAGTCTGGCTGAGCTCACACATCTGGGGTAAGTTGATGGTTAGCTGGAACAGACTGGTCAAAGTGGCCTTACATGCCTGCCAGCTGGCCGAAACATACTTTCCTCCCATGTAATCATTCCCTCTTTCTCAGTCCTCTCTGTTGTTGCTTCTCGATGTCTCCTCTCTTCTCCTTTTGTTTCTTCTTTTTCTCCACTTAACTTGGAAACGTGGCAATATTCTAGGTGGGTATGGGGCCTTCTGGTCTTCCCTGTTTTTACTACAATGACAAAGACAGTCCTGTCCTTCAATCTATATTCTGATGCCTCTAAATTTAGACCTCTAAAGCCTAACCATTTTGTTAGATTCCAGATTCTCATAAGCAGGCAGTTATTAAACATTTTCACTTGGATAATATATAATCTTCCCATGTTTATCAAGGCTTCTATTAAGGCCAAAATCAAATTCTTGATAATTCCCTCACTATGCTGTATCTTTTCATCTCTCCATCTTAGACAACAGTGCTGTATGCCACAGTTGCTGGGGCTAACAATATAAGATAGAACTTAATCACTCTTCACCTGACTCTTTTTACCTCACTTTAGTAGATTAATGATTGTATGGGGGAGAAGAGGTGGTAGGAGGATTTGAGGGATGATGACTAAGGGAGTGGGGAGTCTTTCTGAAGTCATAGAAATGTTTTAAACTTGATTGTGGTGATGGTAGCACAACTCTGTGACTATACTAAAAATTGTTGAATTGTATAACTATAAGTAGGTAAATTGTATGGTATGTGAATTATATCTCAATAGAGTTATTATGAAATAAAAAATTTGAAAAAGATAACTCTCCATTGTCTTCTGGGTTACTTCAGTTCTAAAAACAACAAAAGTCGGCTATAATATTTATTTGTTTCTATATGGGAGATAGAAGGTGTCTTTCCCCCCCTTTGGCTACCATCTCTAGTATTAGGTTTATAGCCTTCTGAATATAACATACCTAATTTTCTATTGTTTATAGTATCTTTCCTGTCTAACATTCCTCTTTGGGTTTCTTGGATCTGTGGTTTGGTGTCTGTCGGTAATTTTAAAAACTTATCAGCCAGGACTTCCAGCGAAGATGGCAGAGTAGGAGACCCCTAAGCTCATGTTTTCCCAGGGATACAATTAGATAATACTCACACCAGTGTAAATCACCCAGAAAATGACCTGAAGACTGCAGAACAAACTCCACAACTAAATGTAGGATACACTGAAGAGGGTAGGAAGCATGGAGATGCACTGGGGAGCTAAACAGACCAGTGGGACTGGGGTGGGGGAGGGAGCCATGGGCAGGCAGAGGGAAAAGAAAGAGATTCTTACATCAGGAAGCTCACACAAGTACAAGGAACATAAATCGATATAATATCTGGCTTTGAAAATCAGAGGGGCTGGATTTCCTGAATTCTTATAGCAAGTATGATATAAAAACCTGGAAATTTACAAATCAGTGGGCTTGGCTCTGGGAGAGCCAGAAAAGAGAGAAGAAACTAAGTTCCTGCCCTTAAAGAGATAGCACAGCAAATAGCCCATGGCTATATAGCATAGAAGCAGCAGCTTGAAAAACACCTATGGCCTACAGAAAGGAGGGTAGCTTACCTATTTCATAGCATGACCCAGAAGGACAGAGACTGTTGCAGGACTCCTCCAGGGACAAAGAAGCTGGTAGGCACCATAGCCCTCCCCTACCCCCAAGCATAAATACATGCAGCACTACCTAACTTGCTAACACTCCACCCCATTCCCCACCCTCCAGGGCTTTAGCATATCAATACCCTCCAGCCAAGCCCATCTTAGTCCCAGCACTACAGCCTCAAAGCCCCACACTTGGAACACACTGAGCATCTACCTTCTCCAATAGGCTCTTGGCCAGAGCCCACACAGGGAGTGCATGGACATGGGCCAGGACCACTTCAAAGCAACTCCTGCACCAGGGAGAGGAAAAGAGCACTACACATACCAGTCCAACTATGACCCCAGCAGTGGGCTGTGAGCAGATATCTGGTCTGGATGCAGGCCCCACCCACCAACTAAAGCTTCTCAGGGGACAACACAGGGAGAGGGCCCTGTAGTTAAGTCCTATTGCAGCTCTGACAAACACCTAGTCTGACTCAATTCCAGCCCAATGCAGCCCCAGACTGGTCCACTAATAACATAGGGAACAAACAAGCACTATGCACAACAGACAAAGAGAGCACAGATGATTGGACTGAAGGCAAAAGTGGCTGAGCCACAACAGAAGGGCACACAAACAACACACACAGGAGATAACCCTGATGTGCCAAGTTCCAGGGAACAGGGGACAGGGCACTACACTACGTCTTCTTCATAAAGCCACTACCTGCAAGAGCAGGAGGCATAGCTGACTTTCCTAACACGCAGAAACAGACACAGAGAGTTAGATAAAATGAGAAGACAGAGAAATATGTCCTAAATGAAAGAACAGGACAAAAACCACAGCAAGAGACCTTGCTATCACATGGAGATAAGGAATATGCCTGATAGAAAATTTAAAGTAAATGGACATAAAGATCCTAACTGGACTTGAGAAAAGAATGGGGGAGCTCATTGAGACACTTAAACAGATAGAAAACAAACAAACAAACAAACAAAAGAATCAATCAGAGATGAAGAACACAACAAGAGAAACTAAAAATACACTAGATGGAATAAATAGTAGACTAAAAGAACGAGAAGAACAAATGACTGATGTGGAGGACAGACTAATGGAAAGCAATTGAACTGAGCAGATGAGAAAAAAAAAAAAAAATGCAAGACAAGAATACACCTGGAACTCAGCAACACCATCAAGCATAATAAACATTCACATTATAGGAATCGCAGAAGGAGAAAAGAGAAAGGGGGGGGGGGAGAAAATATATTTGAAGAAATAATAGCTGAAAACTTCCCAAATCTGGGTAAAGAAACAGAAATTTAGATGCAGGAAGCACAGAGATTGCCAGCAAAATCAACTCAAGGAGGTACACACCAAAACAGATAGTAATTAAGATGCCTAAAAGTAGAAATAAAGAGAATTTAAAAGCAGCAAGAGTATAAAATAGTTAACATACAAGGGAAACCCCATGAAGCTATCAGCTGATTTTTCAATAGAAACTTTGCAGGCCAGAAAGGGTGGCATGATATATTCACATTGTTGAAAAGGAAAATCTGTAGCAAAGAATACTCTATCCAGCAAGGCTACCATTCACAATAAAGAGAGAGATAGTTTCCAACAAACAAAAGTGAAAGGAATTCAAGACCACTAAAACCAGCCCTATAAGAAATAGTAATGGGGACTCTGAGTGAAAAGGAAAGATTATAAGCAAGAGTAAGGAAAGTAGGAAGCATAAAAGCAGTAAAAATAAGTATATCTGCAGAAATCAGTGGTGGAACTCACAAAATAAATGGATGTAAAATATAACACCATGGATCTAAACTGTGGGGTTAAAGGATGGGTTCAAACTTAAGCGACCATCAACTTAATATACATGGCTATATGCAAAGGATGTTATATACAAACCTAATGGTAACCACAAATCAAAACCAGTAATAGATATGCAAAAAATAAAGAGAAGGAATACAAGTACATCACTAGAGAAAGCCAACTAATCATGAGAGAAAGATCAAAAGAAAGGATCACAGAAAAACTACAAAACAACTACAAAACAAGAAAATGGCAATCAATGCATACCTATTAACAATTACTTTGAATTTAAATGGAATAAATGCTCCAATCCAAAGACAAAGAGTGACGGAATGCATAAAAAAAAAAAAAATGAGAACCACCTATATGCTACCTAAATGAGACTCACTTCAGACCTAAAGATACTGCACCTTGAAAGTGAAGGAATGGGGAAATACTTATCACGCAAATGGATGTCAAAAGAAAGCATGGATAATAATACTTAATATTGGAAATATAGACTTTAAGACAAATGAAGGTAACAAGAGACAAACAAAAACAAAAAAGAGACAAAGAACAGCGTTATAAAATTGTAAAGGGAAAAATTAAAAACAAGATGTAATAATTGTAAATATTTATGTATCCAATATGGGAACACACACATATTTAAAGCAATTAATAACAAACATAAAGGAAGTAACTGATAGTAATTTAAAAACAGTAGGCGACTTTAAACCCACTTACATCAATGGACAGATCATCCAATCAAAAAATCAACAAGGAAACAGTGGCTTTCAACAACACATTGGACCATATGAATTTAACAGATATGTTCAGAACATTCCATCCTAAAAGAGCAGAATACACATTCTTTCCAAGTGCACATGGAATGTTCTCCAGAAGAGATCACATATTAGGCCACAAAACGAGCCTCAGTAAATTCAAATAGATTGAAATCACACCAGGCATCATTTCTGACCAAAATGCTATGAAACTAAAAATCAACCACAACAAAAAAATCTCGACAGAGCACAAATACATGGTGGTTAAGTAACATGTTACTAAACAATGAATGGGTCAACCAAGAAATCACAGAGCAAATAAAAAAATACATGGAGACAAATGAAAATAAAATCACAATGGTCAAAAATCTTTCAGATACAGCAAATGTGCTTCTAAGAGAGAGGTTTATAGCAACACAGGCCTCAAGACGTAAGAAAAAAATCTTAAACAATCTAACCTTACACCTAAAGAAGCTAGAAAAAGGACAAAAGCCAAAAACCAGCAGAAGATAAAGATTAGAGCAGAAATAAACAAAATGGAAACTAAAAAGTCAAGGGAGGGGTGCCTGGGTGGCACAGTGATCATGATCCCATGGTCCTGGGATTGAGCCCTGCATCAGGCTCTCTGCTCAGCAAGAAGCCTGCTTCCCCACCTCCCATCCCTGCCTCTCTGCCAACTTGTGATCTCTCTGTCAAATAAATAAGTAAAATCTTAAAAAAAAAAAAAAATCAAGGGAACAGATGAATGGAACCAAGAGTTGGTTCTCTGAAAAGATGAACAAATTGATAACACTTTCAGCCAGGTTCTTCAAAAATGAAGGAGAGAGGGAGGGAAATAGAGAACTCAATAAACAAAATCAGAAATGAAAGATGAGAATAACAATCAATACCACAGAAATATAAAGGATCATAAGAGAATATTATGAAAAATTATATGCTAACAAACTGGACAATATAGAAGAAATGGATAAATTCCTATAAATATAACCACACAAAATTTAAGCAAGAAGAAATAGAAAACTTGAACAGACTAAGTACCATCAAAGGAATTGACTTAGTTACCAAAAAAAAACTCCCAACAAACAAAACTCCAGGACAGACAGCTTCACAGGTGAATTTTACCAAATATTTAAAGAAAAGTTAATACCTGTCCCTCTCAAATTATTCAAAACTACAGAAGAGGAAAGAAAACTTTCAGATTTATTCTGTGAGGACAGCATTCCCTGATACCAAAACCTGATGAAGACATTATAAAAAAGGGAACCACAGGCCAATATCCCTGATGAACGTAGATGTAAAGATCTTCAACAAAATATCAGGAAACTGAATCCAACAATATATTAAAAAATCATTCACCACAATCCAGTGGGAGTGATTCCTGGGTTGTAAGGGTGATTCAGTATTTGCAAATCAATAATCATGATACATCATATCAAGAAGAAAAAGGGGAAGGACCATATGATCATTTCGATAGATTTAGAAAAAGCATTTGACGAAGTACAACATCCATTCATAATAAAGATCATCAACAAAGTAGGTTTAGAGGAACATACCTCAACATAACAAGGGAATCAATGGAAAACCTACAGCTAACATCATACTCACTGATGGAAAAAACAAAACCAAGAGAGCTTTTCCCTAAGGATCAAGAACAAGACAGGGATGCTTAGTCTCACCACTGTTGATCAACATAGTACTAGAAATCCTAGCTACAGGAACCAGACAAGAAAAAGGAAAAAATGGCATACAAATTGGTACAGAAGAAGTAAAAACCTTTCATTATTTGCAGATGGCATGATACTCTGAACAGAAAACCCTAAAAACTCCACCAAGAAACTATTAGAACTGATAAATGAATTCAGTAATGTTGTAGGATACAAAATCAATGTACAGAAATCCACTGCATTCCTATACACCAATAATGAAGAAACAGAAAAAGAAATTAAGAAAACAAACCCATTTATAGTTGCACCCAAAATAATATATAAATAATAATAATTCATGGATTGGAAGAACATGTATTGTTAAAATGCCCATACAAAAGCTATCTACAGACTTAATATTATCCATATAAAATTACCAACATTATCTTTCACAGAACTAGAGCAAACAATCCTAAAATTTGTGTGGAGCCACTAAGACCCTTAGAACAATCTTGAAAAACAAAAAGCGGGAGGTTTCACAATTCCAGATTTCAAGTTATACTACAAAGCTGTGGTGATCAAAACAGTATGGTACAGGCATAAGACAGACACACAGATCAATGGAACAGGAGAGAAAGTTCCAAACCAACTCAAAATTATATGGTTTATCCTTGACAAAAAAGGCAAGAATATGCAATTGAAAAAAGATGGTTGTCTCCAACAAATAGTGTTGGGAAAACTGGACAGCTATAAGCAAAAGAATGAAACTGGACCACTTTCTTATACCATACACAAAAATAAGCTCAAAATGGTTTAAGGACCTAAAAATGAGACCTGATACCATAAAAATCCTAGAAAACAGCACAAACAATATTCTCTGACACTGGCTGTATCAACATTTTTCTAGAAATGTCCTTGAGGCAAAGAAAACAACAGCAAAAATAAACTATGGAGACTACATCAAAATAAAAAGCTTCTACACAGCAAGAGAAACCACCAACAAAATTAAAAGACAACGTACCAAGTGGGAGAAGATATTTGCAGATGACACATCTAATAAAAGGGTTAGTGTCCAAAATATAGAAAGCACTGATACAACTCAATTCCAAAAAATCCCCAAATGATCCAATTACAAAATGGGGTGAAGACATGGATAGACATTTCTCTGAAGAAGACATTTGGATGGCCAAAAGAAGGAAAGACAAATCAAAACTATAGTAAATTATCACTTTAAACCTGTCAGAATAGCTAAAATAAAAACACAAGACAAGTATTGGTGAGGATGTAAGCAAAAAAGAACGCTTTTGCACTGCTGGTGGGACTGCAAACTGGGATAGTCACTCTGGAAGACAGTGTGGAGTTTCTTCAAAAATTAAAAATAGGGGGCACCTGGGTGGCTCAGTGGGTTAAAGCCTCTGCCTTCGGCTCAGGTCATGATCCCAGGGTCCTGGGATCGAGTCCCGCATTGGGCTCTCTGCTCAGTGGGGAGCCTGTTTCCTCCTCTCTCTCTGCCTGCCTCTCTGCCTACTTGTGATCTCTGTCTGTCAAATAAATAAATAAAAAATCTTAAAAAAAATTAAAAATAGAACTACCCTATGATCCAGTTATTCCACTACTGGGTTTTTACCCCAAGAATATGAAAATACTAATTAAAAAAGATATATGAGTCCCTATGTTTATTGCATCATTATGTATAATAGCCAATTTATGAAAGCAGCCCAAGTATCCAACCACAAATGAATGGATAAAGAAGATATGGTATACATATAATGGAATATTATTCAGCCATAAAAAAGAATGAAATCTTGCCCTTTGCAACAACATAGATGGAGCTAGAGAGTACAATGCTATGTAAAATGTCAGTCAATGGATGACAAATACCATATGATTTCATTCATATGTGGAATTTACAAAACAAAACAAATGAACCCAGAAAAAAGGATACAAACCAAGAAACAGACTCTTAACTATAGAAAACAAATCTGATGGTCACCAGAAGGGAGGTGGGGGGGGATGGGTGAAACAGGTGATGGGGAGTAAGTGTACATTTATCATGATGAGCACAGAGTAATGTAGAGAATTGTGAATCACCTATTGTGTACTTGAAACTAACACAACACTATGAGAACTACACTGGAATTAAAAACAAAACAAAACAAACTTGACAGCCTTTCATTTTCTTTTTTTAGACTTTTTTTTTTTTTTTTTTTTAATAGCAGTTTTAGTTTTGCAACAAAATCTAGAGGGCAATACAGAGCTTTTCCGCATATCCCAACACACGCATACACCCATTGCCTCCTCCAACATCAACATCACTCACCAGATGGGGCAGTTTGTACTAAGGCAGAACCTACAACTAACACATCATAACCAAAAAGGGGAAGTAAACAAATAAAAACATTCCAATGCTCGCAAAAAGCAGAGGAAAATGAGCATGTTTTCACTCGGAGTCACTAGATCTATGTACTAGTCAGACCAATCATCATGAAGGAATTTACCAATGCTCCAACACAGTATGAGAAAAGTTGCCCCCGTGTTTTCTTTCCTTAAAAAGGTCCAATACTGTAGTGAGATGGACAGACATGGTGACTGACTGGCATGGTATATGAGTAGCTAGAAAAGTGTAACACTGGGAGTAGAGAGCACACAAGGAGAACCAGAGATAAAAAGCACTTCCCACTGGAAGAGTGGGAAATTCTTCTGCGGTCTTCCTGCCACAGATACATGCTTCTTGAGAGAACAAGGTATAGCATGGCAGTTAGTGATAATTTTGTTTTTAGGTTTTCTTTATGATTGTCTTTTCTTCACTTCACCCTGGTGGCCAGCCACTTAAAATGAAGATAATACTGGGCAGGCTTCAGCAGATCTCAGTCTAAGAACAAACAACAGATTCACCATCTTCCTCACAAATCCCTGACATTGTCTCACTAAGACAAGAACTCATATGGAAAATGGCTTTGAATTCCAAGAAGCCTAAATGGGAGAGCTGCTCCTGAAACCGAGCTTCAAAATGACCCAGGATTTCAAATCATTTCATCAGAAGTGAATAGCAAGACAAAGTAAAAGCCAGTGATCAGCACTATGACAGAGTTAAAATGCTCGCAGGTCTTTTCATGACTGAAATGGATGTTTCTTCCTAAAAAAATAAATAGGACATAAAAGAAAGGAAATTAAATTATGAAGAGAGCAACAGGCACTCAATTTATAATATATGTGAGTATCACCCATTTTGGATATTCAGAGGAAGTAGTTTTGAAGTTTACAAGTCAGCATTAAATAGTTTTATCTAACTTTATAGATGTGATGACTAATTAATCATCATAATAAGTCTTCCAGAACATATGAGTATTCATAAATCCCTCTTTTTAAAAAAGAGAGATTCCTTTGTTAATTTGGAACTAGTTATACACGGATCTATAAAAGTATAAAATAAGAGCCGAAAATGTATTTTGATTCAGGCACTTTCTGCAATGTTTACCTATGTAAACATATGCAAATTTGTCTGAGATTCCTTTTAGTCAGATTAAATATAATGATCTAATCAAACATAAAAATCAGTGTATTTTTACTATTGTCATCTTGATGTCCCCTCTTTCTTAACCATTCCTTCTTAGACCAGAGCCTCTACCACCACAACCACAAGAATGGAATTTTCTTAGTGAATTAGTGCCTAAAATTCCCAAGTTGGAGATGAAATAAGGAGTGGCAGGAGAACAGACATCTTCCTACATTATGAATGATCAGTTTTTGACCAAATTAAGGATTGTTTTGGATGTCTGACTCCAAGAATTAAGGAAATCTGTTGTTTTTGCCACAGGTGATATAAGTACCTACAAATAGAGATTCTTTCCATGTTAAGTTCCTGTACTCTCCGAATATTGTTATACTTGATTTAAAACAAATATGGAAGTTGTAAGGTATTGTTTAAAAACCACAGCCCACACCCCTACTGACTGATATGCATAAGAATGCCATTAATTATTAATGTAAATATTGTTAGAGATAAAGTTTTTAATATCTTCTTTTCTTTTTTTTTTTAGTCTCCTAAGCCCTAAGAAGTAGAATGTTCTATGGACACAGTTGGTGATTCTGCACTGCCAAAAATGCTTCCCAACTTCTGTCTTCAAAAAGTCAATTCATGAGCCTCTGGTGGCTAATATATTATAAAGAAGGTAGAGCTGTGAGCACAGATGATGGTAGTCATGGTTTCCAGGTGGTTGCAGATTGTCTGATTGGCAACTGTCACCATCCAGGAATGATAAGGACACTGAACTCTTTCTAGATCATTCAGGAGGATATAACATGAAGCCTTTTATAGTTACCACCAGTGTAATCTTATTTTTAAGAGCATTTGGAGTGGCATCAGAATGGAAGCTCTATTTCAGAATGTTGCCTAATTGACTAAATGGATTTCAACATTTTAGTTGCTGTCGTTATTATAAATTCCAATAATAAGCAACGATTAGTTAGGGAGATGTGTTTACCTTGGGAGAATAAAAGCATTTTGCTCTAATTTCTAAAGGAGTTCTGCCAAGAAGTCATAAACACACTCACCAATGATCTGACTTTTCTGATGGTTTCAGTAGGTAAATGTACCTGAGGTGGTCTGTTGACAGAGTAAGAAGGAATCCTGAGATACTATCATTTCTATTACTACATTTCAGTCGCTTTTATGGCTTCTAGAATAAGTCTGGCTCCTCATAACCTTCAGGAAAAAAAAAAAAAACAAAACACAATTTCCTACAAAAGCTCTGTTCCCCAATCCTCCCTCAGCCTCTCTGTCTGCAGCTCTCCTGGGCTTCCTGCAGACCCGAAATCAGAAGGATTTCTCACTTTGCAAAAACTCCGCTGACCATGCTCCTTCTGCCTAAGAAGAAAGTGTCCTTGGTGCCATCAAAGCTTTCTGTTCTTTAGCCCTTAAAAATCACAGCAATTCATATTTATAGTTGTAGTATTTATAATCTAATGTTAAAGTCATTTATTCATATTTGCCTTCCCTAGCTCTGAAGATAAACTCAGTGAAGGCAGGAATACTGTCTTATTCATGTTTCATTTTTCATCCTCGGGACATGTTATTGTGTCTCGGCTCATAACAGGCATTCAGTAGATGTTTGCTGAAACTCCATTTGACAAATCCAGTTGTTCACTACTAGCCCTAGTAACATTTGCTCTGGGAAGTCTTTCCTGACACTCAAATCCCCGTGGGTACCTGCTAGCACTCACACTTCTTCCCATGACAGTACTCACGCCTGATCAGGACCACCCACCCGTGCCCCACTTTGATGCCTGGGACTTGGTCTGTACATGTACCCCAATACTTCACACTCTGCCTGGTAAAACAGCAGACACTGGCATGTTTGCTGAATGTTAACTGGGATATTATTTTGGAAAAAAATATAACCATTGTTACAGTTATTGGAAGATTTCACTTTCCATCTCTTCCCATCAACTAACATAGAACAAAGTTTAACTTGGGACAGTTCAATAAACTTCATACAAGCAGTAAATTATCTTTAACCCATGGCCTTAGTACTACAAAAGAATAAATGTATGACGTAAAGGAACTCTCTACAGTTCCCTTGATACCCACCATGGATTTCACTCTGGTGAGTGTGCAGTTTGAGAGCAGTGCTGTTTGACTTGCTATGGACAGTTCAGCAGGACTGGATAAAGGTCCTGAAGTGGGAGGAGGACCATCAAGGACAGATGGAAGTTTCAGGAGTCCTGGTGGACAGCTCAGGGAAGAGTTATACAAGCTGTAAACCACAGCTGCTGATAGAATCACAGCGTGAGCCCCATACATATTGTAAATTGTTAGTACCACATATTTAAAAAGTAAGGATAAGAAAGTTTAGTTTAAAAATATCTTTTATATAACCCATTACCAAAATATCACTTTAATACATATGCAACATAAAACATTAATGATGAGATATGTTATTCTTTTACCATATTATTTTAAAAAATCTGGTGTGTATTTTATACTAATCAGCATATCTCAATTCAAAAACTAAATTTTCTTGTAAATATTTGATCTGTATTTTGATTTCATAAAATTTACATTCCAAGAGTAGATGCTTATACCCAATTCATGCTAAATATACTCAGAAGTTTTCCAGTGACTGAATGTGTATCCATATTTTATTTGAAATTAATTAAAATTAAATAAAATTAAATATTGCTTCTCAGTTGCACTGAGCACATTTCCAGGGCTCCACAGCTCCAGGGGTCAAGTGTCTACCACAGTGGACAGTGCACGTGTAAACCACAAGAAGAAACAGTGTGTCCAGAATCTAGGGAACTGACTTAAGTACACGCATGGGGAGCAGAGGTAGTGGCAAGTGGTAGCACTTGTGCTTTCTTCCTGTTCACACGTGTCCCAGCACTTAGGTTTCTGCAACTCATTGGCTTACATTGAAACTAGAGATGTGATGATGCTTAACCCACTGTCACCCTATTCTAGAATTCGATGAATAAATAAATGTTTCTACCCATCTGACTCCAATCTAAAATGAAAACCATTTGGAAAATACAACATCCAATGAACATTTACTGGTATTTTTTCCTTTTTTTTTTTTAGTGTGAAGATACTAGTACTGGTTGTGTTCTAAATACAGAGACCAGGAAGGCCAGTGGTTGAGGATGGATCTGTGCCCTAAGTGAGGCCTGTTGAGTACCCTTCATGTAACTAAGTTATATTCTACATTCCAATACCTCTGATGAGTAGCTTATCTTTAAAAAAAAAAAAAAAAGATTTTATTTATTTATTTATTTGACACAGAGAGAGAGAGAGAGAGAGAGGGAGATCACAAGTAGGCAGAACAGCAGGCAGAGATAGAGTGGGAAGCAGGTTCCCCACTGAGCAGAGAGCCTGATGTGGGGCTCAATCCCAGGACCCTGAGATCATCACCTGAGCCAAAGTCAGAGGCTTAATCCACCGAGCCACCCAGGAGCCCTAGTAGCTTATCTTTCAAAGCTAATTGGAGTAACCATCAAATTGTCTTTTCGCTTACTTTCCCCTATATTTCAAAAATGAAACTGGGACAGGATGAAAACCTCATAAATATCACAGCGGTCAATCAGAGGCCATTTCTTTGTTCCCAACAGTTATTTAACGTATCTCAATGGTGAAATAGAAAAAAATAAGCAGAAATTATCCCAACCTTCAGTTTAACAGATCAGTTCAAATTATGAATATTTTAGAGGGTATTTGGCTGGGACAATTGTGGAAACACGTAAGCTACAGAACTACCCACCCTTGAAGATGCATATCTTTCCCCTAAATATACAACTAAAGCATAAATTACTTCATATAGCTATTTGGAAAGAGTGAATATTGAATGCCTGCAATTATAACTGTATTTGTGAAGAAATGTAGGATGCTTAGCCTTTGATCGTGGATTTTTGTGACTTTACCAAAGAATTGCCAAAAAAAAAATCAAAAACCCAAAAACAAAAAAAACAACCCTACAATTTGAATAAACGGGGCAATTATTTTAAATGTGTTCATCAATTCTTGCTTAAACCATTTGCCACTTAAAATTTTCATTCCTTTCTGTGAGTTCCCCATAATACTTTCCATCAAAGTTTTCAATGAGCATATACCATCTTTCATTTCTTTTTAATTTTCTATATCTAAGGATCTCATTTTTTAAATAATACTATCTTCTGAAAGCATAGTCTGTGACATTTTTTTTTCTTTTCCTTGTTCCATATCAAATCATTTTCAGGTATATAATGATTAATCAGATTTACAAATTACTGACTCATTTGGTTGGGGTTTCTCTCTATGGAGTAGGGGGTAAAGAACATTTTAACTGAGTTGTTTATGTGTAAGTAAATTTACATTTGACAATTTAACCTGGAGATTTTTGAGTGAAGATGGCATCTGAAATATATTCAATTTCTGTGTCCCTAAAGATCTCTATCACAAATCATAGTTTTTTCTAATCTGAAACATTGTAATAAAATTTAAAAAAGAATCTTCACAGCAAAGGTAGCATGTTGATTCATGCAAGCCCAATATTAAAATACCTATATTGTTTAGTGTTTGGAGAACTAAATGTGTCAGTAGGATGCATTAATTAATTAAATTAACGTTTTCCAGACAAAAAGAATACCAGTGTCCCCAGAGCCCATGAGGTCTGAAAGAGCTCATTGACTGACTCAGCAGAGAATGGAAATGAAACTCTGTTTAACTTCACAAGCATTAGAGTTCTATGTCGATGCATGTTTATCTCAAGTATTAGACCTAAATAATATAAAACAAAAATTATATAAATTCTGCAAGATAGCAGAAAAGATATATGTAAACTCACTTCAGAAAGGATTTAGTAAGTTATGAAAGCAGCTAGAATTTGAATTTTCAATGTTATAAGAAACTTTTTATAGTATATTAGGACTGATAATTCTCTTAACTTTTATAGTTACTTGCCATTTCATTTGGGGGAGGGGTGGTAGTTTATAAAAGAGCAATCAGTATAATGCCTCAGTGAAATGTATATACCTAGTCCTACGTGAGTATGAACTGGGAGCCCTGGGAGGGAAACCTTTTTTTAAAGGACTTAGAGTAAGATTCACCCATTTCACCATTCCTGCAAAAGTATTAAGCAAATTTAGCATTGTGAGCATAAATCATCTCAGAAGACAGAATCCATATGCTTATCATGACTAGAAGAAATACTGTATAAAACTATCTAAATATATTCTCCTCGAATTTTAATTTTTTTTAAAGATTTTATTTATTTATTTGACATACAGAGATCACGAGTAGGCAGAGAGGCAGGCAGAGAGAGAGGAGGAAGCAGGCTCCCTGCTGAGCAGAGAGCCTAATGTGGGGCTCGATCCCAGGACCCTGAGACCACGACCTGAGCGGAAGGCAGAGGCTTTAACCCACTGAGCCACCCAGGCACCCCTTGAATTTTAATTTTTAATCCTTTTTTTTCTCTTTTCATTTCCTTTTAGTAAATTCCATTGACCTATCTTTAATTTCACCAATCAGCTCTTCAGCTATGTTGAGACAAATAGTGAGCCAGTTGAAGGGATCCTTCATCTCTGTTACCGTGTTTTCTGCTTCTAGTATTTCCATTTGCTTCTTTCTATAGTCTTCTTTCTGCTAAAATCATTACTATGATCTTGTATGCCATTCACATTTCCATTTTACTACTTTGAACATACTAATCACTGTAATCATAAACTCTCTGTTAGACCATTCTAAGAGCGGTGTCATATCCATGTCTGCTTCTGATGACCCTTTTCTCTTGGCAGTGTGTCACTTCTCGTATTTTATGTATCTTGTATTTTTATATATCCCCCTGGGCGAGCAGGGGGAGAGTGGGCCAGTGAAGACTTAGAGGAACTGTTTTTATGACTGCAAATGGGCATGGCATGCTGTTCCTTCCACTGGCCCCTCAGTGCAGGATTTGAATAATCAAATTACACGTTACAGGATTTGAAGTTTCATTCTTGCTCTGGTTACTTGCAGTACTGTCAAATTCATCTAGCATTTTCTTGTGTTTAAGGTGGGATTCAGTTAGCTAGACACTTTTTTCCCCTTTTTTTTGATCCCATGCTTAGCCTCATCTTCTGTGATTTCTCTGTGCCTTGCACACAAGCACACATGCACACATGTTCGTTGTTTCATGTTCCTTTTTGCCCTGGTGAGTGGAGTTAATGTTGGATCCTTGACTCTGTTATTTTTATGAACCCTCCATCTTCAACAAGCACTGTGTGCCTAAACCCCAGATGGAAGCAATTTGATGGCTACATGTAATTTGGAGCAAAGTAATATTTACTACCTCATTTACTTGCTTTTATCTCTCTCTGACAAATTAATCTCAAACCAACATGAAACAGCTATAATACAGGTTCTCAGATATGGAAAGAGAGAGCCAAAGGAGACTGAGATGGATTGTGGAAAGAAAAACTGAAAAAACAACTACCATTAAGGTCAGAGCAATTTTACATACATTTAAAAAATGATTTTATTTATTTATTTTAGAGAGAGAGAAAGAGAGAGCCCATATGTGAGGGGTGTGGAGGGACAGAAGGAAAGGGAGAGAGAATCTTAAGCAGACTCCATGCAGAACATAGAGCCTGACACGGGGCTTGATCCCATGACCCTGAGATCATGACCTGAGCTCAAATCAAGAGGCAGATGCTCAACTGACTGAGCCACCAAGGTGTCCCTTTATATACATTTTTAAATTTTTGCTTTTTATTTTTTTTTAAAGATTTTATTTATTTATTTGACAGAGAGAGCACAAGCAGGGGGAGCAGCAGGCAGAGGGAGAAGCAGACTCCCAGCTGAGTGGGGAGCCCAACACGGTCTGAGACCCTGAGATGATGACCTGAGCCGAAGGCAGATTCTTAACTGGCTGAGGCACCCAGGCCTATGTATACATTTTTTTTTTTTTAATAGCATAAGCAGAAGGAATCTTACATTTCCTTCTTTTTACTACTGTGAAGTTGATAGTATTAAAAATTAAGTTAAATGGGAGCTCCTGGGTGGCTCAGTTGGTTAAGTGTCTGACTCTTGGTTTTGGCTCAGGTCATGATCTAGGGTCCCGAGATTGAGGCTCTGGGCCCAGCAGGGAATCTGCTTGAGATTCTCTCTCTCCCTCTGCCACCCCCCCACCCTATTCTCTTTCTCTCCCAAATAAATAAATAGGTCTTTTAAAAAAATAAGGTTAAATGTCCAAACATTTACAAACAAATCATCCTGCATTTATCTCACTGTTTTAGAGTATTTATGCAATCCCTGTCTCCAGTTTCCCTGCTAGGGACTGGACTGGCAGCCAAGTTTGGTTTTCTCAGATGATAAGTGATTAGAGTCTTGGTGCTAATATTTCTAGGATGATTGAAAAGTCTCTTCAAGTGCTGTTCACCTTGAAGGTTAGAAAGAATATACTAGACCAGAGAAAACAGAGGTCAAACCCATGCTCTTCTTTCCTTTGTGAAGAAGGGATTTCTGTGGCCTACATATGCGGAGGGTAAGTGACGATTTTAAAATGAACTCAGTAATATCACTGATCACTCTATAAATTGTCTTAACCTCAGGCAAGAAAGGAAATTCCTCAGATATAATTGTCTTCAGCTCTAACCTCAGGCCTTGGGAGACCCTAATAAAGAAAACTGAGATCTGTGAGAGGTTGTGTAAATCTGAAAGGAGGCCACCATCAGCAGCAGAAAGCCAAGTTTCCTTCTCTTCCCGAGGAGCACACAGAAGCTCGAAGCTCTGGCTTCATGGAGAGAGTAAGGAACAGCAGCGAGAGACCCGCTCACAATTTCCAGGGCTTGCAAAGTAGCAGAATTCTGTTCACAAAAGTCCAGTAAGATTTTGGGTCTGATTCCAATGCAGCATAAATGCTGTCTGCAAAGGCTAGCTTTGAGAAATATCAGAGAAATTTAGTCCAGTGGTCATTTTTTCAAGACGGTACCAGGAAGGGATGGGAATAAAACCCAGAGAATATGACAGAGGCTAAAAATAAGACAGAAGGCTGCTTGCTATGTGTTCTATGCCTCATCAGTAGATACAGAACTTGTAAATTGTGTATCAACTGCATTTGATCCTGAAACTTCATTGTCAACTCTATCACATGCGCTTGTCATCGTGGATATGTTTTGTAGTATGGATTCTTTGTTTAGTTTGTTGACCGAAGTTTGCTGAAAAGAATCGACAGAAGGGAAGAAGATGGGGGGAGCATCAAAAGAGGGAGGGGAGCAAGAATTATATTAATTACAGCTTAGTGCCACTGTGCACAGGACAGAGAACACACCGCTGCTGGGCATGTATGTGCAGAATGTAGGAAAAGCCTGGATCTAAAGTCAGGCACCATCTCTTCACTCGTTTTGAGACCTTCAACTTAAGTAATGTCCCCCTGACATTCTGAGTAACAGACCAGGTACATGTCAGGTCCAACTTTCACCACAGACTTGACGCACAGTTAGGACTAACTAGATGCCATCAAAAACCAGAGTCCGGCCAAGTAAGACCTACTTAAGGAATCAGCAACAAGCAAGATGTACTTGGGAAAAGGGAACCAGCCAAGTGCACTCCACATCCTGAGAGAAAAGACTGAAAAGGAGACATGAGAGATAATAGAGGAAAATCTTGTTTTTTTCAGAGTTTCTAGGATTCAACTTTTATGCTATTTCCCTAGTTAAGTTAAACATAGTTAAACTATTCCATAGTGTTCTGAAATGACGAACATCCTCTTCAGTAGCTTAGCGGGACCCTCCGTGCATTTACCCGCTGCAGTTCTGCCTCTTTCTGAGTTTTTCACCAAACCCTTTGCCCACAGTACAGAGTTTGGTGATTCGGTCATTTTCTTCCCTCATATTCAGCTGACTGACAGACCATTCGAGTTCCATTTCCTGCCTCCGTGCTGAGTGAAACAGGAAGAATACTGATGCTTTAGCACCATTGTCCCCAGGAGTGCCTGTCATCAGATTAGACCTAATGGCCCCACATGTTCTCATTTCTCCAGCTTTCACAGCCAGCAATATTTGAGGACTAAAGCAGCAAAAATAACAACTGACATGGATGAAAGTAACTGAATTTGGGCTTGGAGAAATTGCAGAGTCAATTGTGGCTAGGCAGCTAAGATGAGAGAGAGAGAGAGAGAGAGAGAGAGTGCACAAGAGCGAGAGCATGAGTGTGCACGTGTGCGTGCACATGGGTGCACACAGGTGTATAAATTTTCTAAGGCAAGTGACTTGGTTGTGCAAAACACAAGCTGGCAGCAGAAATCACCTCCTCAGCCCATTGGAGATCGCTTTCGTAGCAATGTGTAACACTGAAAGGTACTCCTTGAGAATTGGGAACTTACTGGCAGTACGTGTGGGCAGCCACCCCATTTCTGTGTGACCCTCAGATGCTGAGCAATCAGGATTTCTGTTTTGGGAGAGTATTCAAAGATGTACCTTTCCTGCAAGGGGCTGACCTGCATCTGTCTCTCAGGTATATTGGAAGAATGAGTAGCAATATATCACCTCATGGGGTATGGTGGTGAATGTAATTTCAAGCTACAAAATTATTTTGTTAAATACACATCTTGTCCAGGGTCAGGGCAGCTAGGGGGTAAAATGGAGATGGAGCTGGATCAGAGAGACGGGGAGAGAGGGAGACCTTGTCTAGGAGCGTTTCCTACAGCATGGCAGCCGGGTCCCCTCTCAGGGTCTCCTGTGTCCCCTCTTTCTGATTTGCTTTTTTATTAGGCTCACATAAAAGTAGGCTTTGCTTATTACTATGCTTCTAAAGATAATTATCTGACCGTCTTATCTTTATATTCTGGGTTCCCTCCAGTATATGGATGTCTAATAGGAAGTAACTAAAAGTTTTTGTAAATATCAAATAAAAACGGCATACTTGACTTTCAAGAATTGATGTCATTACTGGTTTCTCACTTTTGCAGTGTGTTTTTACTTCTTCATTTCCTTGACATTCACATTTGCATTAATCCTGACATCACTGCATCCCCTATTTCCCGAGAGCTTCCTCCATCATCATGCCAAGCTCCAGCTGTCCTATACCAGAGGCCGCCTGTCTTCCAAAGTTAACGCTACACCACTTCACCTTTGTGAAAGACCTACATTAGTGCCTATGTCCAGGAACTGAAAGAAATCTGAAGATTTTTGCTTTTAGTAAAAAAGGAAACAAAACAAAACTAGCATTGAGTGTTTGTTCTGCAGAAAGCCCTTCTGGGGCAGCGCACATCCTGGGGCCATGGGAGTGTCCCCTGCCCCCAGCTCCTCCACCAGAACCACACTCTGCATCACAAGCATCCATCCACCACGGCTCTGAGCTGCGCCTGCGTCTATGCCTTTCCTCAATTCATTAGCCAGATGTGTCCCCGCCTATCAGAAACACCTAAGAAAGTTATTTTTTAGGTCTGGGAATGTTCAAAACTTTCTCCATATAAATTATCACCTCTTCACTCACACCATTTCAACTTATAAAAGTTTTCACAGGAATGATCCATTTTCAGAAAGTGGGGGAAATCTGTGTCTATTATTTCCTTCAGGCCTGGCTTCCACAATAGAACGCCCTTGTTGTTACGGGTATGCATTATGAAATGTACAAGAGTGCACCCTGCCTGCTCCCCCCCGCACTCCCTGGGATACAAGCCAGGGCTCGCTCACCCTCGTACCTGCTGGCTTGGCTCCTCCCAGGACCCACTTTGCCCCTCCTGCTCCTGGCCTTTTCTCCAGAGGGCACTCTTAGTAAGTCACCTGCATAGGTATTTCCATCTCAAGCTTATCACCCTGTTACCTGACCTCAGTCCGTAACTGTGAAGAGCCTGGAGATGACACCTGGGGCTCATATTTCTTTCCTCATGTATAGCATATGTGGTTTGTTAACTGAAACCCCAAAGGGCTGCAGCTGCCCCTTTACCGCCCGGGAATAACAGCGAGGTCTGAGCATGTCAGGCCTGAGGACAGCATCCTGACCGCACCCTGGCTTACTGGTGTTAGAGGAAAACACTGACCCTGAGAAACAGTCTTACTTAGAAGATTTTAAAATGTAAATATGTGCGCATCTCAGAATTGAAGAAATAGGATACTTAACTTTCTAGGACTCAATTTCCTTATCTGTAATTTGGGAATAATGATAGCTTCTAGTTCAAATTGTTAAGAAATATTGCATTAATAACATATGTAAAGCCATACAGTATGTAGGCTGCAGCACTTCAATGAAGACATGTGTTTTACTTGTAGTAGTCAAATTATTATATGTGAATTTACTGAAATTTTGTTTACTATTCCTTCCTTACCCAGCATGGAATAATGGTTTTCTTTAAATTTACTCCAAATTCCAATATATTTATACCCATTTCCCTAATATCATCTTTTATTCTACTTCAAATTGTGATGGGACCATTTTAAAAGAAGTAAAATTTGTTGAGGTCCTAGTCCTGGGTAAAAAAATAAGGATTCAGGGGGCACCTGGGTGGCTCAGTGGGTTAAGCCTTTGCCTTCAGCTCAGGTCATGATATCAAGGTCCTGGGATCGAGCCCCACATCAGGTTCTCTGCTCTGCAGGGAGCCTGCTTCCCCCCTCTCTGCCTGCCTCTCTGCCTACTTGTGATCTCTCTCTCTCTCTCTCTCTCTCTGTCAAATAAATAAATAAATAATCTTTAAAGAAAAAGAAATAAGGATACAGGCAGTAGTTATATCTGAAACACAAATGTTTAGAAATGTCAGTGTTTCCAACAGGATTCAGAGTCTCATTAAAATTTGGCAGCATTGTCCTCCTTGCTTACCCCAAAGACAACCCAGAGAAGGCAGGTGTCTAAATGGGAGCCTCTTTTGGAAAACCTAAGAACCTTCTTTCTCCCGAGACACAATTTCTCACATTCATAGTCCTTGTCTTCCTTACCATAGGTGCCAACAGCATTTTTGTTTAAAATTAACATGCAAATTATACTCATAGGTGTTTACCCAAAGGATACAAAAATACTAATTCAAAGGGATACACGCATCCCAATGTGTATGGCAGTGTTACCTATAATAGCCAAACTATGGAACAGCCCATGTCCGTCAATTGATGAATGGATAAAGTTGAGGTGCTCTATATATACTTATATATATAGATATAAAGATATAGATATAGATATATAATGGAATATTACTCAGCCATCAAGAAGAATGAAATCGTGCCACTTGCAACAGTGGGATGGAGATAGAGTATTATGCTAGGTGAAATAAGTCAGTCAGTGAAAGACAAGTACAGTATGATTTCACTCATATGTGGAATTTAAGAAACAAACAGATGAACACAGGGAAAAAAAAGGAGAGAGGCAAACCAGAAAACAGACTCATCTATAGAGAATACACTGATGGTTACTAGAGGGGTAGGGATGGGGGTTTGGGGGAAATGGGCGATGAGGATGAAGGAGGGCACCTGTGATAAGTACTAGGTAATGCATGGAAGTGCTGAATCACTATATTGTACACCAGACACTAATATTACACTGTATGTTAACTAACAGGAATTTAAATTAAAAACTGAATAAAAAGAAATAAATGAAATAAAATTAACATGCAAAAATCAGTAGCTTTCATATATAGAGCAGTAATTTAATTAAAACATATAATACTAGAGAAACCCCTATTTAAAATCACAACAAAGAATAAACTTAAGAATTGTTTAAAACTGGGATGCCTGGGTGGCTCAGTCACTTAAGCAGCTGCCTTTGGCTCAGGTCATATGGAATCAAGTCCTGCACTGGGCTCCTTGCTCAGCAGGGAATTTGCCTTCTTCCTCTGCCTGCCACTCTCCCTGCCTGTGCTCTCTCTCTCAGTCTATCTCCCTGACAAATATAAAATCTTCTGAGGAAAAAAAAAAAAGGAATTGTTTAAAACTTATATAAGGAATAACCAAAACAATTCGGAGAGATACAAACGTAGATCCAAACAAAAAGAATGATGTCCCTTATTCTTGGATAAGATCACACATTATAAAGACGTTAATCCCCTTTATGTTTCATGCTTACTTATATGTAAAAATACAAATAAGCTTTTGCCTTTCAGAGTTAAAGCATTTATCTGAAAGCTCTTATAAAAAAAGCACATGAAAACAGCCAAGAAAATACCAAAAATAAATATTAAAAACAACTAGGAGAGGTGACTGACCCTCTCAGAAATTAAAGCATGTGATCAAGACCTCTGTAATTAAAAGTGTGGTACTGGAGTAAAACAGAAAATGGACCAGTGGAGTTGAATACAAAGCCTAGAAATAGGGTAAAAAATCTGATATGTGAGAAAAGTGACATTTCAAATGACTGGGGCAAAGATGGACTTTGTAATAAATGGACAAAGGGTGCTGAAACAACCAGGCAGCTATTTAGAAAAAGGTTAAGACTGGGGGCGCCTCACTGACTTAGTCAGTTAGGCATCTAATCGGGCTCAGGTCATGATCCTGGAGTCATGCCTGGGATCAAACCCTGTGCTGGGCTCCCTGCTCAGCAGGTCTGATACAACATGCCAAGTTCTAATCCTAAATGGGTTAGAGACTTAAATGTTGAAACAAACTGTGTAGGTATCAGAACAAAGATACGGACAGATTTCTCATTAACATAAAGAGAAGGTTTTCCAGATGATACTTATCCAAAGTCAGTAAAGAAAAGACTGATAACATTTGACTCCAAAAAAAGGGGCCTCCATAAAGTCAAAAGGCAAGGCACAAGTTACACAATGGGAGAAAAGATCTGCCACACACATCACAGACAAAAGACAAAAGGCTAATACCCTTGGTATATAAAAGACTTGTGAAAATGGAAGGAATAAGTACCAAAGTCCAATAGGAATATGTGAGAAGGACATGAACGAAGAATTCCAAAACATGTGCAAGTATGGCCCTCAAAATAAAATATTTAAACTTGCTCATAATTTATTAATCAATTAAGACAAGGTTGAGCTGTTGTTTTTCACCCACTATCACACTGACAAAGATTAAAAAGAGGGACAACACATTCTGTTAGGGAGCCTGGAGGGAAATGAGCAATTTCATACCACTGGTAGAAAATACACACTTTCTGGAGAGGTTTTACTGACACCTAACAAGACATATGAACTTAATTTCTGACCTAGCAATCCCACTTTTAGGTCTCTCCTCTGAAAATTTACCTCACAAAACGCTGAAATACTTATGTATAAGGTTACTTATTATATCACCACTTGTAATATTGGGAGCAACTAAATGCACAGCCTAAAAGAACAGTGGAATAAAGTATAGTACATTCATGCCAGAGACTATGCAGCCGTAAATAAAACTTTTTTTTTTTCCCCGAATGAACAAAAATATTTTCTCAACTCTATCACATTTTAATAGCATTACCTTGATGCTTATTGTTTTTTGTGTATTTAAAATGTCATGTAAATAACCAGACTGTTTAAAAAACACCTTCATAATCTCACTTCGGTCATCAACTCAGAATTATTTCAATGTGAAGTCGTGTTTCCTGATTCATCATGACAGCGTTCTCACATGGAGTGGAAATCACAATCTCTTGTTGGTTCCATTTCCCAATACTCAACTATCGCATCAAGAAGAGCCTTGGAATACCTCATCAAATACACCACACACAACACTTAAACCTTGTCGCCACTGCCAAGACAGAGTGCCTGATGTCCACTCTCTGATAAAATCATCTTTTCCCCTTTATTGAATCTTCAGGCTCAAAGTCATTACAGTTTAGTTAAGGATGAGGCATGCCATGGTTGTAAACTCCTTTTGAGAGTTTGCAATAGAGTTGCCAGCATTTTGCCCTTTGCTCCCAGATGCATCACATATCCCTGCTTCTAATTTAAACTGCTCAGCTGCTATTTCAATGTCCATTAAGAGAGATTTCTTAGCCCCCCTTTCTTCTCTGTTGAAAGCTAAAGATGTTCTTCTGGCGCATCACCTTCTTTAACCTAGAACAAAGCAACATCATTCACTGGAGAGGTTATTTACAATTAAGTTATTTGGGAACTTGGAATCTCATACAATCTATTATATAAGGTAAATGTTTCTTAAAATTTCTGAAAGTGGAATATTCTCCCCAAATCCCTAAAGTGAATGTTGATACAACTTTTCTATCCATTTCCCATTTCCCAAGTCATCTCTGTTAGAAATTGGAAGTAGGTAAAAGTTCGCCTTTACACCCCAAAATTTTATGCAAAAGCCAACAGATCAAATTTTCAGCTCCCTGAAGAGCTGGTCATTATTTTTATAAGCCCTTTAAAAATTAGAGTCTGCAACCATCATAATCAAAGTAGAATAAGAATTTCAGCTATTTAAAGATGTGTATATGGATCTGAAGTCCTGAACAATGGGGTTTGATAGCTATCATCTTTAGATGACTTTATAGCTTGTAGTGATAAGTTCCACAGTTAAATGGCACTTGCATTTATTTCATTCTTAGCCAAAAGCAGGAATGAAACTTATTAGAGAATGATGGTAAACATACACTATGGTGCAAAGGTCTTTTTCATTCACTGGGGTCTGAAGATTGGGTTCACTGCATGTAGTAACTGTTCTCCAGCTAAGTAAAACAGCACACTAGCTTAGAATGCCAACCAGGACAGGGTTTTGTATGCAAAAGCAAGTAGTAAAAGCCCTAGTTGCAAAAAGTAGTTTATTTTAAAGATTTATTTATTTATTTATTTGACAGAGAAAGACACAGTGATAGAGGGAACACAAGCAGGAGGAGTGGGAGAGGGAGAAGCAGGCCTCCTGCAGAGCAGGGAGCCTGATGGGGAACTCGATCCCAGGACTCTGGGATCATGACCTGAGCCGAAGGCAAACGCTTAATGACTGAGCCATCCAGGCACTCTGCAAAGAGCAGTTTAAAGCACATAATACCTCTAGGTGTACTTATTCAGGGCAAGCCATCATAAGATGATGGCAATTTTAAATATGACAATGACTTTAAAGGATGTTGTCATTATTATTGTTTTTTATTTTTTACAGTTTCCTCATTTTTTTAAAAGATTTTATTTATTTGAGAGAAAGAGCAGGCACACAAATGGAGGGGAAGGAGCAGAGGGAGAGGCTGACTTGCCGCTGAGCAGGGAGCTTGAAAGGGAACTCAATCCCCAGGACCCTGGAATCATGACTTGAGCCGAAGGCAGATGCTTAAGTAGTTGAGCCATCATTATTCATTTTTTTTTTTTTAGCTTTTATTAGTTCATATGACAAATCATAACTAAATTTTTAGTTTTTTCTCACTTTTAAAAATATTTATACTTTTTTTACAATCAAGAATCTTTGGGGATATACATCAAAGTATTTTTGTTAGGTCTCAGTGAAGAAGAAAATGAAAATAAATGAAAGCATCTGTCACTTGGAAACACTATTTCCTACTTAGTGCTCATTTTGGGAAAAGTGTCAATAGCTTTCAAACATTCACAGTAATTGCTGAGCCATCAGTACCTTCAGAGCTTTCAAAGGAAGCTCATAGCAAAAACAAAACAAACAAAAAAAGTAAGCCCATAGCTATTTCCTATTTAAGGGGGAAAACAAGTTTTGTGGCAGGCACCTGGGTGGCTCAGTTGTTTGAGCATCTGACTTTTGATTTTGGCTCAGGTCATGATCTCAGGTTTAGAAGCCCCATGTTGGGCTCCACATTCAGTGCGGAGTCTGCTTGAGGTTCTCTCTCTTCCTCTCCCTTTGCCCCTCCCCACTCAAGTAAAATTAAAAAAATTTTTTTTAAAGTTTTCTTATAGCTACATAGGCTGCGGTCTTCAAAAAAAAAAAAAAAAAAAAGAGAGAGAGAGAGAAGCCTTGTCATGTAGCAGTTAAAGATTGTTTGTTCTCTTTAACTAAATGTTTCAACTTTATGGACCTTAGCAAAGTCCTCTGGAGCTGTTTACCAGTAGAGGGGAGAAGGGTGTAGCTTCATTTGACACCTCCCAGATTACAGTTCTCTGCGAGACTCAAAACAAGAATCAAATTGTCTTCTTAAAGACAGAATTTATAGCTCAAGCATGCAAGAGTCTTAATTATCTAAAAGTAAGAAAAAAAACCAAGGATCTCAGGCTCTAAGTTGTGTTTTCCTTTAACACATTACATGATTTCCAGAAGTTATAGTGTAGTAAGTAAAAAGGAAAATGGCACAGGAATAGCTAAATTTTTACCCAACAGATTAGTAACATATAATTTATACATCTATACACACACACATATACAGGATTGATGATGAACTGTCAAGAGTTTAAGGAAAGGTTTCTTTTTTCAAAGATGTTTCTTTTTTAAAAGATTTTTTAAAAATACCACTTTGTTTTATCATGATAATGCTATCTGTAAGCAAATAGAAGAAGCCAATGCATTAAAGATACAGGAACAAAATCACTTTTATGGTATATTCATGAGGGAGTAAAATCTCCCTTTAAGATACATTTATATGGTATCAGATTTACTCAGTTCCTTACTGACTAAAGACAACAATATAAAACTTCCAATTGTCATAAAATAAATACGCTTTCAATAAATTCATTTTATTTCATAGCAATATATATTTAATTTGTCCTTGTGAAATAACACTGAATTATTGCACTGGCAAATTACCACCAAGACATGAATGCTATCCAAAGATTTGATCCATTACAATTGTCTAAGAACATGGAAAAATAAATCACAATAGGTTGTCTGTCTTTTAACATTTCTAAAGCTATTTTTAAAATCTCTAAAAGGGATTAAGTAGTCACTGTCAATGTGTTTTTGAAGATGATGACACAATAATGTAAATAAAAGATTTTTAGAAAGTTTAAAGCACAATACAAAAACATATCTATCTCCCAATTCCTGTCTGGAGGTCCAGGTTTGAAACAAGTTTTGGACAAATTAACATTGACCTCTCATTATACGGTATGTGTATTAATTAAAGTATACATAAATAAATTAGGGAAATAATACGGTCTCTAGTATCAACTTTATGGACGCTCACCTAGGAGTGTCGTTCTAGGTCTAGTGACGTATGACACCGTTCCATGATCTGGACTCTTTCTGGCACTGCTGCTCTGCTAAGCTTCAGCTAAGCATCCCAACTGTAGAGTTATTATTTCTCATCTTTGGGTTTTTGTATTATTTGTAGATTCTCACTAGCAAATTCCACATGTTTACTTTATTTATTAAATAAATTAAATAATAAATTAAATTTATTATTGCTTTTTTTTTTTCTTTTTTAAATTTTGGTTTTGGAGAAAGGCAGTTTTTTCATTATAATTGAACATAACACCCTTATTAAGTCCCTGAGATGATATTCTAGGATGCTGCTATTTTTAATGGAATTTTATGTTTATAAGGAAATGCTCTCTAATTAATGCTACTGGACTAGATGTCAATGACTACTTGAAACCCTGGGCTCCATAATCATGCTGGGGCTTGCCATTTTGAGGTACTAAATCACAGCCTTCCAGGCCAGTATGCATTTATTTCTAAATCAAAAAAGAAAGAAAGCAGCTGAAGCAATTATTTTCAAAATATATTTTTTTAAATTTCATATTAGCATTTACCAAATAATAATTATACAGGGGAATGTTAAGACAAATGCGATTATTTTAAAATTAAACACTAATCATTTGGTCCCTTTAAAATACATCTCAATCTTCGTTTTTACCAAATTAAAAAGGAAAGATGAATTCCCATGTTTGTCTGCCTCCATCAGAATGCAAGGTTAAATGTCATCAGGATCTAAAAATTTAATTACTGAAACAGCTATATAAATTAGTAATAGTTTAATACTCAGATTTGGAAGTCACGGATGATGGCATCCCCCACCCCCAAATGTGATGCTTAGAAGCCCGCCCTGCTGTGTGCATTTTCAGAGAATACTATATCAGACATTAAGAAAACCATCAACATGAGTCCACAGCAACGATCTAGATCTTCCAGATCCTGGTGAGACTGACTCCAGAGCTAGCAAGCTTTTCTCCCTTCAGGTGAGTCTCTCAGGGGTACACAGAGCAATGGGTGAGGCTGACTACCAGAAAGAATCTCCTTATTGGACTAGAGTGACACGACATCCTCACTGTGTTAAAAAGGGAAAGGCTCAACAGATTATTTAAATTAGGTAAACAGGGTTAAGAGAAAGGATCAACACTGGTTTATGTTCAGACTGATATAGTTAGAAAAAATCAACAGGCATACATTTAAGTGAACTTTTTCCTCCATGAAATTGCAGGGAAATCTGCTCCCTCTTTGAGGTTTTCCAGGGGGAAAACATGCCAGTGTTTGGAAAATGCTGACAGTGAATTGAAACAGATGTGCATATTTTCAAATAATAAAAAATAGACCAATCTCGGCCTAAACTAAACATATGCTTAAAATTTTTATTAGAGGGAATAAATATTTATTAATTTCCAGGGCTATGCTATATCCTCTCATTTAGTTGCTATCGAAAAATATGTGAGGTTGCCTACATACTTCCAAATTTATATCAGAAAAAAAAGAATAAAAGCTAAGGCTCAGGAAGGTTAAGTGACTTAACAAAGTCCGTAAGTAAGTACCCAATCTAAATTTCAACTGAACTTCTTTCTTTCTATTTTACCCTCTGAGACATGAAAACTCTTCAGCAGTAAAGGATCTTTACTGCAAGTAAATGACTAACTGTCACTGTTCTTAGCTTTAAATAAAATTGCACAAATCTGACTTGAATTCCCTTTGCTTCGGTTTCCTCCTCTTCTCCTCCCCTTTGTCTCCATCTTCCCTGAATCCACCCAGCCTTTCAGCAGTGTCTCCCCAGGGAGCTGTCTGCCTTGCACCTGCCCTCATCTGAACCCTTGAGAGGCTCAGGCAGAAACACCTGTCTTAAGGGGGGTGTCTGGCTTCAGGAGGGTAGTCAGTCTGTGTCACTGGAACAGCTCACTACTGTGTGTACTTCAAGCTGAGCCAAATGTTTTACTACTTGGGGGCTTCACCATTATTTCCTGAAAGTGTACATACTAGAGAGGGCATGAACAGGAAAAGAATAAATAGAGAAGAATTACACTAATTCATAGTCCCTTTCATCATTCTGGGTATTAACCCAGAAACAACACAACACACTGCACTGCATACCATGTAATTTAGAACACCTACAATATGAAACATCAAGTACATAGAGGATTTTTGTTTTTTGTTTTTTCCTTTTTATTCAAATCAGTTATATATTCGAAAGAAAATTTTTGAGGTCTTTGGAAGAGGGTAGAATAGGAAATTCATTTCTGGTGATAAATGACTGGCCCTAAGTGAGGGAGGTTTAGAGAAAATGATTTGACCCAGAAAACACTGTCACCTATATTATGTCCCAGTACAAAGAATATGGCCTTTCATGCCCCAGTACAAAGAATGTGGCCTTTGGAGTTGTGAACTTGGCAACTTAATCAGAATATAATTCTCTCATTTATCAAGTGGAAATAATGAAGATTTGTCAGTTTATTGTGAAGAATGAAGTGAACTATATTTTCAAAATCTCTTAAACACTCTCTAGGCACATAGTGGATATTTATTACATTCTAGTCCCTCTTTCTGCTGCACTTATTTCGGGTTCATAGCTAGAACCTAAATTGTTACAGAACTACTTCAAAAACCATTTATTATGTTAAGACGTCAATATGGGTTTGAAAGCATATCACACAGAATAAATGTGTTTCCCAATATCATGCGTATCTGAAAATTGCATTCGTGTTAAGTATAATTTTATGGCTTTTAACTTTATGTTCTCCATTTTTATGTTAACTAAAATTCTAACTTGAGATCCTAATATATTTCTTCAAAACAAAATTTTAAAAAATCAAATATCCATACTACAAGCCTAGTGTTTCGCTGTGAAGTCTACTATTGCTCACTGTGCCCTATGATTCCAAACCAGAAGTTGAGTTTGATGTTAGCTACTGCTCTGCTTAACCGGGATTTTCAGATGGCAATACTGTATATCCTATATATAGATACTTTGTTTAGTATCTAAATTGTAGATCACAAAGTAATGCTTGTGATGGCTTGCTAGTTCCACAGGAATAGACTGTGATGTACACACCACCCACTTCCCTCTAACACCATGCAATCTGAATAGGGAGCATCTGAACTCAACTGCGGGCTTATCATGAAGAAGGGTGTCTTTCTCTTAACAAATGTCCCTGAAAGCTTGTGTCTCTTTTCTATTTACGATCTAACTCTCTCAGTCCCTTTTCCCCCCCTTACTGAGACAGAATTGAAATATAACATTGTTTACATTTAAGGTGTGCCCTGTATTGACCTGGTACACTACCTCACTGCATCAGGATCCCCGTCCCCATCCCGCCAATCACATAGTACAGAATGGGATTGCTTCTTAGCTGGTAGATACCACCACAGGTGGTCAAATGGGGACTCGGTCACTTTTTAAAGAAACTTTTAATTAATTAATTTTAATAAAGATTTTACTTATTTATTTGGCAGAGATCACAAGTAGGCAGAGAGGCAGGCAGAGAGAGAGAAGTGGAAGCAGGCGCTGTGCTGAGCAGAGATCCCGATGTGGGGCTCAATTCCAGGACCCTGGGATCATGACCTGAGCCGAAGGCATGAACCACTGATCCACACAGGTGCCCCAAGAGCCTTTATTTTTTTAGAAGATTTTATTTATTGGGGCCCTTGGGTGGCTCAGTTGGTTGTGTCTACCTTTGGCTCAGGTCATGATCCCAGGGTCCTGAGCTCCCTGGTCAGTGGGGAGTCTGTTTTCCCTCACCCGCTCACTCTCTCAAATACTTATTTACTTGAGAGAGAGAGAGAGAGAGTGAGTGAGAAAGCATAAGCCAGGGAAAGAAGGGGTAGAGGCAGAGGGAGAAGAGAGGATGTTTAAGGGCCTGTCCAATTATCTGAGGGCTAATGATGTCTCCTGTAACTCTCCACTAGTGAGCTGGCTTTTGCTGTCTGTCCAAGCCAAGCACTTATGTTTCAGTTTCTCTCCTGTGCTCAGTCAGTATAGGCCCACCAGCCTTCCTCTTCTAAGATTTTGGCAGTCTCTTTGGTTATCCACTGGTTTTTGGTTATCCTTCTGGTCTTCTCTGTCTTTGCCGCTTCTCAGTGACACAAAAGTACCTCAGATACTTCAATCTGGGGCATTGTTTCACTTGGAGCACTGAAAATTTTCTTCTAACCAAGAGTAACTAGAGTTTGCTCTAGAAGAATGGAATATGGGCACCTGGGTGTCTCAGTTGGTTAAATGGCTGCTTTCAGCTTAGGTCATGATCCCACGGTCCTAGGATCAAGCCCCACATTGGGCTCCTTGCTCAGTGGAGAGCCTGCTGCTCCCTTTCCCTCTGGCTGCTGCTCTGCCTACTTGTGTTCTTGCTCTCTCTCTCTGTCAAATAAATAAATAAAATCTTTAAAAAAAAAAAGAATGGAATAAGGAAAAGAAATAAGAAAAAGAAATAAAAGTCATCCATATTGGTAAGGAAGAAGTAAAACTTTCACTGTTTTCAGATGACATAACAACTCTATACAAACCCCTTAAGACTACACCAAAAAACTAATAGAACTGATAAATGGAATCAGTACAGTTGCAAGATACAGTATCAAAGTACAGTAATACACTGCATTTCTATACACTAATAAAAAAGCAGCAGAAAGAGAAATTAAGAAAACAAACCCATTTACATTTGCACCAAAAAGAATAAAATACTTAGGGATAAACCTAACTGAGCAGGTGAAAGATGTACACTCTGAAAACTCTAAAACACTGAAGAAAGATACTGAAGACAGCTCAAAACACATGGAAAGACATACTATGCTCATTAATTATAAAAATACACATTGTTAAAATGCCTATAAACCCAAAGCAATCTACAGATTTAATCTACTCCCCATCAAAATTCCAATACCATTTGTCAGAGAGCTAGAACAAACAATCCTAAAATTTGTATGGAACTGCAAAAGAACCAGAATAGTCAAAGCAATCTTGAAAAAGAAAAACAAAGCTGGAGGTATCACAATCCCAGATTTAAAGATATATTATAAATCCATAGTGATCAAAATGGAATGATACTGGAACAAAAATAGACACACAGATCAATGGAACAGAGTAGAAACCCCAGTAATAAGCTCACAATTAAATGGTAAATTAATCTTTGACAAAAGAGGCAAGAATATGCAATGGGAAAAAATCTCTTAACAAATGATGTTGGGAAAACTGGACAGCAACATGCAAAAGAAAGAAATGAAACCACTTTCTTACACCACACACAAAACAGACACAAAATGGATTAAGGACCTAAATGTGAGACCTGAAACCATAAAAGTACTAGAAGAGAGCACAGGTAGTAATTTCTCTGACATTAGCTCTAGTGATGTTTTTCTAGATATGTCTCCTGAGACAAGGGAAACAAGCAAAAATAAGCTATTGGGACTCCATCAAAATAAAAACTTCTGCACAGCAAAGGAAACAATCAATAAAACTAAAAGATAACATCTTGAATGGGAGAAGAGATCTGCAAATGACATATCCAATATAGGGTTAGTGCCCAAAATAGATAAAGAACTTATACAAATCAATACCCAAAAAAACAAATAATCCAATTAAAAAATGGGCAGAAGACATGAATAGACATTTCTCCAAAGAAGACATACAGATGGCCAACTGACACAGAAAAGTTGCTCAACATTACTTATCATGGAAAAGCAAATCAAAACTGCAATGAGATATCACCCCATACCTGTAAGAATGGCTAAATCAACAACACAAGAAACAATAAGTATTGGTGAGGATGTGGAGAAAAAACAACCTCGGGCACTATTGGTAGGAATGCCAACTGGTACAGCCACTGTGGAAAACAGTATGGAGGTTCCTCAAAGAATTCAAAATAGAACTACCACATGATCCAGTATATTCCCCTACTGGATATTTACCCAAAGAATACAAGAACACTAATTCAAAAGAATATATGCACCCCAATGTTTAATGCAGCATTATTTACAATAGCCAAATTATGGAAGCCGCCCAAGTGTCCACTGATAGATGAATGGATAAGGAGGAGGTGGTAGACATATACAATGGAAAGTTACTCAGCCAAAAAAAGCATGAAATCTCGCCATTTGCAATGATATAGATAGAGCTAGAGAGTATAATGCTAAGTGAAATTAGACAAAGGCTAAATTTCTATGTGGAACTTAAGAATTTAAGATAGGGGGAAAAAGAGACAAACCCTAAAACAGAGAACAAACAGATGGTCACCAGAGGGGAAGTGGGTGGGGGAGGATTGTAATAGACGAAGGGGATGAAGAACACACTAAAGGCTGTGAATAGTGAGTGATGTATACAGAATTGTTGAGTCAGTGTATCGTACACCTGAAACTAATATAATAATGTATGTTAACTAGACTGGAATGAGTGTTTTTAAAAAAGAGTGTTCCATATGATTCTCTCTTATAAACTGCCCATTCTCTTTTATGTGAGATGGATTAGTTCCAGGTACTAATGAATCACTTTAGAATGTGACTTTTTAGATAGTCAGAAATACTTGAAAAGCAACTCAATCATGTTCATTTCATATGTCAAAAATACATGATTAATAATGGAAATTCTGGAATCATATAGCTCAATGTTCAAGCATGGCTCCCAGACATACCTTTAAGTCAGGCAAAGGTATCCCTCCAAGTAGATGCATCCCCAAGGGAGAAAGTTTAGTGAGGGAGACGAGGGCTGGGTTTAGCTCCCTGCCCACCGAGCACAGAGCCTGTGCACAGGGCACAACACACACAACTTGGAGACCCTTCTGTGGTCCTTCCTTTATAGCTGTTGACTTTAAGCAAGCTATTTAATTTATCTAAATTTAGTCATACATACTAATGTAAATATAACATTCTCAATTAATAAACATTTGATGAAAGATTTTATGAGAATAAAATGAAATAATGTTTTTTAACAGTAGATGGCACATGTACATAGTACTGGCTTTCCCTGTTAGTACCACTTACACAACAAATAATTCTGATTTCTTTTTCATATTATGTTCTTCAAATTATACAGAACTGTATTGCAATGTTTCACTCTGGGCATAAATATGTGTATAACCTGTTGAAATGGGGAGGTGGGGTCCATCTGCAGAATTCCATAGTTATGGATAGTCTAAGGTAATCATTCATTATAATTATTGCTATTGAACTATGGTTGATACAATCCTTGCTAATGACTATAAGTCTGTACTTAATCAATTTGAAACATAGCATAATAATATAGCTTTGAATTATTCATCATTTAATACTCAAGATACCTACAGATCACTCTTTCATAGTTATTTGATAAAAGGTTATATCATTTTTGCTTTTCCTAAAATATATTTCATTCTTCTGTTTTTCCCCCTACGGAATGTAACTTGGTTTCCAATTATAGACAAGTTTTTTTGAGATTTTATTTATTTATTTTGAGATAGAGCATAAGTGAGGGGAGGGGCAGCAGGAGAGAATCTTATGCAGGCTCCACACTCAATGCAGAGCTTGATGAGGGACTTGATCTCATGACCTCATGACCCTGAGATCATGACCTGAGCTGAAATCAAGAGCCAGACACCTAACTGACTGAGCTTCCCAGATCCCCCACCTATTATAGATAATTTTAATGCTTATCCTACCATCTTGTTCAGAAAAGTGAAGCATATAAAGGCATTAAATTAAAAAAAAAAAAAACTGGGAAAATAAAAGCTTTTGTATTAGTACTGCAGACAGGATTTATGTCCATATTTTTCCTCTATTTTGTCTTTTTTTCTTTTGAATGACGCATTCCCAACTAGGAAGAAGGAAAGGGAAATTCGGGGTGTGTGATATGTCCATGCCAGTTACTCCCACAGAGACACACATTTAAAAAGGAAAGTGGGCTTTAAATTAAGCGTTTTTCTAAAAATCCGTAGGAATGATACTTCTGGTACTTTTTGAATTACATTATATTTCTCTAATGGAATATTTGTAGGTGTGCACAATGAGCAAATTTATTAAAAATGAACAAAGAAATCATGTAACGATTTTTCATGGATCTTTCTATCTTTAGAACACTGACATTTAAGCTGTCATTATTTATTAAGAGCTCGGTGAATTCTCTCATCAACTGGACTGTGTAAGATACATATGCCGTGATGATGTGATAATAAAAATAGGTATATTTTATACTTGTCTTTATAGCTGGGTGTATGAAAATGCATTAGGATAATCTGAAGAAATAAATACTCATTTATAATACATATATTTATGTTTAATATTCATATAGATATACACAAATATTTAAATACATATTGATCAAAATCAATTTAGATGATTAAAGAAAAAAGATGAATTTAAAAAATGGCCTTACCCTTAAGAATTCTACATTCTATGAGGATAGCTGTATCTTTTAAATTGTTTCACAAAGCATCTGAAGCATAATAATGGTTTTCAGAGCAAGCACTAGTATAAATGAAAATATGACAAGGACAGAGGGGAAGCCATGGGGTCTGAGGATGCAGCAGAAAGAGGTCGATTAAAACAGTACTGAGCTATTGGAATGCGATTGTAAGAATTAAGATAATTAAAAAAAAAATAGAATAGAATGCTCAACGGGTCCCATCATTTCCATTGTTCATGAGTCTGTTATTTTATGTGTGATGACGTTCTAGCCCGAAACCGGACTTAAATGTAGGTCTAGATCATTTGAACCCAATGAAGGCAGAAGCAAAATTAGAAATCAGAGTGAAGATAAAACAAGGACAAGACTCAGAAATTCAAATGATGGAGGAAAAGGGCAATTTGCTTCTATGAAATATAGAACAGCTCTCCTAGTGATGACTGATTATCTCGTCAGTGCCTTTTTAAGATAGATTTGGGCCTTGACATCCTTCAAAGGAGACAAGAGGGTGAGCACTGGCCTCTTGGGCTTGAATGAGCCCCTTTATTTGGGCAAGCACGGGTTTCTGAAAGAGAAGTAGGGATCTTTTAAAGCATTCAGGCTCTGGTGACTGAGAATTTAATTATCCCTCTCTTTTCTTCCATGAGGTTAGCATTCCTTCTTTATGAAGAGCAGCACCTTCCAAGGAGAATACAAGATACTTTCTGAATCTCTGAGGGTGCTCCTTAGAGCCCCAATGGTGGAGAATAAATTCCCAGCGACAAAGCTTGCCCTCTAGCAATGCAATTCCAAATAGATTTTTCAGAACTCTCATTTTCATCTTCCTACAAAGGTAAGTTTTCTCCCAACACTTAAAAGCATATATTTCCATTACATTATTCCAAAGCTCAGAGAAAATCATGGGTACTTCAATTAACAGTAATCAGCAGTCACCCATAAAGATAATGCCAACAACACAAAAAAGCATCTATGGCATTTATAAACAATTGCAGACATTTTCAAAAGTAAAAATTCTCAATGCAGTATCTCATTTTTACAATCCCTGCATTGCATTGTATCCAGTTACTGTCTACTAGTTCCCTTCCAGAAAGAATGATAGAATCTAAAATATAAGGAGGCTGTTGTAACTCAGTTCTGCTTTTCTTAACTTTATTTTCTTTTGAGCTCCCACCTTGCACGTAATTTATAATTTACGCCCCTAGTTACCTCCCTCATAGATATATCACAGAGATTAGTGAGTGTTGTTTTTAAAGTTATATTTTCATTATTTTCTTTCTGCATGGTGGAAGATTGGCCTTGTCTCTATGCAATAACTATAAACTTTGGAAATATTGCTGCATTTACGGAAGGGAGGGTTTTGTGCTCTTGGGACTTTTTTTTTATTAACTGATGACTCACAATGTCCCAAAGATACCCAGAATCTTCCATCTTTATCCCTTTTGAGAAAGATAAGAGTAAAAATTTCAAAATGAAGTTTCTTAATCCAAGTTATGTAACTGACTCTATCTATCTATCATCATCTAATTGCACAAAGCCCCAAATGGGCACGACAACATTATAAACAACTAAATGGTAAAGTAACTGCCTCACGGTACTGTGTGACTTTGAGTTGTTCTCAAGTGAAAAAAAAAAAAGATAAAAAGATAAATAAAAATAATTACTCATTTATTCTCTCAGTGATTCGTTCTTTCACTCAGCAAATGTTCATTTTGTGCCTATGTTATGTCTTCTGTTTGTCCGGGTTGCCCTTTTCCTTTCTTGTAATGTTTATTCCTTGTTTCCTGGCTGAAGCCTACACTGTGGTCTTTACTATTCAAAGCACTTGAGGTTTTTTGTAAAAGTAGGAATGTGACCTTTTACCTCTTTGATTTCTCTCCATTATGTTCTACATAAAAGAAATTGCTCTAAATATCCTGGAAGTATTTTTCTCACTAAACAAAGGCCCCAATTCTTAGCTAGATGTGTTGCCTCTAGGCTAAAATATATCTTAGCCTCTCTCCCAGCTAGTGGTGACGTCACATATGATTAAGTATCGGCCAAGAAGACATTTATGACAATTTTGTAAGAAAGAACCAGACTGATTCTTTAAAAGCAAGGAAATGAAAAAACAAAACAAAACAATATTAAAAAAAAAATAACAATACCTTTCTTTGATTTGCTCTTCAGAGTATGATTGTATGTCTGAAATGATAGCATCATTCATGGACTGTTTGGACATCATAAACATAGAGTAGCACGGCTGGAGGGACTCATTTCCCTGACAACAGCCATTCAACTATCGCCTCTTGGCTTCTTTTATATGATCAAAAAGTAAGTTTTTACTTTGCTTTAGGCAGTATTTTTGGAGTTTTTGCTTGGTTCATAACATACCGTAGTTGTAACTAACTCAACCTAGTAAACAGATAAGCACATATGATGGATGTGAATACAAACATCCTGATTATTTGATTTTAATTTTTGGAACTACGAACACAGAGTTTAACCCAAGTACTGCATCCGTGTAATAAGACAGGTGCTATTCATAAAATAAAAATGCTGGACCTCTTATTTTCTTTCTTTTTTTTTTTTCTTTCATTTCTTTCTTTTTTTTTTTTTTTTGAAGAATTTATTTATTTATTTGAAAGACAGAGATCACAAGTAGGCACAGAGGCAGGCAGAGAGAGAGAGAGGAGGAAGCAGGTTCCCTGCTGAGCAGAGAGCCTGATGTGGGGCTTGATCCCAGGACCCTGGGACCATGACCTGAGCCAAAGGCAGAGGTTTAACCCACTGAGCCACCCAGGAGCCTCTGGACCTCTTATTTTCTGATTTTAAAAATTTGTTGGGTTTTTAAAGTCAATAGATAATAAAAAAAACTTAGATACTAAGAGAAATACAAAGGACACAATAGATGGAATAATATGTAATAATACAAAAAATTATCCTAACACACTTTCCAGAGATAAACTCTGTGGGTGTGCCTGATCTCAGCTAAGTGCTCTCAGAAAAGGACTATGAGTGAGTTATTGAACATATATGTCACAGTGCTTTTTAACACATCCAGATGTTGTATTACTTACACTGAGAGTTACTACATAACAGTGTGTCCAAACCACAGCCATTTCGTAGGGAAAGGGGACACTATTACTAACTACGCCATGACAGCAGGCTGACCCAGGACTGTTCCAAACAGACTGGACATATAGTCCCTTTAATTAAATGGATCTTCATTGATTTAAATAAATCTCCACTTGGTGAGTTTTGAAAGTGTTGTGGCTCAGTGGAAGTCTTGCTGGAATCTTCCCTGCCTTGAAATGTACCCTGTAGATCATTACTACCTCTGAATTGTTCTTCACCTTTGTAACTTCTTTAGATCTGCTACACTTTCTCAAAAACTACACATTTACAAATCAGCTCATTCTTTTTCTCCCCACAACTGCACACTGCTTTCAACTAGAGGATGTAGAATTCATGTGTCACAAGGACAGAAGGTGAGACAGGTGATGACTGAGCAGGAGCCACTATACAAGAGAACCTTGTAGAAGGTGGGAGAGGAAAGCTGCTGTTTTACATCTGACATAAGTGAGGAGGTAACCTGTCACGTAGGTCCCAGTGGGAGTTAGCACACGCAGAGCTAAAGCAAAGGCGCTCTGTGTGCTGGGACAGGACTTGAAAGAGAACACCAGTGTTCTGGGGCCAAATACGCTATTGCAGTGGGTTATTTCATCTTTAGGACACAGCAAAAGACTATCAACAAACTGCCACAGAAAAATTCAAGCCTGGCTGATTCTTACATTATGCACTGGGGAAATTGTCAACCATAGGGTCTGATTTGAAGTACAAGGACTACTTCCTTCCTCTATCTAGCCAACAGTGTCTGCAATCCCCCCATTAGAACAAGTATTATCTCTTCCTGCTGTCCTGCTGCCCCACCTTAACACAACCATTCCTGGGAGGGATAGAACAATTTTCTCCAGGCTTGCACTGATGCGTATCAATGCACAGACAGATGGTTTTATGTTCAAAGGGAAGCAGAGGCTATCGACAAAAATAGGAAAATGAAGCAGGAATACATCTTCTACCAAAATAAATTGCATTTTAGTGACAAAAGACCACTCCTACAAATTGAAATTTATTTTCTCACAGATACCTTCAAAACCTTATTTTAATTAGAACCACGGAGACTCATTTGTATTTTAACATATCTGTCTTACAAAATACTTTAATCCTCAAAAAAGTCAGCACTGACTATTTGCAAAGACTTCAGTTCAAGAGAGAAGCACTTTGACCTAATTTTCCGTTAATTGAAACACGGCAAGGAAATTAAGAGGCAGGGAGAAGAAGGAAGAAGTGATTACAGCCTTCATCAGTGGAGTGTATCCCAGGGCAGGTTTGTGGTGGAAGGAACTCTGAAGAATCAGATTTTGCCCTAGCCCTGACACACTTTCCTCCCAAGGCACTGTGAGACAGTTCATTACCTAGCCTCCCCATGCCTCAGTCTTTTCCAACCATAAAAATGAGACATTGACACTTCACTTACAGTATTATAATGAAATTGGAAATGACTACGTGTGTGCGGCATCAAGCACAGCTCTTGATACATTGTACTACTTAGTAAATGTTGATTGCTCCTATATTATCATGTTACTCAGAGCAAGAGAGCAGAGGATGTGGTCAGTAACTAGGGTGTGGCCAAGTGCAAAACAAAAATGTCAGCTAGGATTGCAAAGGCACATGATATGAGATTCCAATTAGTATCAGAACTTGGATAGAAAATTAACAGGTTTGGGGCACCTGTATGGCACAATGAGTTAAGCCTTTGCCTTTGGCTCAGATCATTATCTCAGGGTCCTGAGATCGAGTCCCACATTGGGCTCTCTGCTCAGTGGGGAACTTGTTTCCCCCCTCTCTGCCTGCCTCTCTGCCTACTTATGATCTCTCTCTGTCAAATAAATAAATAAATAATCTTTTAAAAAAAAAGTAACAGGTTTTTCTGATCCTGTAGACAAATTATGCACTTGATTGCCAGTTATTTTAGCAAAATGTCAATAACCAACATAAGCTAATTCTAGTTACTACTCAACTCTCCTTGCCTAGCAGGGAGAAACATGGAAATGTAAGTCAAGGGTTCTCATAGCACGTTTTAGCACTTTTCGAACTTTAATGTGTATGCAAATTATTTGGGTTTCACCTTAAAATCCATATTCTGAATTGTCACATTTGGGATGGGGCCTCATCCTGAATTTTTAAGATCTTCCCACCGGTGCCAGTGTAGGATGGCAGGTTTAGTGAATAAAGACAAAGGCAGCCCAGGGACATCCGGATTTTCCATAAGTAACAAATATTTATTTTGTATAAGTGTGTCCAAATACCACATGGCCATACATATACGGAAGCAGATTTCATTATCTGCAGTTAGAATGTAACTGGATGCCCCATATTTTACCCAGCATCCCTATGCCAACGCAAGTAGCAAAAGTTCAGTCTAAAAATTCATGTGATTATACACCAATAATGATATGAAGTCTCAGCATATTGTTTACTCCAGAAAATTTAGAGCTGCAGGACGATGAACACTTGCTTCTTAACTGCCTGACTCTGGGGCTTCTGAACCACAACAAGTTTATCAGAATTGGGCTTGGCAACTGGCAGGTCACAAACTCTATCCTGCAAGACAGTGTAAGGTGAAGCCAAGGACTTTGGACTCTAGTTTCTCTTCCCTTTCTTGATGGTCTCTCATGTCACCTTCATGTAATAAACTTGAACTCGGGACAGGGCAAGATACCTAGGGAGGTGACAAGTGTAGGAGGCCCCAATGATCAGCTCATCAAAGTTAAATTTTCTATTTCTGGAGTATATTTCTTTCTAAATAAAAGCTAGCAAACACACGAGAAAAGTCAGGTTGAGATACAGTTGATCTGTAGCCAAATCCTTTGAAATGAGCCTGAATCTGTGTGAGGGCATTAGAGGTGGGAGGCCAGAAGATGGAAGAAGTAATTATTCTCTCTGAACACACACACACGATGTCTTCTATACTGTTTGGGTGTGTGTGTGCACTTAAGAAAATGCACACGTTTCTGTTTTCAGTAGAAACAAAATTGTAGAATGACTAAACACTGGGTGAGCTGGTAAGGTTGGCTACCCTACTATATACAAGTTTCAGGGGCTCAGTATTTTATACCCTCTGCTTTAAATGATCTAAATTCTTTTTGAGCCAAACAATTGCTACACAGATGACAAGCACAAGGAGATGAGTTGAAATGTAAGAATATTCGTATATGTTTCTGCTAATGAAGCATGAGGAGGAGACTGTAAGTGAACACGTGCCGTGACTGACCACAGTGGTCAAAACAGGAGAAGAAACATCCCGCAGGTGTTTGAGAACTTCGTAGTTGTGATGATTCTGTCAGTGAAATTGAATGAAGGAGAAAAACAGGTGGAGGGAACTAAGGGGAGATGTTTGCAAGAGAGAGAGAGAAAGCAGGAAACAAGAAGGGCAGAGGGAAGGACAGGGAGACAGAATGTCATTAGCTAATTTTTAATTGACTTCTTGCTATGTTTTCCAACAGAGTTCTTGTCAAATAATAGATGAATACTTCTCAGAAGCCTTCAAACATAAAAAAAAGGCAAAACCAAATACAAAAATAAAGTCTGTTTCCAAGAATTTTTATCCTTTGAATGAACTGTCTTTGACAGATGCAGCAAGATCTAAGCATAAAGCATCCCCCTTTTTTCTTTAACTTTTAACTAAAACATCAGAGGAACCCATTTTCAATGGAATTACAAAGTATGTTTATTGCAGGGAGAGAAAGGTCCTATTTATTAACTCCTCTGTGGAGATGATCAAAATAAAAATAACATGTAATTCATCTCAGAAAGAAGAGTATATGAAGGTAATAAAGAACAGAACTTGAATTGTTCATTTCACACTTTTCCATCATGCTAATCATAAGGAAGTCATCAATCTTAATTTTTTACACAACATGGAAAGAGGTAGAAGTATCTATACAGATTATGTGAGGTTCCATTTACAAATCTGATAACTACAAGTGCCATGATTTGATGCATTCTGATACCTCTTTCCTTCATTCATAATTTGGGGATTGTGTTTTCACTGTAGCATGGCACAGAATCTGTGGTTAGTACATATTTAAGGGAAACATCCAGCTAGTTTTTTTTTTAATTTTTATTTATTTATTTTTAAAGATCTTATTGATTTATTTATTTTAGAGAGGGAGAGAGAGAACCTGAGCAGGGAAGGATTAGAGGGGAATGGTGAGGGAGGGGGAAAGAATCTGAAGCAGATTCCCTGCTAAGCACAGAGCTGGGCACAGGGCATGATCTCACCACCCTGGGATCATGACCTGAACCAAAACCAAGAGTCTGGAGCTTAATCGACTAAGCTACCTGGACACCCCTCAGCTGTCTTGTTTTTTTGTTTGTTTGTGTTTTTAAGTGTGTTCTAGTGAGGCTAGCTTTGATTACTATATGATAGGTTATCCTGTGGCTATTTCTTCATGGAAAACTAACTCCTGGGTATTTGTTGTATATCCCTTCAAGTCTTTGAGAGCCTTATTTCCTATTACAGCAAAATATATTTCAGTTATGTTGTTCTTGAAGTATAGATTCTGTGCTAAAATGTTTGGGGAATAAAAAATGAAGTCACAGTGTTTAGGTGGTTATCCATTGGCAAAATGTAGGAGTAGCAGCAACAAACCAAAGAATGACTTTTGGTCATTTTCTGTCTTCTGTTTTTCCAAAATGAACTTCTGCAGATAACAGTTTATGATACCCTCTTTACAAAATCCTCATTTTAGAGAAGACAGTTGAAGGAATTGTTTCACAAAAGCAGATGTGTACATGAAACGTGTGCACAGAGTAGCCACCCAATAAATACTATAATTTTAATTTACGTAAATGTTCCTGATTCTGTGGGAAAAAATTAATTTCTTGATTCCCTCTTTTCAAATATTCCTGACTACCTAGATTGCTGCAAATTTTTGTCTCAAGTAAGTGCCTAGTAAGAATAAATCATTTCAAATTATATTTCTGTTGGTGAATGCACAAAGTAAATATATTCACAGGGAAAAAAAAATAAATGAATATGCAAATAAGCAATCACTGGCTATAACGAATGCAAAGAAGCTTCGGATCTTTCTGGTAGGTATAAAATCAGATGGTCTGAAGGTCAAGAGGCTCATGTACAAGATGAGAATACCAAGAAAACTGTTAGTTTTGTGAGTCCTCACACACAATACAAGCATAACCGATCCTGACACATTAGGTTAAAGGGAATGTGATTCATTTCTGCCATTTTCAACCCAGATCACTGCTGATATGCATATGACACTACAATGGCCCAGAGCGAATTTTCTTCCTCAGCTTCTTGGCTTTGAGCACAATGCACGGTGTCTTACAGACGTCCAACCTGTGAGGTTTTCATTCGACAATGCCACTTTCTCTTAACAAAGATTACACAAAAAAGTTGCTTTTTCAAACAAGAATAATTTCAAAATGAGTATATAAAAGGTAACTGTGTATCTTTATTCTTAAGAAAAAAAAAAAAAAAAAGAAAGAATAAACTGCCTAGGCCTATCAAATATAGCTGTCCCCTGGGGTGTTCCAGAACGTGTAGGTAAATATATAAAAGGCAGAACATTGTACACCAATGACTCATGCATTCTTTTTAACTTTAGCTGATTGGGAAAAATATGTGGAATGATCCCGATCTTGAAATATACATAAATTCTCCAGGAAAGCTGTCAGCTTGTCCTGCGTTTTATCCTATTACCCATTTGTCATGGATATCCATTTGTTATGGATTTTTCCTCTTCTTTCTGTCCTTTTTTCTGGTGTCCATTCCACCAGTACCTGACTTCTTGAGAGGTCACTGTCATTCTCACCCCTCCTCACCATGTTTCAAGCCTCCACCCAAGGTGGCTCATCTTGTGGCTTTTTGCCTCCACTCCTTCTCATAGATTTCCAATCTAATAACAGCAGCAGAGAAGGGAAAGGCTATTGTATATCATTCAACGGAAGGACTTATAACTGATAGGCTGTCACATAGGTGACTGGACTATATCCGAATACCTTAAAAGAATTTTTTTATTTTGTGGAGAGGGGCACATTTGAAATAATTTTGGAATTTCTTTATTTTTAAGTAACAGCTTTATCATGGTATCATTCACACACCATAGAAGTCACTCTTTCCAAGTGTACAGTTGAGTGGTTTTTAGTGCATTCACAGAGTGGTACAGCCATCACCACTGCCTGCTTACTGGATGCTTATCAGACGTTTCTCTCACCCAAGGAAAGCACCCACATGCCCAGGAGCATTCACTCCCCCTCCCCCCACCAACTGCTCCTGGTTGTCTGCCATTTGCAAGTTCTAGACAACTCCCATCAGTGGAATTACACAAAATATGGCTTTTTTTTTTCTTTTTTTAAAGATTTTATTTATTTATTTGACAGAGAGAGAAAGAGATCACAAGTAGGCAGAGAGGCAGGCAGAGAGAGGAGAAAGCAGGCTCACTGCTGAGCAGAGAGCCTGATGCGGGGCTCGATCCCAGGACCCTGAGATCATGACCTGAGTTGAAGGCAGAGGCTTAACCCACTGAGCCACCCAGGTGCCCCTGGCTTTTTTTTTTTTTTTTTAAGTGATTTGTTATTTTATTTTTTTCTCTTATAAAACCACTTTTTTTAATGGTCCTGGTTGACATTGGTCCTGTTGATGAAGTCCCAGAACCTAGGTCAGGTTCGGTGGGGTGAGGTTCAGAGCCGATGGCTAAGAAAGAATTCTTAAGACGTCTCTAGTGCAAAAAGGTGGTTTATTAAAGCACGGGGACAGGAGCCATGGGCAGGCGGAGATGCAGCTGCCCCGGGTTGTGAGGGATGGCAGGTTATATACCCTGCGGTTGGGGGAAGGTGAGGGAAGGAAGGTTTCAATGGAGTTTTCATATGCTAAAGAGGGCCTACAAGGTGCCAAGATATCCGAGGCCTACTGGAGGCCTTGCCCTTGTGGCTTTATCAATGTTGTCTTTAGGCCAGCCATTAACATCAAGATAGTTGGGAGATTTTTTGGTGGGATGTCATAATCCTGCTATCAATCATCTTTGTTAGTGAGATTTAGGACATTTGTAAGCCAAGGGAGACTCCTGTCTTGCAGGATTGTGATCTCTGCAAGTTAACTATTGGTTTATCATTCATGGCAGTCAGGGCTGCCCGAGGAATGCTACACATATGACTGAGGGGGAGCGGATGGAGAGGGGGTGCAAGGTGCCAGCTTTTGCTTTGTCTTCAGCCAGCTTCCTGCTCCCTCATCACTGTCATTGTTCAAACACTGTATTTATGAATATCCGCCTCTGCTTTAAGAAATTTGAATTTATTTGGGGGCAGTTTCCACTACTTCGATTGGTGGTTTCTCTTTAATTTTTTTATCTGTTCAGAAGGATTTTTCCTTATAATTAGGTAGCTTTTCCTAACTATTAGAGGCCATTTCTTTTAATTTTTATCTAGGACCACAGATAAAACTCAAAAACCAATCACTGAATGGGCCACTTTGATCATGAGTCTTACGGAAGCTCATGGCCCCTTCCTCCCGGAGTCCAGCACCGCTTCACGGTCCCTGGGGCTTGGAGTCAGCCGCATCGCCCTTGACCTTGAACACACTCCGTGGTACTTGACCTTCTGGCCTCTCATGGTCACTAGCTCCAGGCTCTTTCTTCCTCCTTGGCACCTTACCACTACACTTTCCTACACTCCCATGATCGCCTTACCCTACAAGACAGCCTGATGAAACACAGCCTTCCTGTGGCTCCGCGTCAGCCTGCCTCTCTGTGGTCGGCTATTCCTTTAGATCCTCTACTTAGAACTCCCACCACCACATCGCTTATTAACCGCCATTTCATTTTCATCACCCTCTGTGAGCTGTTTCCTTTAATAATAAGACTCTGAGTGCAACTCGTAATCTAGTCACTCCATTTCCTGGTTTCATGTTCCAGGTGCTGCATGCTCCGCTCGCTTTATTTCTGATCCTGTTTCAACTTTTTCAACAGATTTATTTAATAGCATTTTCCTTTCCTTTTTTTCAAAATTTAATCCTTCCTTAAAGTTTTTTTTCTACAATGTTATTCCCATTCAACCCAATACATATTTTAGCATAAGCATTTTAGATGATGGTATTTATCATCTCCTATCTTTAAAAAAAAACTAGACACTGTCATTTCATCACAGTTTCACAGCATACCTGCTGCATCCAAGGAAATGTACTATGTGCTGAGGATACGGACACAAGTTATAAAACATTGCCCTACACTGCCCTCAAGTAGCTAGTGCAGAATTCAGGCAACTACAAGGATTTCAATATATCCTTGAGTTAAAATAAACGTATGTTTATTTTTACCACTGCCACCATAACAAATTAGCACAATTTTAAACACTTAGACCAACTTAAATTTATTATCTTACAGTTCTGTAGGTTGAAAGTCCAGTACAAGTCTCACTGCAAAATCCAGGGGTCACTGTGTTCCTTCCTTCAGGTTCTTGGGGGTGGAGGAGAAGGAGGAAGGAGGAAGATCCGTTTTTCTTTCTTGTGTTCAGCAAGAATGGGGAGAACATAGTTCCATGAGGTTGTAGGCTGAGCCTGCATTTCTTTGTCACTGTCAGCTGGGGCTGGTCTCTCTCTGTGAAACACCAGGGAAAGCTCCTCCATTTTTAAGGTCTATTGATTAGATCCTGCCCGGCTGAGTAATCCAGTATGATCTCCCCATCTTAGGTCAACAACCTTAAAGTCCCTTTGCCTTGTAAAATATCACAGTCACAGGTTTTAGACATCAGAAGGTAGATACCCTTGAGGTCTGTTATTTTGCCTACTGCACATACAAAACTGTTTTATGCAATGTGAGCACATAAACTGGTGGCAAGTCAATATTGTAAGCTCCTGGGGGGGCAGGGGTTGGATGTGCCTTGGTTCAGGCTGTATCTTCTGCCCAGCATGCTCTCTGGCTCTAACAGGGTAGAAGTCAGTATCAAATAAGTAGGTGAAAGAACAAAATAAAGATCAGGTGCCAAGAGACAATTATAAAAATGACACCCACAGGAAAACAATTCTAAATGAAGTAAGGAAAGTGGATTAAGTTGGTGGAGGAGGAGGAAGTATTGGAGACTAAAATATGGGAGAGATGACAGCATTGGGACAGGGTGATCAGATCACCAGGCTGATGAAAATCAAATCTATTTCTAAGCTTCTTGTCTGCCTCCATGTCTTCTTCTGACTCAACATGGGCTGTAGTATTCTCTAGGTTTTTCTACAACTTCTGATAATCCTTCCCCAGTTTTTATGTCCTTTGTTGGTTTCCAAATTATCAGGGCTTCAGCCCATTTAAAACTACTGAGCACAGCTGACACAGGCCATGCCGATGGCCCTTCCAGTATGGCGGAGCCTCAGACACACCTGCGCTGGCCCTGAGAGGCACTCGTATCTAAACAACACTGCATTGCCTCCTGCACCGGAAGCAGAGTCTGCATACCCAGAGGTACTGAGAAAAGGAGCAGGTAAGTGAATGAAGTGACAAAAACAGCTTCTGTGAGTGGGACAGCTCTGGCCAGGCTTTCTCCCGACAGATTCCCATTTGGACTGGGGAGACTCTGCTTCCTCAGGCCTATAAGAGGTACCAGGACTCTCCCCATTTCCTTTTCTCGCCAAGACTACTGGACACAAAGTGTGCGTGTCCAAGGGATACCTTCTCACTTCCAGCCAGGGAAACAGCTGGGCTTTCATTCCTTTCTTCTTTCAGAGGGGACTTTGGCCCCAGACTGCATATTTACTGCTCATGGCTTTTCTACCCGCAGGTCTTTCCAAATTATACGCATCCATTCATCACTTCTCCACTTACCAGAAGATTCCTTTGGGGTTTTCCCTATAATCATATAATGAATAGAAACCTTCTAGGTAACCCATCTGCCAATTTCAAAATGAGATGACTGCATGCGGAATGAAATTCTAAACTGCAATTTCAGGTTTCAGTCATACATCCTACTTATAGCTGCTTCACAAAATGATGAGGTTCCTGGTTTTTTCCAAATATTCTGAAATGACACAGTTCCTGGATTTTTTTCAAATATTCTAAAGCTTAAATTGTAAGGTGGGTATAGAAAAAGGGGTAGAAGTATGTGAAAATTTTCTTTTCATAACATTAATGAGTGAAATCTTGACTCAATGACTGTATGCAAAAGTATAGTTACAATGAGTTAGTGGACACTCACTTATTTCCTCCCTAAATCGGGGATCCAACCTCGCAACATACATAAGTAAACCATAACTGAATATGATATTTATCAACAAACTGATATATGAACAAAAGTATTCAAGCACAGTGAGGGGCTTCACTATTAGCATGATAAGATATTCTTTTTGATTAAATAATACATATATTAGAAAAAGAGAAATCATCATCTCAGTCAGGGCACATTTTGATGAGAGATCAATGTGCATTTTTGAATGAGCTCCCCCTTATCTTGCTTCCAAAGAAGCCGAGACAAAGACCTCTCCAAATTATTAACTGTGAGGGAAAACGACAGTCGCTCTTGAGATCTATTCCCAGGAGGAAGGTGACAGTCTGTTAGACATTTGGAAAAAGAAACATTTTTTACCCTTCCAAAACAGATCCAGGAATATTCCATTTACCGATCTTCCTTAAAAAAAAAAAAAAAGGTGTGTGCTCAGGGTATTTTTAGATTCTATTTTTAGTGTTTCCAGGAAGTAAAACCCAACAACTTTCTTCTGATGTGAAATGCATTTGCTTCCTAATCAGAAACAGACAGCCAGAGAAGGAGAAATGCAAGTGTGAACTGGTGCCTTCTCTGAATGGCTCCAAGGGTGCAATGAGGGGCCTTTCTGGGAGGAAAAGCAAAGACAGTCTGAGATGGACAGGAGCTGCGAGATACAAGGAGAATCACAAATGAGACGCCACTCAGAATTAATCTTGGCATTCTATCAACAACGGAGTGGCAGAATAAACCCAGTGCACAAAGGCAGCGGACTTGATACGGGGTCAGCGCACACCCCGGTTTGCTCCAAATACCTCTGGTTTAGAAATGTACCCTTCCCTCCTTCTTTTTCAAAAGTGATCCAATATGCATAATCGAAGACACACTAATTATACAAAACGGTGCTTAAAAGCATATGACGTAATCACTTTAAAGCCAGTAGCTCTGATCATTACTATTTTTCTTTACTCTCAAAGTTAAAGGCTGAGGAGAGAGAGTTTATTTTCTTTTTTAAGATTTTATGTATTTATTTGACAGAGAGAGAGGGAGAAGCAGACTCCCCGCTCATCAGGGAGCCAGATGTGGGATTAGATCCCAGGACTCTGAGATCATGACCTGAACCAAAGGCAGACACTTAACTGACTGAGCCAACCGTGTGCCCTGAGAGAAATTATTTTCAAAAAGAACTTGGCCCTAACCTTGTTATTCGGACAGAGGAGCAGGAATCATTTTCATACTGGTCAGACACAGGTTTTAAACATCTTGTTTCAGTGTATGGTCCATGAAGGGGCTCCCTTTAGCTGTACAGCAGGATATGATTGGGATGGATCTCGTTTCAGTGTACACCCTTTCATATAAACTGGGTCAGCTATAAACAGCAGAGTTGGTCAATATGCTTTGTTTAGTATAAAATCAATCATTTCTAAGAAAAAGAAAAGAGCTAGTGACAGTGACTCCTAATGGGGGGAAAAAAAAAACCCTAGATTTTGGAATTGAATGTATCTTTATTCAAATTTGGCTCTGCTATCATTAACTCCATAATTCCAGGCAAACTAACTTTTAGCAACTTCAGTTTCCCTGTAGGCTTAAGGAAAGTCTAATTCCTCCCTCACAGAGCTGTTATGAGAAATAAAGATTTAACTGAACACATTTCTTAGCACGGAAGTGTGCCATACATTTTTGGACTTCAGAGATTATTCTGTTTCTGCAGGGGGGACGCATGTCTTCTATTTAATTCAATGCAAACACAGTGTACTCTTCCCTCCCGTGATGCTGATGACCACGGGGTTGGAGAAGATGGAGTGATTATCTGAAACAAAAGAACTCCTCTCCCTTGTTCTTTCTGCATGTCTGCCTCTCAGTTTCCTATCTTTTCTGGGCCTGTAGACCCTCATGTCCGTTGGCACCTGCTGGAATGACGGCAACCCCGTGGAGACCCTCCTTTCTAGAGCTGAGAAAGAGTCCTCTCTGCTCAACTCCAGGGCACTAACTGACCTCAGTGTGTTTACAGAGCCTCTCCATGGGGGACACAGGCAAGCCGGCTCCCTGCAGTGCAGTGTGATAGGTGGGGCTCCCTCCCCACAGGTGGGAACCCCAGCCAGAAGGGGGCTGGCATTCCATCTGGAGCTAGGCTGCTCCAAGGTGCTCCAGCAGAAGGACCCCGCCTTCAAGAGTCAAAAAATCCTTGTAGTTTTATCACAACTTTTCAGTTTTTTACCTTGAGCAATCTCACTTTACACAATGGAAAAACTGGAGCAAGAGAAAGGATTTTTTTTTCCCCCCAGAGTAAAGGGATAATGTATAAGAAGAAAGCACCTGTTTCAGTTTCCTGAACCATACATCCTAGCCTCTGACTACCTTCTGTACTGAATTGCAGCCTGCATCCCTAACTTTCATAGCACAGCAGAAACAAAAATAAACTAAGAAACAAACAAACAAAAAACCTGGAAAAACCAAAAAACCAAAAACATGAGGTTCATAACTGTTCGCGATTAACATGGCCCCTCATTAGGAAGATTCCCTTGTGCTGAGAACTTCATTTGAGATGATTTTACCCGATAAAACATTAAGAATACAAAACAAAATTACATCAAGAACATGACTTTCACTGCAGAGAATAAAATTTGGGTCCAACCAACAAGATGGTGGCAATCCTCCTCCGCACACACCTCATTAGACATGTGCTCTCGCTCGGTCTCTTTCATATTAAAATCTGTTTCGAACTCTATAGCTGCTGCCTGTGCCGGGGCTGCTGAGAGCCAAGGCAAAGGCCTCATAAACACAGTCCCAGACAGTAACTCTCCTGTCAATCCTCAAGCATTCAAATTTAAACTAATTTCCTAAAACTGCGAAATTAGTCAATTTGGGTCATTTGAGGCATATCTAATGATGCCTATCCAACCCATTCTCATTTTATGAATATGATTAGTAATTGGCTCTAGACCAAGGTAACAAACAATTTTAAAGCAGATTAACATAATCCTCTTAGCATATGGAATACCATAAAATTCACAAAAAATCATGTTTAACACCTAATGTAGAGAGTCCATAACAGAGGTGACCCTCAGCAGCTCCTTCTGGCTGAAGATTAAAAGCTGTCTGATTAAACATTAAAAGCATCATGACTTTCTGTAACAGAGAAAAATGCAAAGACCGATCTACTTTTCCTACATAAGACTAAACTCCCACACATTCGGAATGACCCACAGGGCTGCCTGAAGTTTTTCACTTTTCATTTTAATATTTTGATTTTATGAAGTCACATTTAGATCCTTGAGAATTTCAGTTCTAAATATAAATTCTTACTCCTATTTCCAATAATGAAAAGTTCTAAAATATCTATGATTAATTACTTTTGTAGAAGGGAAGCAGGGAGGGAAGAGAAAACACACAAATCCCCAAATGGCAATGCCCACTCGACATTTTAAAAATATACATCTCTCAATAATGTTCTTTTTTCCTTAAAATGCTAAATAACTCAGCCCTTTATGGAGAAAACTGAAGAAACAGTTACCTTTTTTTTTTTTTTGAATATTTTATTTTTGGGGGCGCCTGGCTAGCTCAGTGGATTAAGCATCCAACTCTTCGTGCTGGCTCAGTTCCTTATCTCAGTGTCATGGAATTGAGCCCCGAGTCAGGCTCTGTGCTCAGCAGTGAGTCTGCTTGAGATTCTCTCTGTGTCCCTCCCTGTAGTCTCTCTCTGCCTTAAAATAAATTAAAAAAAATAATAATAAGTACTCTGGACACCAACTATGGGGCTCAAACTCACAACCCCAAGATTAAGAGTTGTTACATGCTCCACCAACTGAACCAGCCAGGCACCCTAGGAACTTGTAGTTCTAGATTTTAAAAAATGTTTGCCTCCAAAGTTCTATAGTAGCATCTCTTCTCATTCCTAAAACTATGACCACTCCTCTATTTGTCCTAAAATATATATTTAGGGGCGCCTGGGTGGCTCAGTGGGTTAAGCATCTGCCTTCAGCTCTGGTCATGATCTCAGGGTCCTGGGATCGAACCCCACATCAGGCTCTCTGCTCAGCGGAGAGGTCACCTCCTCCTCTCTCTCTGCCTGCCTCTCTGCCCACTTGTGATCTCTCTCTCTGTCAAATGAATTAATAAAATCTTAAAAATAAAATAAAATATAAATTTATTAAGAATCTATGCTTCCAAGTAATATTAGTAATGTAGGACTAGCTCGTCTTCCAAGAGGGAGTTCAAGGGAAAAAGATAAGGAAGGGCATAGGGGGCACTAGCACAGGTGCTTCCCAAGATTTCGGTGGATAAAGAGTTGATTCTTTCTAGCTAAGATAAAGTGGGGTATAAACTGCACCTGGATTCAGATCTACCAGTGATTCTGACTTCATTCGTTTGAGAAGGGGCTCAGACATGAGCATTTTTTTTAAAGATTCTGAGCTAACTGTAACAGTCTGCTAAAGTTAAGAACCACTGGGCTTGAGGGAAAAAGCCAAAGGAGAGGGTGAGGGAGAGCAAGAGGGGAGGGGAGAACATTTAAAGCACAAGACTGATGTGAACCAAGGCATGTGGGTGGGAAAGGGTTAAATAGGATGAGTAGAATCATCACTGGTTGGTTTAGGGTAGTCACGGTTTGCCCCGTAAAGCTGTTACCAGATTTCATAAGCTGCTTGTGATTGCTCAGATAAATAATTTTATTTTGTCTTTCAGTTAATTGGGTAAGTAAGTTTTTAGAGGGAAAACAAAATATGGAAAGTAGTATTTTGGAGAAATTTTTCCAACAAATAAAAGTGGAGACAATTTTGAGATTAAGAAAAACACTGACACTGGTTTTCAAATGTAAGGGCAGATAAGGCTCATGTGTGGAACATATTTAAATACAACTCTGCGGACCCTCACTCAAGAGAAGCCCAAGTGAGTAGGTCTGGGTGAGGCCCTGTGTCTGGTTTTTTTACCAAATCCTTCCGCTGACTCTGATGCAGATGCCACATGGAGCGAAACCTGTTCAGATAACAACGTTCTTGTGGGAAATGGTTAGAGATGTCTGATGACCATGATTAGTTATATTTCACTTAAGAAATATTTCCCGAGTACTGAATTAAGTTGGACACTATTTGAGATGCTGCAAATTAAAGTACTCATTGGTCAAGGACTTTACCTTGACCTTAACCTCTAAAAACAAGGAGACAGTAAACAAGTAACAACCCCAGAGGTTATCATTACCTTTATTGTTAGTAATTTATATTGGCATCTACATATATATGTTAGCTACTCTGCAGAGCTTTTTATGTTCAATATATAGTGTTTTTTTTTCTCTCTTTTTTACCCATCACAACATCCTGAAACAGGAATGGCTTTTATCCTCTCCCCCAAGAGGAAGGAAGGAACATGACTCTCAAGCTTCTTGATTATTAAACACACGGTGATGGCACCATCTGAGGTGAGGGAAAGAAAAAAATGACTTTATTTTTACAAAGAGTAATTTTAAAATTCATATGAATTTATGTGTTTAAAATTCCATGGAATGTCAGTGCTGGAGAATTATTTTTTTAAAATGCCAATTAGAAGGCTACTGTGGTCTAGAACAGTTCTACTTATGTAATCACTGCTTTAGGCTATTATACCATTGAACTTAAAAATACATTCCTACATAAGTCGGTCAAACCATTCTTTGGTTCTCAGAGTTGTTGGAACTTAGTTGAGTTAATCAATCTTATGAAATCAAATATATTAATCAATATACATGGCCTTCTCTCATGTATCATGGTCAGTGACAAGAGTACAGAATTCAGGAAGTGGCAAGGAAATAATCAAATATTGGCAAGAACTTTAATTTGACACCCCTATAGCTGACAAATATATTAGCAATGTCAAAAATATATTCTACCAAGATAAATCTCTTCAGATAATAGCTATTTATTATGGTGTATATATGACTTTGGGTAATTTGTTTCTACTAATAATTGCCAGAGTTACTTTTTAAAATCTGTGATAAGTAATGTTACACTCATTTCTCCTGAAATCCAGATAATTAAAAATATAACACTATATATCTTAGTGAATAAATAATATATAAAAATCAAACATGTCAGGAGTCAGGTAAAATGAGAAGATAGCTCTTACATCTAAGAAAACTATGGCACTGAAAAGAGGTCACCTATGACTTATTACTAAAGAGAGGTATAATGTTTGAATAACCAAACCAAAACTCTCACTCTATGCAGATGAATTCCCTTATCAGCCTAGGAACCTCCTCAGCAAAGGCCACCAAGCAATACCCAGACTATGTTAGTATGGCCGAGCAGGTGGGTCTAGAGAAGTCATATTTCTCCTGTGATGAATGATTAAACTTGGCAAAGAGTCATTGCCCCATGTAATCCCAAAGCTTCCCTTGATCTGGCATCTTCATTTGCCAGGTTCTAGGGCAAAAGCCTTTCTCCTTGGAACACCGATAGGACAGGAGCAGTGTAAGCAACAACTTTAATGGGCCCGTTCCTTACTGGCAGCTGACCCTGCCTAGGATGCCTGCCCTAAGCACCAGAATTCGTCTGCATGGACTCGTACTTCCCCTCTGATATAAAGGAGGCTGTTACATCCAGAAAATTGAAGCTATTTTATCATATTACAAAGACACTTTGTCGTGATAAAACTGAAGCTTAGGAAGCTTGAATTGCCCAAAAACAAATAGGTAGTAACTAGAAGATCTGAGATATTAACTTAATTCTATATGATTCAAAAGGCTAAATTCTTTACCAGTATTCTGTCTTCTATCTCCCAAATACATGGAAATAGAAAAATTCTCAACAGTTCTGTACAAAAGCAGGAATCAACTGTACTCCAAATTCTAAATCTCCATTTACAATAAATATGTGAACAGAAAGAAAACTTTAATAGCTGGCAGACAAAAACTGGTGTGATTAAATATGTTAATAAGAAACAGGCATGAGCATTATTTACTCTTATTTTAAAAAGCTAAGTCTACTGTATCTCTGAAACCAATAATACATTATATTTTAATTAACTGAAAAAAAAGATTACAAAAAAATTTAAAGAAGGTACATAGATGATAAGGGCAACCACACCAACAGGACACTCACCCTTTTTACTGATGGAATCAGGTCATTAATTATTTGCCTTTACTCCCCAGTAGGACTGTTCTATTTTATTGATATAACTAGATCAATACATTTGGAGAGAAATAATAAGCAAAAAAAGTTAATTCACTGCATAGAGGAACAAAAATTTGTATTTTAACATATAACCTGAGATGATTCTTACACATACTCCAGTTCTAAAATTTTGAAAAATATATTTATGCATTTGATACTTCATTCTTTATAGTTGCCTGGACTTAACAAAGTAGACATCAGATAGACAGCTGAGTAGGAGGATCTTAAGCTCACCTTGTCTCACAGATACAACTAGATAACACCCGTATCAGTGTAAATAACCTAGACAATGACTCAAAGACTGGCAGAAGCTAAATGTATGGCAGAAAAATAGGTATATGGATAAAAATCTGTCAAGGGACTCGCAAATAAAAGGATGTAAAATATGAAAGAATGTACCTAATATGTGGGGAGAGTGGAGTAAGGAATGGGTTCAAATTTAAATGACCACCAGCTTCATATAGACTGCTATATGCATAACATGTTATTTATAAACCTAATAGTAAATACAAATAAAAAACCTGTAATAAATATGCAAAAAATAAAGAGAAAGGAATCCCAAGTATATCATTGAAGAAAGCCAGCAAACCATGAGAGAAGACAACAACAAAAAAAGAAGAGATGAACAACAAAAACAACAAACCCATAAAACAAGTAACAAAATGGCAATAAGTACATGTTATCAATAAATACTTTGAAAGTAAATGGACTAAACACTTCAATCAAAGGAAATAGTGTAATGGAATGGATGAAAATGCAAGACCCATCTATATGCTGCCTACAGGAAACTCATTTCAGACCAAAGACACCTGCAGATTGAAAATGAGAGGATGGATGGGGCACATGGGTGGCTCAGTGGGTTAAAGCCTCTGCCTTCGGCTCAGGTCGTGATCTCAGGGTCCTGGGATTGAGCCTCACATTGGGCTCTCTGCTCAGCAGGGAGCCTGCTTCCCCCGCTTTCTCTCTGCCTGCCTCTCTGCCTACTTGTGATCTCTCTCTGTCTAATGAATAAATCTTAAAAAAAAAAGAAAATGAGAGGATGGAAAAAAAAATTTTTCATGGAAATGAATGTCAAAGGAAAGCCACAGGAGCAGTACTTATATTGGAAAAATAGACTTTAAAACAAAGGCAACAAGAGACAAGAAAGAATACCCTAATAATAAAGGCAACAATCCAACAAGAAGATATTACAAATGTAACTATTTATACACCCAATATGAGCACCCAAATACTTAAGGTAGTTAATAACAAACAATGGAACTAACTGATAACAATAATAGTAGGGGACTTTAACATACTGCTTACATTAATGGACAGATTATCCAAACAGAAAATCAACAAGGAAACAGTGGCTTTGAATAACACATTGGATCAGATGGATTTAACAGATATATTCAGAACATTCCATGCTAAAACAGTAGCATACACATTCAAGTGCACATGAAACATTCTCCAGAACAGATCACATATTAGACCACAAAACAAATCCCAACAAATTCAAAAGATCAATGTCATATCATGCACCTTTTCTGACCAAAATACTATGACGTTAGAAAACAACCATAAGAAAAAAAATCTAGACTTACAAATCGTATATTGGATGAGGGATGGATACACCAAATATATAAAGAATTCATACAACTCAACAGCAAAAAAGAAAAAAACGAATTCTGATTTTTAAAATGGGCAGAGGATCTGAACGTTTTTGCAGAGAAGACATCCAGATGGCTAATAGATACATGAAAAAATGCTCAATATCACTCATCATTACAGAAATGAAAGCCAAAACCCCAATGAGGTATTACCTCAGAGCTGTCAGAATGGCTAAAATCAAAATGACAGGGAATAATAAGTGTTGACAAAGAAGACAAATACGGTATGGTCTCACTTATATGTGAAAAGTAAAAACAAAACAAAACAAAACAAAATAAAAAAAATACAGCAAAACACAAAACCTAAACAAAAGCAGCTCATAGACACAGAAAATACATTGGTGGTTGCCATAGGAAGGGGGTGCAGGTAGGGGGTAAGTAATATGAGTGAAGGGAGTCAAAAACTACAAACTTCCAGTTATAAAATAAATAAATCATGGAAATGTAATGTACAGCAAGGTGACTATCCTTAGTCCTGCACTGCATATTTGAAAGTTGCTAAGAAAGTAGATCTTAAAAGTTCTCATCACAGGAAAAAAAGCTATAATTATGTATGGTGACAGATACTAACAAGATACTGTGGTGATCATTTTGTAATACATACAAATATCAAATCATTATGTTATATGTAGGTCAATTATACATATGTATGTCAATTAGACCTCAATTAAAAAAAATCAAAGGAAGCTACATGTCTATAATCACTTACATACTTAGCATTTGGGTCACTGAAACTTGAGAGCAAAAAGTAATCTTCTAGTCTTATGGAATACTTTAGGGGTTCAGGTGGAAACAAGATCAAAGGCACCAAATAAAAACAAATGAAAAGAACTGGTGTTTCTATGTTATCTTTTACTTAACTATAACTGATTTATTCTTAGTAAATTCATAAGTGGCATGTACATCAGAAAAATTAACTTTTCTATTAATGCTACTGCAGCAGTGGGGAAATATTTTTCCTTTCCTTTAATACTGAATATTTTATAAGGTTACAAGTCATCAGTTTAATGTTTATGTACTTTTGATGAATATGGCAAGAGTAAAGTTGTAGCATTGTCAAAGATAGAGTGGCTAGTTCTGATGCACTCTTATTTTATTTTTATAAAGGCTGCGGTGGTACTCTTCAAACTCACAAAGATGAGACAGTCATGTATGTTATCAATGTTATTTATAATATTAAGAGTATATGAGTCTCTGAATCTAAACTATTTACATATCTAAAGAACATTCAAACTTCTGCCGTGATGTGTTTGTATGCCAGATAATTGACCAAACACCCACTATGTACAAGGATCTTTTCCTGATTTGGCATTTCTGAAAAGAAGCAAGACTTCTGTGATCTAGAGTGATGCCTAGGAGACAGTGTACGGGGAAGAGTTTCAACTCCCGGAGGACAGCTAGAGAAGGAGGAAGCAAAGGAAAACAGTCTCTGATCACATTTTTAGGGCAGAGAAAAACAATTAGGAAATGGTTAAGGTTTGGAAAATATTGAGATATTTTCATAACATAATACAGTGTAGCAAAATTTTATAGAATGTCTTATTAACCTTTCACTGGAATAAGAAATGTTTGTTCTATTCCATGAGAAATGTTAATTCCCTGGTTCCTGGTTGACATGCAGAATGGTTAAGGACTGGTCTTGAATTACTAAACAGAGGATTAAGTGCCTGACACACAAAACTCACAGAACCGCACACTCAGCATTTTAACTTAAATTATTTGAAGATGTATAGCTTACGACTCAGTTTTTGAAGGGATGACTATCTCATATGAGATAGTCCAAAAAGTCAACTGCAGCCCCACATTGTATTTGTAGCAGTAGGCAAACTTCTATTTACCTTATGCCATTTTGCTCTTCCTTTATGTGTAAGGAAGAAAATAGGGATTTTTTAAGAGGATAGTTAAAAAGCATACTACACGATAGGCCTTTGAATTGGTGAATTCCCAAAGGAAAAATGTTTAACTAGAAACTTCCAGCATCATGGCTGATTAAACTGATGCAGAGGAACTAATATTCCTGTTACAAATCTAATAGAATTAAATAAAATAAATACAATAAAATAAATATGCAATGAATAATAGAGCAGTTATTAAAAATACATAAACCAACTATACTACTTTTTGCAACTCTGCTCTAAGTCTGGAGTTATGTCAACATACAAAGTTAAAAAAAATCCGGTAGTAATGATTGACACTACTGAGCAAGTACCGTTTCAAGCAATATCTCAAATAAAGCTGATATGTGATAAAGTGTAGATAAAAAAAATGGAAAAAAAATTCCTAATAATAGTTGGGTCTCTAATTTAGTTTTATCTAAAGATGATTCATATTTCTATCTTTGGATTCCTTGGGACACTCAGGTATTCACAATAGACTCCCATTTTATTTAAACATTTTTGAGACGGTTTGCCAACAATTACATCTAAGAGTTGAAACTAATGCAAATGCATTCATTTGTGTTACATACAGTAAAATGCACACTTTTCCTCCAAGGGGCAAAACCTTTTCCTCCAACTGGCTTCTTAGAACTGATTAAAAGCAGTCTTTACATAAGACCATGAGTGCAAACCAAATTACCAAATTGGATCATCATTTATTTTTAATTAATTTTTATTTTAATTAATTGTGCAGTCAAATGAAACTTAAGGGGAATTTGTGCTGGACTTACTTCCTTAGTGACCCTGGAGCATTCTCTTAGTTAATGACCTTGCAAAGCTTCTGTGTCCCTGAAGGACAGAGAGAAAAAACCTAAAGCCTCTAGTCCATCTGAAATTCAACCAATTAAACTTACAGTATCCTTTTCCCCTATAAATCATGGGGAGCAGGAATACAAAAATAAAGAAACACTACTGTGAATTAGAAAAGTTGTTGAAAAAATATTTCACTGAGATTTTGACTTGGGGAAAAAAATTCCAAGAAGATCTGAAAGCTTTTTAAGATTTCTAAATTTTCCCTCAAAGTGTATTTTACAGTGTCAATCTTATGCAAATTATAGAAACATCACTGATCTGAAGCTAAAGATATATGTGACATGTTACAAAATAGTTAATGAGCTTGAAAAGGTTAAAATTAAAATACCTTTTTAGAAGAAAACACTCAACCACTTTCTTAGGAATTAAACTGAGCTAACATAAGTGATCCTTATGGATGCCATATGAATATTTCACAACATAAAGACTGCATTAGTGTTCTTCAAATACCTATGAGAGAATACAGTTTTTCAGTTTTTATGTTCTTGTTTAAAAAGTAGGATTTCTTTTGGTTTGTCCTTGGAGTAGGCTGCTATTCTAACTAATACACCCTAAATTCCAATCATTCGTGTAACTCCTATCATGACTTTTTGCCATACTATCTGCCATATTGTTCTATTATCTGGTTTATTTGAGTCAACTCACTTTATTTACTTAAATATTTTATCACTTTTAAAATGAAATCACTGGTGTGATGATATATACCATAAATTTTACAATGTATATTTTATACTATTATGCATTTTACCACATAAAACTATAGCTACTAGTATTAAACATTCCAAGTACTGAAAATAAGCCATGTTTGACCACTGGTGTATGTACCATATTTAACGAAATGGAATGATACTCATGAGAAGTTATGCACCTAAAAACATGGGGTACACATACATGGTCATGAAATGCTCGATGTTAACTATGGACTATGGTTAAGCAGTGGGCACTTGAGAATTTGTGAGCAGTAGTTTTTGAGCCCTAGAAGCATAATCAGAGAGGGTATCATTTAGAATAGATAGCTAGAGGACTGGTAATAGAAAGAACTGGATCTTCATAACATAGGCATTAAACATATCATGATTTGGTGTGCAAACTCATTTTTATTCATTCATTCTTAATTCACTTCATTCACTTGTTTGATAAGTGGTTTTCCAGATATCTGTCACTTGCAAATCCATGAATCAGTCATGGTTTTCTATCATTTAATAATAAAGGTATCTGCATGCAAATTAGTTGTACCAAATGTGGCACATCAAAAGACATAATTTATGAATGTTAATGGTTCATTAATGGAACATCTCTGAAAGTACCTTGAGCTCTGCTTTGAAAATTCCGGGAGCACCCAGAACTAAAGTAGGATAGATAATATATCTGGAATATTAGTCTATCATTTAATAGAAAAAATATTCATACATAGTGACTTCAATAGAAACCAAGCATTATTATACTAGGCAGATATAAACCCAATTTCCTCCTTCAGAACACTTATACAGATACCACCTTAGGCCTCAAGACACAGAATCAAAGAAAACACAAGTGGATAATCTTAATGGCCTTCTCCAACCTAAGAATATATGATACTATAAGATTATGCTTTTACAGAAATTTATTATGCATTTTATACATATTTAATTTTAAAAATAATATTTTAAGTGCCATATATTAACACAACCAAAGGGATCACCAAATTACATTAAAAATTAAATGGAGACTATGTGGTTAAAAAAAAAAAAGTGGAAAGTCATGTTAAAACCAAAGGCTGATTTCTCCCAGAACCTTTGCTAAGCTAGAGAGCATGCAGAAAAAGGCGACACAGTGCTCAGCTCTCAGCTAGTATGAACAGTAGAAAGGGAGAAAGGGTGTTTTAGAGATGGATGAGAATATCAACTTCATCCAAAGAGAAAGGAAAGGATAGAATCAGACTTTTTATTAGGCAGAGATTACAATCTGGGAAACTGGTAATGTGTCTTTCCCATAAGCCAACACCATATAAAAGACATAGCTAGTTCCAGTGTCTGTTCCCTGAAGTATTTTTTACCTCTAGAATAAAAAACAAAGACATCTATTACAAATGTTAATCCAGACAACCAGAGTAAAATGTAAAATGAAAAGGACCTAATAACTCTTGTGTGTAGCTACCAGACAGGTAATCTTATCTGTGCTAGAAACCCACCAAAAAATTAAAGAGCAAAAACAAAAAACAATATGAAACAAAAATCTAACAGAAACACTCCGATAAGAACATAAGACTGGGATAATAACTAAATCAAAAGTGTCACTTCATGAACTCTTCAGGCAATCTAGAGATGGGTAATTCTAAAGTTAATTTCTCACTGGCTTAATTAAAAAAACAAACATCTTAGCAAGTGTGCCTTTTGCTCTCTTACTCAATAATGTATATTTTTTTAATCTGCTGTCTTGATGCATTTGGTTATTTCTTGGGAGTCTGCATAACTTCTAAAAACTAGTTGACAAAATATTAGAGAAGCAGGATATGAGCAATCTGAGAAAGTTGCCTGAATTTTCTGCTGCCTGTGTACAGCTGTGAGAATGAGTTAGAAACCAAGTAACATTATATTTATTTATTTTGAAAGATTTGTTTATTTATTTGAGAGAACACAAACAATTGCACTCAATTGGGGGAGAGGCAGAGAGAGAGGGAGAAAAAAAATCTTCAAGCAGACTCCCTGCTGATTGTTGAATGTGAGTCCTCATCGACGTGGGGCTAGATCCTAGGACGCCAAGATCATGACCTAAGTCAAAATCAGAGTCAGATCCCCAGATGCCCCCTAAGTAACATTTAGATTACTGTATTAATTCACTGTACTTGGCTAATCTGCTGCCATTTCTCCTAAAGAATTTGTCTATGTGGAAAGCATAAGAATAACTCTAATTTTCATCAATATGTTTTTATTCTTTCTATATTATTATTTTATCAATTGCTAGTCTTTCTTTACAAATATATAATTTGAAAATATTTTCTATTTTCTCATATTTGCTACTATGTGGTCTTGGGACTATATTGCTTTCAGTCTTTGTTGGGAGGGAAAAAAATCCATATTTAAGCAGAGATCAATAAATGTGATTTTAGCTTCAGAAGTTCCAAACAAATATAACTGAAAGAGAACTTCATTTGTTTTTTTTTGTTGTTGTTGTTCTTATTTATTTTAAGGATAACTTAGTAGACTAATAATAGCTAATATCCTAACGGAAAATACCATTTTCTGAATGCATAAAAAATATGACTGTGGGCCCAAAGATAGGTTTGGATGTTTTGAATACATTTATAAAATATTTAAGGACCCTCACTAATTGAAAGCCACCATGTATACCAGAACAATTTAGGCTTGAACTACACAGGGATACAATTTTCAACAAGCTAACCACCAAGTGGGGCTTTATAACAAAACCAGTGAACCAGAAGTAATGACTGCCATTGCCTTTCTGCTCAAATAGGTACAAGAAAAACCACCTGAACCTGAAGAGAAAACAAAGCGCGAGTGGGGGGTGGCGGCGCAGGAACAGTTTTTGTATTTTGCACTTGATAAAGTTTACAGACCCTCACCCTGAGGCTGTGTCCCAAGAGCAGATGAGGAGAATTTTGAAAGAACAGGTAAAACATGAACAGAGCAGCTGGTGGAATAGTTAAGACACTGTACAGTTTGACACACTGTATTCTCATTAGTAGTTTCCATTAATAGTATATTACAGATACAGTTATTTTTAATTCTTCACAATTGGAAGAAATTATCACCACAAAACCAAGAAAAAATAACTGAAAGAGGACACCAAGGAATGAATACCCATCTTCACAAGAAACTGAAAATTGACTAAAAAGATGCATTTTAAAACTTCTTTTCCTGGGTACACCTAAAGAAGCAAAAGTATTCGTTGGTCCTCCATTGAGAAAAAATAATGTGGCTTTATTAGTTTCCTATTACTACTGTAAAAAAAAAAAAGCCACAAACTTACCAATTTTGGAGGTTAAAAATCCAAAATGGGTCTTACTAGGCTAAAATCAAGGTATTTGCAGAGTGGTGTTTTGAAGAAGAGATTTCTTGACATCTTCTCTTATTCAATCCTCTCGCCTCCCTCTTATAAGGACGCTTGTGATGACACTGGGTCCCCCTGAAACGTCTGCAATACTCCCCATATCTGAAAATCCTTGACTTAATCACATCTACAAAACCTTTCTGCCAGGGAAGTTCCAGAGGTTAGGGTGAGAGATGTTTGGAGGAAGGGGGTGTCATTCCATCTACCACAGGGGTATAGAAGCTTTCCCCAGGAGGCGGGAGCTCACTCGGCCTGTTAGATGCTGTGGCATCACTGTCTTCCATGTCACCCTGTCTCTATGTAGGACAAGCACCCTAAAGTCTTCCTGCTTCATACCTCGCCAAGTGACTGTCTCCACACAAGCCTCCACCTGAATTCTAGCACCTGTTGTAGCCCTTGCTAGAAGTATCGAAAGCTCTCCCTGGTTGAAATTTTCTTTCCCCACCTGACTCTGAATTTCTGATTATTCTTTTTCACTTGGCCACAGTCATTTTTTTATATCCAAGACATTAAAATATAAAAATTAAGTAGCATGATTCTCTTCTGTCTTCAACTTTTTCTTGACTGCTAGGATATCTGTTTCTACATCTGTTTTAGAAGGTGACAGCTAGTTCTCAGGTTTAGTTTTACATTCTGAAATTGAAGATTGTTCATATGTTCCTGAATTCTAGAAGCCAGCCCAAGGTCCTGAGTTACAGGCTACCCTGGATGGTTTCTGCTCTGCATTTATCCTATTGTGCTGTTTCTGAACAACCTGAGACTGGTCCCCCTACTGCCAGAGCTATCTGCAAATACGCAGTCTTATAAGTATTTATGCTACAGGAAGGTCTATAGATAACTTGAGCTTTATGTTTCCTATGTTTACTTGCTAAGTTTAATGGGCTCATTAATATAAACCCAGCTAATAGCTTACTTTCAGTTATGAATTTGTTGACTATGCTTTATTATAAAATTTTATAGTTCTAGTTAAGAAAAATGTAAACAACATTATAAATGCTGTGGATGACCATCTGCTTAATCTTAATTACTCACAAACTTAATGGGAGATAGTATATGCCAAATATAAATATTAACGTGTGTGTTTGTATGTGTACACCTGAGTGAAATTTATACCTTTTCAGCTCCAGTGTAGATAAAGTAATTGCTGACTAAACAGTAAACAAAAGATGTTTGGAAAGATGTGTCTGTTCCCATAAGACACTGTAAGTCTTCTATAAAAAAAATTTCCAATGTCATTGATTTTTTTTGATTACCAAGAAAATAGCACACGATGTGTTTATGGATATGTTTGTAAATAAAATATTTTAAAATTTCTGTTGGAGACAGGACAGCAGTAAAATTTAATCTCTAGAAAGATATATATATCAAAACCATGAATCATAAAGTACAACTAATTTGCTGGGGAAAAGTGCCCCAACACACAATCAAATTTAATAAGATTTTAAATGACCAATAGGAAGTTATCATTGTAATGCCCTACTGCTCTTGTTTTGTAATTTAAAATTTATTTCATGAAAAATTCAAAACAGAGATTGTATATAGTCAAAAGATTCCATCCATGGCAAGTGGCCAAGAAATTTCATCCATGGCCAGCGTCAGTTAAGAATGTAGCCTTTGTTCATCTAGATGGTGATATAGGTCATTCCTGGCTTCCAACCAACCATAGATAACGCACCATTGTGAAAATCCCAGAACATTCAAGTAAAGCTGAAGCCCTCTCTTGGACCACCAGATTATAAGAGTAAGAGGAATAGCAACTTTTTGACTGCATTTCACTTTCCACATGCCAGAATACCATGAGGGCCCTTCCTTGGGCCTATCATTTCTCCAGTAGGAAAAAGAGAACCCAGGGTAAGCATGTAGCTCTCCCAGCATTGTGGGACACTCCCTGGGCGGCTCACTTAGGCCTCACCTCCCAGGGGTCACTGGGTAAAATCTGTGGGGCCTCACTACTGGGGATCAGATGGGGAAGGAAAAAGAGGAGGGTCTTACAGCAAATAGATCTATAGATTCAATGCAATGCTACCAAAATTCCAAGGCATTTTTCATAGAAATAGAAAAAACAACCCTAAAATTTGTATGTAGCCACAAAAGCCTACGGATAGCCTACACAATTCTAAGAATGAGTAACAACAATGCTGGAGGCATCACACTTGTGGATTCCATCTTATTTATTTTTATTTTTCGCACTTGTTGATTTTAAACTATACTGAAAAGCTATAATAAAACAGTACACTGCTGGTATAAAAATAGACACAGAAAACCATTCTAGAAAATCAAGAACCCCCAAATAATCCATCACATAAAGGGTCAACTATCATTTGATAAGGGAGCCAAGAATACTCAATGGGGGGGAGCAGTGTTTTCAATAAATGATGCTGGGAAAATTTGATAAACCAAAGGCAGAAAAGTGAAATAGGATCCCCCACCTTTCACAACTAACAATAATGAACTCAAAATGGTTTAAAGACTTAAATATAAAACTTAAAACTGTAAAATTCCTGGAAAGAAAAAGTAAGCAAAAAGCTCCCTGAAATTGGTCTTAGTAAGGATTTTCTAGATATGACCCCCAAAGCAGAGATAATAAAAGCAAAAATCAGTGAGACTACATCAAGCTAAAAAGCTTCTATTCAGCCAAGAAACAGTTAACCAAATGAAAGGCAACTTATGAGATGGGAGAAAATTTTGGCAAACTATATATCTGAAAAGGGATTAACATCCAAAATATGTAAAGAACCCAAACAACTCAATAATTAAAAAAACAACAATCTAATAAAACATAGAGAGAGGAACTGAAGAGAATTTTCCAAAGAAGACATAATAAAGACCAACAGGCAAAATTAAAGATGCTTTACATCACTAAACATCAGAAATGCAAATCGATGCATTATATGCTATCATCTCACACCTGTCAGATGGCCATTATCAAGAAGACAAAGATACGGCAAGTGTTGGAGAGGATGTGGGGGACATAAACTGGGCCCCTATCATGAACAACAGTACGGCATTCCTCAAAATATTAAAAATAGAACTACCATATGATTCAGGCATCCTACTTTTAGGTATATATCCAAAGGCAATGAGCTCACTATCTGCACTCCCATGTTCATACAGCATTATTTATAATAGCCAAGTCATGAAAACAACCTACATGTCAAATGATGGATGAAAGAATAATGAAAAAGCGATACCTATGTGTACCTATGGCTGTGTGTATATGAAATATAAATCACATAATACGTAATATGCATAATGAAATATTCAGCCATTAAAAATAATGTAATAATATTAATGGAACTTGGCTCTCTGCTCTTCCCCGTTCGACAGACAGCCGCATCTTCAGGTGCAGTGCCAGCCGCGTGCCCGAGACACGATGGTGAAGGTCGGAGTGAACGGATTTGGCCGTATTGGGCGCCTGGTCACCAGGGCTGCTTTTAACTCTGGTAAAGTGGATATTGTCGCCATCAATGACCCTTTCATTGATCTCAACTACATGGTCTACATGTTCCAGTATGATTCTACCCACGGTAAATTCCACGGCACAGTTAAGGCTGAGAATGGGAAGCTTGTCATCAATGGGAAGTCCATCTCCATCTTCCAGGAGCGAGATCCCACCAACATCAAATGGGGTGATGCTGGTGCTGAGTATGTTGTGGAGTCCACTGGGGTCTTCACCACCATGGAGAAGGCTGGTGCTCACTTGAAGGGCGGGGCCAAGAGGGTCATCATCTCCGCTCCTTCTGCTGACGCCCCCATGTTCGTGATGGGTGTGAACCATGAGAAGTATGACAACTCCCTCAAGATTGTCAGCAATGCTTCCTGTACCACCAACTGCTTGGCTCCTCTGGCCAAGGTCATCCATGACAACTTTGGCATTGTGGAGGGACTCATGACCACCGTCCATGCCATCACTGCCACCCAGAAGACTGTGGACGGCCCCTCTGGGAAGCTGTGGCGTGACAGCCGAGGGGCTGCCCAGAACATCATCCCAGCTTCCACTGGTGCGGCCAAGGCTGTAGGCAAGGTCATCCCTGAGCTGAATGGGAAGCTCACTGGCATGGCCTTCCGTGTCCCCACCCCCAACGTGTCTATTGTGGATCTGACCTGCCGCCTGGAGAAAACTGCCAAATATGATGACATCAAGAAGGTGGTGAAGCAGGCATCAGGGGCCCCCTTAAGGGCATCCTGGGGTACACTGAGGACCAGGTTGTCTCCTGCGACTTCAACAGTGACACCCACTCCTCTACCTTCGATGCTGGGGCTGGCATTGCTCTCAATGACCACTTTGTCAAGCTCATTTCCTGGTATGACAATGAATTTGGCTACAGCAACCGGGTGGTGGACCTTATGGTCCACATGGCCTCCAAGGAGTAAGAGCCCCCTGAACCACCAGCCCCAGCCAGAGCAAGAGGAAGAGAGAGGCCCTCAGCTGCTGGGGAATCCCTGCCCTAACATACCCCCAAAACACTGAGAATCTCCCAACCTCCACTATTTCCATCCCAGACCCCCTGAAGAAGGGGAGGGGCTTGGGGAGCCCTACCTTGTCATGTACCATCAATAAAGTATACTGTATCCAGCCAAAAAAAAATATGAATGGAACTTGAGCACATTTTGCTAAATGATATAAGTCAGGTAGGACAAGAAAATACTGTATGTTATCACTTAAATGTGGGTCTAAAAAACACAAACTCAGACAAGAGAGCAGAGTGGTGGTTACCACAGTTGGGGGAGGTGGGAAAAAATGGGCAAAGGGGTGAAACGGAACCCAAAATTCTAGTCACAGGTCTGGGATGGAATGCATAGCACGGTGATCATAATTAATGCTTTTCATATATTTTTAAGTTCCTAAGAGTGGAGCCAAGATGTCCCTCAACAGACAAATGGAGAAAGAAGATGTGGTTCATATAAACAATGGAATATTACTCAGCCATCAGAAAGGATCAGTACCTACCATTTGCATCGACATGGATGGAACTGGAGGGGATTATGCTAAGTGAAATAAGTCAAGCAGAGAAATACAATTGTCATTCGGTTTCACTCATATGTGGAACATAAGGAGTAGCATGGAGGACCACAGGGGAAGGGAAGGAAATCTGAAGGGGAAGAAATCAGAGAGGGAGATGACCATGAGAGACTATGGGCTTCGGAAAACAAACTCAGGGTTACAGAGGGGGGGGGGGGGGGAGGATGGGGTAACAGGGTGAGGGGTTTATTAAGGAGGGCACATGTGTTGATGAGCCTTGGGTGTTATATGCAACTAATGAATCATTGAACACCACAATAAAAACTAATTATGTACTCTATGTTGGCTAATTGAATTTAACAGAAAAAATTCTCACCATTAAATAAAAAAACTACATGAGTTGATGGCTGTGTTAGCTAAAAATAGATACATATGATACTGTAATTAATATACATATATATATAACACTATATATGACATATATATGTTTGTATAATCATTACACAATGCACCTTGTTATATGTTATATATATGTTACATGTTATATGTCAATTATATCTCAATAGATACGGAAGAATGCAGCTTTTGATTATAGATTAGTATTCTTAGAATGCAATTACAACACTCCTGAGCTAAAATAAAAGGAAAAGGAAAGCTATCAAATACATTTAGGCAAACAATTCTATACCACAGAATTCCTGTGATGTTAAAACTGTTATTAAATTAAAACCGTAAATTTTATTCTATCAGATGAACTTGTCATTAGCAGTGAGAGACTTTTCCCTCTGATTTTAATGCATGTTTAAGTCACATATCTGTAAGAAAAGTACATTCCAGCCTTCCCTATCTCCAGATAAGCCAACCCCACCCCTCGCCTCAATTCTTTGGCTTGCTTTTCTGGGACTTACGAGCTCTGAGATCGTCATGCAGCTGCCTCTTTTTCACCCTGTGTGTCTCATCTCAAATGCCCCCTCCCCAGAGGGCCGTCCTTTATACACTGCAGAAGCACCGGGCCTTCTGATGCTGGTCCTTCCAAATTAGAGCACCCCCCGTTAGCAGCTCGATGCCTTGATTTATTCTCTCCTCGGCATTTAGTGCTCAGTCACTGGCATCTACTTCCCTCAAGAGAATGCAAGCCCAATGAGAAATAGAGTCTTTTCTGTTTTGTTCACTCAACATTGTACAGTACACACAGAGTTGACTATCAGTCATTACTATTGCATGGGGTGCCTGGGGGGCCTTAGTCTGTAGAGCAACCGGCTCTTGATTTCAGCTCAGTTTGTGATCTCAGGGTCCTGGGATCAAGCCCCATGTCTGGTTCCATGCTCAGTGGGGAGTCTGCTTGAGGATCCTCTCTCCCTCTCCCACTGCCCCTCCCCCTGCTTGCACAGTCTCTCCTTCTCTCTAAAATAAAGAAATAAATCCTAAAAAGTAATTATTGTAGTGTGAAGCAAAAGAATCATTCTATAGAACTCAGAAAGTTACTGAGGTTAACTTTTACCTTCTTGCAGATGTTTATTCTACAAAAGAAAAAAAAAGGGTATCCACAAATATATTTTGATGACCTCTTTGACACTCAGATGAAGTGCAGCACTTGTCACTGTGATGATGATTGTACTGGCTAAGAGAGACATGCAGTGGATTTTGGAAAAGGTCAAGAGACTGTGAGAAAGATAACTTATTTTATCTATTTTATTTTTTAAGATAACTTACTATAGATATTAAATTGAAGCATAAAAGCTATCTGACCCTCCAAAAAAACTGCCTCATTTTATAAATTTGGACAAATGGACCTAAAGGTAAGATGAAGAATAACCAGACTCATTCACTCAGTATTCTCATAATGATTCTCTATAAGCAACAAAGTAGAATTTGACTCAATGGTTAAAAGGACTCAAAGGCGATCAGAAAGGCTCTCCTCATTTGATACAATATTTTATTTCACATACCACCATTTTCCCTTCTTATTTCTTGTCCCACAATATTCTGTGTGATTCTCTCTCTCTCTTTTTTTAAAGATTTGTTTATTTATTTATTTGACAGAGATCACAAGTAGGCAGAAAGGCAGGCAGAGTGAGAGAGAGAGAGAGGAGGAAGAGGCTTCCTGCTGAACACAGAGCCCAATGCGGGGCTCGATTCCAGGACCCTGGGATCATGACCTGAGCCGAAGGCTGATGCTTTAACCCACTGAGCCACTCAGGCGCCCCTATTCTGTGTGATTCTTAAGCAACATTTTAAGTGGATAAAATTGCTCTTTTTGCTCTTCCTTGTCATGTGGAGATAATCATGGAGGGAAGCTATGAAGTTGTGGAAGAATCCCAGTAACTTCAAGAGGAGGGTGACAAAGCCGGTACTTTTAGTAAACAAGAGCATGGGACACTGGAAATTTAGGGAGTAAGGGTTCTTGTTTACCAGTTAGGTACTTTCAGTTTTACTTCTCATGTTCTTGTATTCTTTCTCCTGGCTTGTCCTCAAATATCTTCTATATTTTTCAACTTCTCTCCAAGCCATGTTTCATTCTATTTCTCCAGCAGTAATTTTTAATTAATTCAGAAGGAGTGAAAATGTCCATATTTATGTATGTGCTCATATTGACATTAAGTTATTTGCTGATTTTTCAGAGTTAAGATAGCTCATTAAACTGTCAAAGTAGAAAAATAAAAATAAAAACTAAAAATAAACTGTCAAAGTATTCATTCTGTGCTGTCTCTTGTATTCCTCTGTATATTGCTATGAGATGATGCATTCTTATAAATTTTTCTTGAAATTCTTATGGGTCTCTCATATGGATCTATTATGTCTTCTTGGTTCTGTCACTTTGAACTTTTGTTTAAATATTAATTTTATTTAGTAGACTCCCTCCTTCATGGACCCACCCAACCCAAAGAGCAGGCAAGTCTACCTAAATGCACAGGAGTGAAATGAAAATGAAATAATCGTGATCCCTTACTGGTTATTTTAATTAAGGTAGAACATTTAAATTAATTGTAACATGTGCTACTAAAGATCTGCCCAATCACGATTCACATCAAACAAAGGTCTGATTGTTACCTATTTATCTTAGTTCCTAAATGACTCCTCTGTAGTCACGCTCATCTCTGTCTGACTGCTGCCTGCGGATCCCAAATTATTACAAATCTAGAGTCACCTCAGCTAGTAAAAGACCATTTTTATTTTCACCAAAGGATGAGAGGAAGTCAGAAACTAAGAAAACCACAGTCTGTGAAGGCCCAGAGACTGTTAATGGCTTATCAAAACCAACCGGCTAATGGTAAAGCCAATGTTAAAAACTCAGTGCCCTTATTCAGAACTGGAGTTTGCAGAAGATGCTCTCTGAAGCAGCACTCACTAAGAAAATATTACAACCCATCTTTCTTGTCACTCAGCTAAAAGGAAGAGATATGAGGACTGTCTATAATTTTAACCTTTTATAACAGATGTTCCCTGAACTCATGCCGAACCCTGGTTGACAGAAGAGAGATAAATGAAAGGTATCTCAACGTCCACTGATGCTGCCTGGTGTCAGATGAGAGAAAGAGGCAGAAAGGAGAAGGATGGGTGGAGGCTCAGGTCCAGCATTGTCCGGGGTCAGGTTCAGACAGAGGAGGAAGCAGCATGCCTCTCACACCTTTTAGTAAAACAAAGACACACACAGAGGCCTCTTAGCATCATGGTGTGTGGAGAGTTGATCTGGACGAAACACAACTGAGAACAGAAGAGGGGCAGGATCAAATAGGACCTTTGCCTTTGCTCACTGCTTCAAAATGGGTCAAATGTGCCCTGTCTTTTGGCTGAGGCTGTATTCCTCACATGAACGTCCTGAAGAAGAATGCCCCAGGAACGTGGTCTAAGCACTGTTTCTATTTATATTTGCTCACCTTCTAGTTGTTTTTAGGGATTCTAATAACAAGACCTACAGAAACAAATGCAGTGCATCATCTTAGAACTCGTCCCTTCAGTTTGTAAAAATGACTTCAAGCAACCTCTCCCATGGCAATGAAAGCTTCATTCATTCAGTGAGAAATATAGCCCAAGACAATGTCTGTGCTTCTGTACTCTTGTCAGAATGGATCAGATCCATGATGCGTTGACCAACTCTAACGAAAACCTTTATTCTCAAGGCACGAAATATTTCCTGACACAGCCTGCATTAGGTTTCTACAGATGTGAAACAAATTACCACTAACTTAGTCACTTAAACGACACAAATCCATTATGTCAGCGTTTCTATAGATCAGAGGTCCAGTAGGGCTGAGTAGGTGCTCGGCTCAGTCTGCCAAAGTGGGAAGCAAGGCTGAATTCTTTCCAACAGGTTCTGAGAACATGAATCCACTTCTGGTCTCATCCAAGCTTCCGGAATCCACTGTCAGGCTTATTTCATGTGGACCCTTGACTTCACACCAGCCAACAAAGCATATTCAATGCTTCTTGCTTGGAGTGTCCCTGACTTAAGCCACCAGCCAGAGAAACTAGAAACAGAATGCATGTGCTACGTAACAGCACATTTACACATCATACCTGAGGCTCTCTTTTATTTTTGTGGGGCCCAGTGTCATTCTTGGAGATAAAGGCCAAGAGAATCTCCCACAGTTACAGTGATAACAGGAAACAAATTATTTCTTGCATGACCCTGGGCTCAGGGAGCAGCAGAACATGCCATGGAGACTTCTCTGTTACCTTTGCACATAATCCTATCCCTACCTGGCTCCTGGGGCCTTGCTGTAGCATAAATTCATAGGATATCTTTAATGAAAAAGTACAGCCACTCATCTGTGATGGATATAAAGTCTATATTTCATTTTACACAGACAGATGACAATAGTGGTTTTTACATGAACTGTGTTAAAATAGTAATAAGGAAATATGCCATTGTTACACTTTCTATACACCAAAAAAAAAAAAAAATTAGTGTGAATCAGATTAGCAATCCAGCAAATTCAGTGTGCTGGATTTTCAGAGACTGCCAGTTTAAACATCCATTCTAACATTTTGTCAGAAAACAGCACTGGTTTCCCTAGTCTTTGACAGCTTAACTCTGTAGCTCCAACTGAAAAAGAGTGTTGATCAGTACATGAGTATCCACCAGACATTAGGGCAGCACACACAGGAAAGGTTAACTAATCAATTAAAGCAACCAGTCAATAACTATGCGTTGCGGGCCTATGTGTGCTCGCTGCAACCGGGGTGACCATGCTCAACAAGACAGGGCTCTGGCCCTAAGTCATTTTTCATCTTTTCATAGAAACAAACAAGGAAACCACTGATTATAATTTTTTAAAACGTCACTGAGGGGTCATCAGAGGCTGGTCTGGAAGCACATATAATGGACGTCTACTGTTATCTTAGGGAGATGGAGAGAGCCTTGAGCTGACAGTGGTAGGGTCATTCTGCAGGAGCCCTGGGACTTTAATACCTCTAGTTAATTTGGGTGAAGAAATCAAAGGCATGTCTATCAAATTTCTGCATAATTCAAAACTGGGAATGATTGGTTACTTCTCTTAGGAAGAAGTATAACTGAAAACAATTAGCTCACTCAGATGAAATAAATGCCCAATTTTTTAAAAAAAGACAAAATAGGAAAAATGAATTATAATCACATTAAAGAACAATAAAATAATTCATAGTCAACTGTGAAGATTTGGTTTGATGAATGAGATAAAGATGAAGAGAAGTTTGGGTTGACTGAAGTAATCATATATCTTACCATTTCAGACAGTTTCTACACGTTTACACCTTGGTAACTGCCGGAACCAGTACTGGGCCTAAATCTATCAGTCAATGGTCTGAATTGGTAACACAGTTTAGAAGGTAAGTCACTGTATTATAATAGAAGAAGTTACAGTTTAAGTTCTAAGAAAAGAGAACAGACTTGATAAAATATATCTATATAAGAAAAAATGGGTTTATGTAATGCACGGGACAAAATACGTTTCAGTATGTGAGGAACTGAGAAAACAGTCCAAATTCAGAGGACAATGCTACAAACTATGACCAGAAAAATGAAATGAGCTGACATCACAGCCAATGGCCTGATCAAACAAAATCCATGTTTCGGCACAAAGTAAAGCCGTTCCAAGACGACCCACACAAGAGACCCTCTCCTCAGGCTAAAGATATGATTACTAGAAAACCTACAGAAAATTAAATAGAGACTATTTCTCAGCATCTCCCACTCAGCAAAAGGCCAGGGAGGAGTTTCAGAGTTGTCTGTGCAGCAGCAAAGAAGAAAGGAACAAAGTATGCCATGTGCCTAACAGAGGGACCACAGAGCCAGCAGTAAGTGAGCATTTTCTGAAGTTCAAGGATGTTCTACTTTTAAAGTCAAGGTCAATAACCAGGCTTCATGCTAGATGTTCCACTGGACGGAATTGCTACATGGAACCCCTGCCTCAGTAACCAGGAAAGCTCAAGGTTTTGGCCGTTTCCCTCCCGTTTGCTGAGACAAAAGGTGGGAGCTGACTGAGAAGAAATAGAGGGGTCATGAAAAGAATCTGGGGCTGTGAAGGTACCTAACATAGCGTAAATAAATAAAGAGCATTGGGAGGTACGCCACGGGCTTCTTTAAATGCATAAATGCCCTCTTTTATGGTGTAATAGCGTGTCCCTTACATTTATTTTTGTGTCTCCAGAAGGCAGAACAAAACCAATGGGTGAATTTTTTTTAAGTGATATTTTAGAAAAATACTGGGTTAATTTTGAATACTTTAGTTTTCCAGTAAGACTGTGACTGCTTTGACCTATTCAGTTTTCCCCATTGCTGAAGTAACAAATCAGAAATAGAACTGTGCTTTGTCAGGATGCTGTGCAGGGAATTTCTCCTTTGGATAGACATTTATACGAACGTATGTTAAAAACCCCTCTGACTCCAAATAATGTTATTCTAAGTGCGTTTTCCTCATAATGAACAAAAATTAATTACACAAGCTAATGAATAAGTAATTATATATCAAACAATGTGGGTGGAAAGGCAAATCACCAGTTCTGTAAATAAAGCTTGTAATAAAATCCACTTGCTTTATATGAATATGCTGCCAAGGGGCCTGGGTTCATTATTTGGCATAAAGAAACATTCCCTTCCCTCTGTTTAAATACTTCTCAGTAGAGAATTATTAGGCAGAGAAATGGAGGAATGTATAATACCACAGTAACCAAGAGTAACTAGAAAAATCAAGGGTGCACTAAATTAATCAAATTACCAATGCACTCATCTGAGGAAAAACCAAGCACAGAGAGCAGAAGTGTTTATGTCAATAATGGCATTTAACGCATTATTCCAAAGGTTCTTTCCACTTAAATGAACAGAAACAATCACTTATATCTCACGGAAAGATTTAGCATTCTATTAATAATATATTTAATTTTTATTAAAGCTTGTCTGCTGGTAAAAACCATTCAAGTAAACTTTGGATCCTGAGAAGAGGAGGGAGAAAAGAGAAAATACAGAATTAACTTGAGGCCGCTCTTTTTTTTTTTTTTTTAAGAGCTAACCAGATTTTCAAACAGACACATTATAAAATTATAAATTATGAAATTTATTTAAATAAAAATTTAAATCGTAGGCTAAAACCATGATACAGTGGTCTAAATTAACCATTAAAGTCATTTAAATTTTGGTTTAATACATTTATTTAAATTATGCTTTATTTTAGTTTTTAATTAAAAATTAATACATAGTTCAAATATATATATCAAAATATATATATACATGTCAATATAGGACATATGAACAGAGATATACATAAACACATTCTCATCTGTATAAACACACAAATATTATCATTATTTTCTGAATCTTCTGAAATTTTAATGCAAATTCTTTACTTGTTTCTCTTTTCTTTTTCAGTAGTGTATGCCTAAGTTTAATGCTCTTTATTTTTCTCTAATTTTTAAAGTTAATTTTAGTTTTATTTCCATTTGCTTTTTAAATGTATTGATATTTTGTTTTTTTAGAGATTTATTTGAAAGAGAGAGTGGGTAGAAAAGCAGAGGGAGAGGGAGAGAGGGAATCTCAAGGAGACTTCCTGCTGAGTACAGAGCCCCACATGGGGCTCAATCTCAGGACCCTAAGATCATGACCTGAGCTGAAACCAAGAGTTGGATGCTTCAACGACTGAGCCACCCAGGTGCTCCTGTCTTGATATTTTATTTTAGCTTCCTATCTGATCAAATTTTGAGGGTATATTCATCAACAATCAATAGAAATTGCAGTTTTTACTGTTCAACTTGAACCACTGAATCAGCCTTACTAATTATGTCAAATCACAGATATATTTATATATATCTTCATTGTGATTTATAGACAACACGCATATGATATGTCTTTTGAAATATTACTTAATGCCTTAAAAAGAGGTCTCAAGTAGCTGGCTTGATGGACAAATGAATGGCCATTTGAAGACTCCATTGTATCACAGCTAGGGGTCAGCACCTTGCCATGCTGGACAAGGTTTTCCCAGCAGGCTGAATATGCTGAGTCAGCATCCCATATATGGTACTGTTTCTTCCACAGCCAGGATTCAGGGGCCCGAGAATCAAGAAGTGGGATTGGGAGAGGCACCATTCACTCTTACCTATAGTGAGCAACTAGCAAACGTTTTGCTTCCTATTCTGGAAACCTCACGTTCTATAGACCTAGAGGTCCCAGTTTCAGAGGAAGGAATGTTTCCAACAGAAGACACAACAGTGATTCTACTGAACTGAAAGTGAAGACTGCCACCTGGCCACTTTGGGTTCCTCCTACCTCTGAATCAACAGGCAAAGAAGGGACTTGCAGTGATGGCTGGAATGAGTGATCCTGACTACCAAGTAGACATGGGACTACTGTTTCATAATGCAGGTAAGAAAGAGTATGTCCAGAATGCAGGAGATCCTTTTTATGTTGCTTATTAGCATGCTACCCAGTCATTAAGATCAGTGGAGAACTATAACCTAATCTGGGAAGGACCAGTCATGGCCCAGACCCTTCAGAATGAAGATATGGGTAACCTACCAGGTAAAGAACCAGACTGGCTGAAATACTTGCTAAAGAGAAAAGGAATACAGAGTAAGCAGTGAATGAACATAGTTCAAAATGTCAGCTATGACCATATGACCAGTTACAGAAACTATCAGGAATGTATGTCAGGAACATATCTTTCTTATTTTGTTATGAATATATCTGTGTGTTTCTATAGACTGAATGTATCTCCCCTAAATTCTTATGATGAAATTTAATCCCCAGTGTGATGGTACTCAGTAGTGGAGCCTCTGGGAGGTCATTAGATCATGAGGGAAGAACCCTTGTAAGTGACAATAATGTCCTTATAAAAGAGACCTCAAAGACCTCTATTGCCTTTCCAGGAATGTGAAGACACAGTGAAAAGATGGCCATCTATGAACCAGGAAGAAAGGTCTCACCAGATGCTAAATCTGCTGGTGCCTTGGCCTTGGACACTCAGCTTCCAGAACAGTGAGACAGAAATTACTGTTGTTTATAAGTCACTCAGTTCACTCTTATTAGCAAGCCTGAATGGGCCCATACATGTGTGAATAAATTTGTATCTTTAATTTCTTTTCTTATTATAGCATAATATAACATACAATGTATTGACTTTATATCACAGTGTTTAAGTATTTTATTTTTATATCATAGTATTTAAGTCATGGGACATCAAAGAGAAGAGTAAACATCACTTACGGGCTTTATCTCCTCTGGTGAAGGGGTTGGTATATTCTTGTTAGGAGGCATAACAGTTGTATCATACTAGGCAGGATTATGACCTTGTTATTACCTTTATTTGGAGATTAAATATGGTTTTAGGAAATGTGTCTGGGTGCCTCTTTGACAAGGGTTGGACTTGCGAGGGCTAATTTCATGTGCCAACTTGACTGGGTCACAGGGTGGCCAGATACGTAGCTAAACACTATTTTTGGGTGTCTGTGAGGGTGTTTCTGGATGAGATCAACATTAAATCAGTAGACTGCGGAAAGCAGATTGCCCTCCCTAGTGTGTGGGGAATCATCCAATCTGTTGAGAGCCTGAATAAAACAAAAGGCAAGAAGAACAAAGAATTTGTTCTTTCTCAGCCTTGAACTGACACATGGGTTTCCTCCTGCCCTTTGTACTGAGACTTAACCAGCCGCTCCCCTGGCTCTCAGGCCTTCAGAAACCAAATGTGCAGAGTCACTGGCCCTTCCCCAGCCTATAGACGGCAGCTCACAGGACTTCTCAGTGCCAGACATGCTAGAGTCAAGTCCTCAGAATAAATCACATGTCTCCTCTCTCTCTCTCTCTCCCTCTGGAGAATCATGACTAAAACGACATGTTTGTTTATTTGTTTTACAGTATTTAATGAGATTATAAAAACATCATCGCTATATAACATGAGGAAAAGAATTATGGGATGGGATGGCTATTATTACTATCATTACTATCATTATTAGTAACATTACACTTTCTATTAGTGACTACAGAAAACAAACAAAAATCTTGAAGGCATGACCCTGGTTACCAGGACTCTACTTTTTTTTTTTTTTTTTTGATAAAAGAGAAAAACATGCCTAAGAAAATTTGAGAAATAACTAGCAAATAGGTGGCTCAATGCCTGAATTATTGTGACTCAATAAAATATTTGTTAATTAAGATTGATGAATGAATGGGAGAATTTATCTGCAAGTAAATGTGTAATATTTGGTGATAAACACATAATGAAAAGCGACATACTAACAGCTGTGGCTGATCTCCAAGGAGGGGCATGCCTTTTGCTTTTAGGATATACCTGAATAAAAGTCATTGACTCTGAGGGATGTACCCTATGGTAGTATTTAACTGATCAAAGATGGTCACTTCCATGTGTGAAGAGAGCATTCATAAGGACTCTGGAGAAGCAGTCAGAAACCAGACACCCATGTTACCCAGCCTGTGTCTCACCTCCATCTTTCACCTCAATCTGCTCTACAAGATGGTGCATCAACTTCAATGAGAATCATCTCCAGTTCCCCAGATCGGTTACACTACTATTTGCAACTTATGATCATACTGGCATGAGTCAAACTACACAAAATTAAGGTCACCAAAGGAAACAAAAACTCACAAATCTGATCACAAGCTAAATTAAATATTAGGAAATGTATTACATTAAATGCCCAGACTCATGTTTCATTTCAAGCCTTCTGAATTTGTGGGGCATTCATAGAAGTACTTACGAAGTCATCAACCTGCCAGGAAAAAATGAGAACTGGATTCTAGAGACGGCTTCCAACTGAGCGCTGCTATTAGGCACTTATGCAATGTGGAAAAAAGGCAGGAAAGGACAGGACTGACTATATTTACAGTTCTGCCAAAGAACTAATTGTGCTCAACCGTCTGTTTAATTGACATGAAAATGCCTCGTGGAGGTGGAATAAGTAATGTCTGTATACAATTCATTAGTATAAGTGTTTTAGAAACCACTGATTTGTACAGAAATGATGCCAAAGAGCAGGGATAAGAGCACTGGTAACCAAGTTTCTCTCACCCTCAGGCTTCCCGGAACATTCATGGCCCTCAAACACTTAGCCATATTCTTGAAAAGGGAAGAGATACGATGATGGGTTTACTTGCCTGCTTTAGGAAAATAACTACATGGTGACTCTACATTTTTGTTAGTCTTTCTTTTCCCCTGAGAATCAAATGAAACTATTCTGCCAATTTATATAATGAAATACATCCACACTTACAAATTTTTCCTAACTAAATAAGGTATTTGTTCTCCTGGAGCACGTGGATTAAAAAACAGGCCTTCCCATTTCAGTCACATTTTTAAAAATGTAGCACAAATTCTCCATCTTTGTTAAGACTAGAATCAGGAAAAGAATTTTGTGTGGAAATGAAAAATTCCTTCTGAAGATTTCACTGGAGATCATCTACTATAAAAGACAATATGTTACCTTTTCCTCTGCATTTATGCCTCCTTAAAGGTACAAACTAGAATCTTAGAACAGCAGGGATTACTTCTGCTTTTAAAAATATTTATCCTCTACCACTCCCCTTCCAGGATAATATCTATAGAAAGCAAAAGAAGCCAATTTTCTAACAGGAGAAGGGAATTAGGCAGCCCTAATAATGGCAGAATGGAATTACCTTGATAAAAATGAACCTTTCCTCGATGTTTTTCCTTTTGACAAATATCACCATATTAGCTCTGACCCCGTTCCTCATCTGTCAATGGAATATGGTTTTCTGCCTTATCTGAGATAGGCTCCCTGAGGATCTTTCATAAGGTATATGCACTGCCAGACAAATCAGCCTTTGAGATGAATGCTGGAAGATTTGAAGCTTTGCACCAACATCATCAACGTAACCCCCTCTTGTTTTAGAAGGCTCTAGCCACCCTTGTTTTCTGGCAGGGCTATGGCATACCTGGACAGCCAGTAACAGGATTGAACCTCACATGCACCTCCAGAAAGACTGATGTCTGGGGCTGTACCCACGGGCATGTGTATTTTTTTTTACTCAGCATGTATTTTCTTAATTATCTTCAGAAATACTTCACCAACCCACCTGTTGGTCAGGAGCCTCAAGTGTGTTAAAATTACCTTTTGTCACGGAGCTTATTTTCATTACATTTAGTGGCAAATTTCAGCACAGATCAAAAGCTGTATTTTTCAATCTTACAAAAGCCTATGAGGAACAGAGAAGACATTACATCCACTTAACCAGCAAAGCAATTCACATCCCAGAATGTTCAGTTTTCCATATGCATATACACCACAATTCCTGATAAAAGGGGACTTTTCATCTTGTCCATGTATATTTGCTGGAGTACCAATCCAAGAACAAGAGCTGACAGATCACCCCTCCCCCCATCTACCAAAACCACAAATTCTAAAGAAATAATTTGCAAGGAGGTAGCCCCAAACACTCTAAGAATCCTACTCTTTAGACTATGTCAGTCTTTGTATGGTAAGAATAAAGTTAACTGAAGGAAGGTTTGTTTTGTTTTGTTTTGTTTTGTTTAATAAAAGCACTATCTGCTTCATAGTTAATATGTGCATGTCCATACCCTTCCAGTGTATAATTCAGTATGCATGTGTGTGTGTGTGTGGGGGGTCTCTCTCACCACCTGCAAACTTGCTTGAATAATGAACTTGCTTTTAAGGTGGTATACTGACATCTCAACCCTGGCTGGGTAAGAGTAGAGACATAAAACTCACTGGCTGGGCCAACTTCATGCACTAGAAATTCTGAGCAGAAGTTCTACGGAGTGCCAAGTATTTGAGAGTTAGGTATAAAAAAGGATGTGTACAATTCCAAAGGGGCAAAATTCACAGCACTGGATCCTACTGAAGAAGCTTGTCTGGTGGACTGCAGTCCCTCTAGTATCAAGAAGCCAAGATGCTTTGGGATTTCACTTGGAAGCTGTAATGGTCAGTCTGCATTATAGAATTATGTAGTACAGAATTATCTAGAGATAAATTAAGCCTAGCTAATTTAAATCATGCCAAAAAAAAGGAAAAATTCAATAATATACCTTAATGTTTCCCAGTGACCAAACACTTAGAATTATTGACTGGAATCATCCCATTTACCTTAGCTATTTTCATTGTGCATATACTACAAGAATATAAGATGCTTTAGGGAAAATGTGTTCAAACATCATGATGCTTAACACAATATTTCTAATCCTATAGATTCTTAATTCTTACTGACTTGGTGTATTATAATAATACATTACACATTATAGGAAGCATTTTCTATGTCAGACATTTTCACAGTTGGTATAAAATACATAACTTATAAGGCAAGGGAATGATTTGGCTGAGCTTACATAATAGTTTCCATGTGTGTGATTGCATGTTTTAGCATTTTATAATCCATCAGTCATGAAGGGTGCCACTTGCCTTGCATCCGGATATACATGGGAGATTTTGGGATATCATATTTTTTAGCTTTGATAATCAGATATGAGTCTCCATCTGAAAGGAGTGCAATGCTTTTTATTCATGGGATTATCAACTTGATGATGTAAAATGAGCTATCATATGCAAAGAAGTCTCTGGCACAGAATATGTTATCATTAGGAGGAGAAAGAAAGACCAAAGCGCACTGTCTATAAAGCTCAACGGTAAGGTTACGAAAGCCTCAGTTTTATTTTGACCAGTATTCGGAGATAGGAGACAAATTCATAAAACACAGGCAAATCTCTTAAAGACCTAAATGTGAGACCTGGAACCATAAAATTCCTAAAGAAAACACAGGGAGCAATCTCTTAGATATTACTTTTAGTGATATTTGCTGGACACGTCTCCCCAGGCTAGGGAAATGAAAGCAAAAATAAACAAATAGAAGCACATCAAATTAAAAAGTTTCTGCACAGCGCAGGAAACCATCAACAAAATAAAAAGGCATCTACTGAGTGGGAGAAGATATCTGTAAATGATATATCTGATAAAGAGTAAATATCTAAAGTATATAAGTAGCTTGTACAGCTTAACACCGAATAATAATAACCCAATTAAAAATTAGTAGAGGACCTGAATAGATATTTTTCCAAAGAAGACATCCAGATGGCCAAAAGCCACATGAAATGATGCTCCACATCACACATCATCAGGGAAATGCAAATCAAAACTACATTGAGGTATCACCTCACCCCCGTCAGAACAGCTAAAATCAAAAACACAAGAAATACCAAGTGTTGGTGAGGATGTGGAGAGAAGAGAACATTCCCACTGTTGGTGGGAATGTTAAGTTAGTGTGGCCACTGTGTAAAATATGTCCAATATGGAGGCTCCTCAAAAATTAAAAATAGAACTACCATATAATCCAGCAATCCCACTTCTGGTTATTAACCCAAAGGAAACAAAAACACTAATTTGAAAAGATATGCTCACATCTATGTTTACTGTGGCATTATTTATAATAGCCAGGACGCAGAAGCAACCTAAGTGTCCACTGATGAATAATAAAGATGTTCTCTGTGTATGTGTGTATGTGTGTGTGTGTGTGTGTGTGTGTGTGTGTATAAAATGGAATAAACCTTAGCCATAAAAATAGAATGAAATCTTGCCATTTGTGATAATATGGATAAACCTAGAAAGTATTTTGCTAAGTGAAATAAGTCAGACAGAGAAAAACAAATGCTGTATGATTTAACTTATATGTGGAATCTAAAACAAACAAACAAACAAAAAACCCCAAACAAACAACAAATGAGAAACAAACTATAGAGACCAAATTAGTGGATGTCAGAGAGGAGGGGATGGGAGGATGGGCAAATTAGGCAGAGACAATTAAGAGGTACACACTTCTAGGTGTTAAAGGAATAAGTCATGGGGATGACAAATACAAAAGAGGGAATATAGTCAAAAATATTACAAAAACTGTGTGTGGTGACAGGTGGTAACTAGATATATGGTCATGAGCATATTTTAGTGTATATGTGTTAAAGCACTACGTTGCACACCTGAAACTAATATCATATTACATGTCAATTATACTTCAACTAAAAATATATTTTTAATTAATTTATTTTAGAGAGAGAGAGAGAGAGAGAGAGAGTGCAAAAGCAGTGGGGAGGGGGGCACAGAGAGAGAATGTCCAGCAGACTCCCTGCTGAGTGCAGAGCCCCACACAGGGCTGAATCCCAGGACCCTGAGATCATAACCTGAGTGTAAATCAAGAGTCAGATGCTTTACCAACTGTGCCACCCAGATGCCCCTCAACTGAAAGTATTTTTTTTTAAATACAGGCAATTGTCTTTATCCATTCTATATACACCCTATAAACACTGAATTAATGAATAAGGAACCACTGTTCTTAGGGGAAATACAGAGATCTTTTCTGCAAGTGTGTGGTGTTGATCTACTATCAACACATATCCTTGTTTTATATATATACATATATATATATAATATGTATTATTTATATATATTATATATTAATATATATTATTATACATAATAATATATATACATATGTCTATAAAGGCACCTTTAATAATATATATTGTTTAAAATATATATTGTTGATTCAGTTTTTATTATTTATTTATTTATTGAGAAAGAGAGAGATCATGAGTGGGGGTGGGGGCAGAGGGAGAGGGAGAGAGAGAATCCTAAGCGGGCTCCACGCTCAGCTCAGTGCAAAGCCTGATGCAGGGCTTCATCCTACAACCCTGAGATCATGACCTGACCTGAGAGCAAGAGTCAGACACTTAACCAACTGGGCACCCCAGGCGCCCCTGTATTGTTGATTCATTAACACTGAACTCATGGCCAATGGTACTGTAACTCACGCCTGAACAATCTCTATGTAACACATGCAGTTCCTCCGTGAGGCACACCACAGCCTTCCTGCACTCAGGAACGCTAGACAGCGCAGGAGTACTTGCCTCAGGAGACGTTCTAAATACCAAAATCACCAACAAAAAGCACAAAAATATGAAAAATGTTGCACCAAACAGTAGAAAGAACACTCGTTTCTAGGATGAGAGCTGAAATAGGGAGGCAGAGTAGTGCCTTGTCCATCCTCAGCTGGGAGTGCATATGTGAAGCTACTGAAACTTTCTGCTGTCCTCTCGAATGTGTGTGTAACTGACTGCAAAAGTGCCATGATTATTAATTTGGGAACTACACATAAATTCAGCAAGCAGACACACTAGCAAATGTGAAATCTGTGAAAAAGGAGGATCAAACACATTTACAAAAAATGCAAATTCTCTGCTTGGTAGAAAAACCTAAAACCACTCTACATTTTACTTCATGCTAGAATGTGCAGTACAGATAAAGCTTACAAATATCCTAGAAAAAGACCTTTATTGAACACGGAAAGAGTTCGGATGATTTCGGGATGCAGTAATGCCATGGATTTCAGAAACTGAGACTGAAATTACACTCTGACAAAACCAACCGTTTCTTTCTTTCTTCTTTCTTTCTTCTTTCTTTCTTTCTTTCCTTTTTAAAGATTTTTGTTTATTTGTCAGACAGCATGAGCACAAATGGGGAGCAGCAGGCAGAGAGAGAAGCAGACTCCCCACTGAGCAGGGAGCTCCACATGGGACTCAATCCTAGGACTTGGGGATCATGACCTGAGCTGAAGGCAGACGCCTCACCCACTGAGCCACCCAGGCGCCTCCCCAGCTGACAGTTTCCTAAACAACTGTACCAATTAAAAAAATGCAAAAAAAATTTGTCTGAAACTGGGTCTACTTCATAAATCTACAAGAGGCTATGGATTATAAGGCACTTACCTCATGCTATCCACTAATGTTGCATTTCCTTCAGGAGTAAGTGTGAGATAATTTTTTACGTCTATGATTTACTCATTCAATTACAAATGCACTAAGTCAGAAAGTGGAAACTGAATAAAGTCCTATCTGACCACCTTGCCTCCACATGCTTACCATACGATGGGCTTATTAAAGCTGCAAGGGACCCAAAGGTTGTTTCTGGTTTTGTCTGTGGCTAATTTATTCATTTTTTTATTAAAACATGACAGCTGATCTACTTCCCAGATTACCTGAATTTGACTCTTAACCAGACAAAAATATGTAAATGATGTCTCCATGTGCCAGACTGGTCTACCAATAGCTGTACTTAAATAAATTTCCTACAGGGAATAAAAAGAAGAAAATTAAAGTCATTATCTTCTCTCCATTACTTTCAATGAACATTTCTTTGACTATACATGTAATTCCAAAAGGCCTTTGAACACAGTTACCCACAATAAAGTGCACGGATGACCATTCAGAAGTATAGCTGAATCTGCAACTTGAAATTTATTTTATGATTCCACCACCTGTCCAACTGTTAGTGGAAGTAAATGGACCTTAATAAGCACCTAGAAAAATTCAGCGATAGGAACTTCATGCTGCTGTGTGACCTGTGTTACAACCCCCATGAGAATGAGCCAACTAAGCCACAGATTGCAATTTGGCCAAATATTTATTCCATGTCTATACAGTGACAGACACTGAAAGGGGTTCAAAGCCGAGGAAGCCTTGTGTTGGTGGGAATGCACCGTCCAGGCGTGGAGATGAGGGACAGTTATGTAACACTGAAATGCAGGGTAACCCAAAAGGACTGACACCAAAGAAGTACATACCAACTGTAGTAGCAACTTGGGCAGGAAGGGGCCTGCCATTATAGGGATCAAGAAATGTTGCAAAGGTGTGAGCAGTGGACCTGGAGGAGCTGGGAGATCTTTTTAGCAGGAAAGCTGGGGGAGGGGAGACATGGCCTTTGGGGTGGAAGTATGTGACACGGGGATGGTTAGGGAGGGCATGCAACCTACAGACAGGTCTTATGGTGTGTGTTTGTGCACACACGTGGAGATGCGCGTGCGCATATGTGAGCATAGGGCATGTGTCAAGATCTGTCAAAGATTTACAATGCCAGAATGAAAAATCCATACTTAAATGAGAAAAATAAATAAAGTCTTTTCATGGATTATAGCTATTTCTTAAAATTATTTATCATGGCGGGGGGTGGGGCACCTGGGTGGCTCAGTCGGTTAAGCATGGGACTTCAGCTCAAGTCATGATCTCAGGGTCCTGGGTTGCAGCCCGTATCAGGCTGCCTGCTCAGCGGGGAGCCTGCTTCTCCCTCCACCTCTGCCCTTTCCCTTGCTTACACACTTGCTCTCTTTCACAAATAAATAAATAAAATGTTAAAATTTTAAAAAGTATTTCTCATAGGTCAGGGTATAGGCAAGTTTAGAAGAGAAAGATATGAAGGAGTGAGCAGCCAGTTTAAGTGGATACTACATTCTTTAGATATATCAGCCATCGGATGTCCCTAACAAGCCTTTAAGGAGCTTGCAACAATTACTCCCACTTTATAAATGCTTACAGACTTTAAATAAAGTGCTCAAAGTCACAGAGCTAGTAAATGGTAAGCTAAAACACAAACTAGTCTGTTTGGTGGAAGGGTGTGCAAAGCCAGTGCGGGTTGAAGGACTAATTAAATGAACAAATAAGGGAATATTTTGTAAGGGACTTGAATTCCCAGGAAGTTCAATCCCCACCTCTAAGTCAATCTGTAATGGATTCATCTTGAAAATGCTTTCCCTTATTCTTTTCTGATGTACAAACTGCAGGTGAGGTTACCAAGAAAATAAGTGACTTCACAGGATCCGAGCCATTTTTTGCCGACTTAATTAAAGATTTCACGCTATATATATTTTTTTCCTGCAAACACTCTTATTATCTATTTTGTCTTTATCTTTACCTGCAAGTGATTTCTAGGACACTCTTTGGTGTCTCATACAGTAAGAGCTCTAGACAAGCACTCCAAGGGACAGTGTGTGGACTCCTGCATCAGACTTGACGTTCTTTGTAAGCTGCACTCCGAGGCTGCATCTAGCTAATTCACTAAGAGAGCCAGTGCTGGGCTTGCCTATCCGGTTTCAGTATCTGGACGACACTAGGGAGTCGCTTATCCTGTGTGGACCATCTGCGGAATGGGGGGAATAACATACTACCCTGGTACTGCCCGTGAGTATTAGATAACTTAATACAGACCACCTAATACTGTGGCAGGCTCTTGGCAAGGGCTCTATAAATAATGACCAACTGACACTATCTTTCTAAGATTTAAGGCACCTGGATTATCCTGGGCCTTATAATTTAATAATAATGATAATCACCAACATTTAAATCCCAGGGTGGAAAAGTCCGGCTGGGGCATGTCTGTAAAGGGGCTGCTTGAGTTCTTACTTCTTGTACCATGTGTACAGCCAGTCTCTGAGGGAGAGACAGGTTGATCCAGAAACTAATTCCCCCAAAGGAGCCCCCATCGGGTACATGAGCTACATTTTATGGCTTCCTATCAACACTAAATCAATTGTTCCTCATAGACGCAGTTTATCCCTGGCGATGCAAGCAAGACTTGCAGTGAATCTCTGGGAGCCAGGCTACCACAAAACATTCCTGCCATCCTTTAGCACAGCTATGAAATAAAAAAAAAAAAATCCAGCACTGACAAAACTCATCCCCAGGAAAACCCTCATGCCTCCTTGTCAGTCCCTGTTCTCCGATTTTTTTTTTTTTTTCCATATCCAGAATGTGGGAATTGCAATTCCCCCTTAAAACTCTCCTTTTTGGGGAAGAAATTGAGAGTTTGCTATAAAAAGACATGTTACTTCCAGCTCAGGCTTTCTTTGGACCCAAGGAGGAGATGTACTTGGTGAAATTTCTTTACATTTTACTGTAAAAGATTTCTCTAGTCTCTCCCAGACTCATGAGACCAAATGATTTCAAATGAAACTATCTAGCAAAGGTGCTGGGGTGGAGGTAATACGTGGTTACATTCCTGTTCTGGACAGAATTCTTTCATCTTTTTCATTTCTTCGTTAGTATATTGCTTTCCCTTTACTTGTGAAATCTGGAGAACTCAAGAGTCATTTTATCTGGGAGACAGGTATTTATACTACCACTTTCTTTTTAAAATAACCAAGATCTTTGTGAGCAAATCTTTAATAAGGGTTATTTAAAAATCTTTAAAGTAATATGTTGACTCATTAGGTGAAACAAAATGTGTAGTAGTTTTATGAAAAATTTTCACCAGGGCAGACCAGTTAAACAGTTATCCTGTTGAAGGTGATATAAACTTGCTGAACTATTGCTACAAAAGAGGATTATATAACAAAAAAAAAATACATAGTATAAAGTATTTGAGTATAAGATGGTACTTCATAATAATTGGAGTTTTCCCACAATTAGGGAAAAAAACAGCTAAATTTTACTTAAGAATTACAATCTAACAGATTAATGTTAAACCTTATTTCCTCTGAAAAAGATAAAGGGCTATATTATTTTGCTTTTACAAAAGAAAGAAAACTGAGTCCTGTTAAGATGATGAAATTTGGGGGCACCTGGGTGGCTCAGTGGGTTAAAGCCTCTGCCTTCAGCTCAGGTCATGATCCCAGGGTCCTGGGATCGAGCCCCGCATCAGACTCTCTGCTTAGCAGGGAGCCTGCTTCCTCCTCTCTCTCTCTGCCTGCCTCTCTGCCTACTTGTAATCTCTGTCTGTCAAATAAAATAAATAAAATCTTTAAAAAAAGAAAAAGATGATGAAATTTGCTCCAATGTCATGTGGTTTCAGCAGTTAGTCTGTGGTGAAGCCAATACCTGAACTAGGCTGATCCCGAGGGCACTGGACAAGCACATGACATTGTGTCTCAGACCTGACGTACTGGGCAGAAATGAGTCCCTGAAAATTCCTGACAGGACAACTAGCAATGAGAAAAGGCCTGTCACAGAAAGTCATTGTGCAGAAGAAAACGGAGGGAGAGAGACAGACAGATATCTTGGGGTCTGGCTGGACATTACCAGCTCTGTGCAGGGGTGCAGGATTGAGGGCACACTGAATATGACACTTCAGACACTCCTATGATACTCTGATAGGACTTGTGACCTCACAACAACCTTATGGACGAGGTATATGGTCACTCTCACTTTACTATCTGATAAAGAAAAGATTCAGTAATTGCTCAAGGCACACCCTAGTCCAAGCTAGGGTTGGACACCAGGCCTTGCCATCTAGGGTCTCTTATGAAGACTGAGCTATACTGGTCATATTATTCGATGTGTATAAACTGTTGTGAGCCTCACAATACCCCCGTGAGACACATCGGGGCTTACAAAGGTTAAGGGACAACTGCCGACATATTACTGGGATTCAAACCCAGGCTTGCTCACAAAGATAGGTAGTTACATAAAACATGCAATTGACTACCTTCAGAGTAAACAACTGCCAAGAAAGTAACCCTCCTGCTTTGTGAGAGATTGGTCTCAGTTCTAAGACTGCAAATTCCTTGAGGTGGTTTCAATAATTCAAGAGTTATTCTTTTTCCTTCCTCTAAGACCATTTTCTATTCATCATCTGGAAGTGCTCAGTACTGCTTATTGTTGAGTTCACCAAGGGTAGCCGTTCTGAAATGAGGAAATTAATCAACACTGGATTATTTTCTTAAGGAAAAAAAATGCCACAGAAACTACACTGCGTTTCTCGGGCTGTTTTTCTGTCGCTTACAGTACAGATGTCTCTCTTTAGGAGCTGCAGTGACATTAGCAGCTGACTTCAGCCTGGACATGGACATGTCATCCTCCACTCACTGAGGAATGGAATAGCCACATCATGTTGCAGCAAGACTCAGTGTCAGGATGGACGGGTTTACCCATGGGATGATGACCAGAGAGCGCTGAGATTAGAGATTAAGGGTAAACCAATGTCAGAAAAAGAAAGAAATGGAAACCCTTCTGCTTCTTGAAGGTTGGTACTCGTGCTTGTCACCTTGGGACTCTCATCCTTGTTTTTTTCTGGATTTCAAAGCTGCGGGCAGTTTGTTCAAGCCCACCATCCCGTGGCGGATGGGCTGAAATCTTCCCTCAGATACTTACTGGCTCCGGCTTCCTATCTACTGATGGCATCAGGCACAATTTTGAGTCTGACTCTGGCATCTGCCTCCACGTTTCCTCAATTTACTTTTTCCCAAACAGTAGGGTTTTTTGTTGTTAACCCTAAACTCACATTCCAAATAGTGTTTTGCAAGGTTCACCAGCTTTAACTCATAACATTGACATCCTGTTGAACATTACAGAATGGCTGTAAATCCACACATGTGTAACACACTGAAACTTCTTTTCACTAATAAACAGTTCTCGATTGCTACTGGACATGGAAAATACTCTCAAGTGGCTCCTTGCTCCTCTCACAGCTACAGCAGACATTGCACCAGATCCTGACACACTGGCTTCCTTGAGCTTATTATACGTGGCCAATTTTGGGCCTACTTGCTACACTTGCTGTGGCTCCTGCTGGAACACTCACCAAAAGTAACAGGAAAAACCTCAGGTTCTAAAATCTGTGTGCCTAGAATCACAAAGAATCAGTCGCTTTTACACCATCATAGCTTCTCTTTATGCAAGCCTTCTCCACAGACAGCTCCAAGGATTTCTAGAGCATCTGAGTTTATATGCAGACTCTCAGTTCTCCTGCACTGATGCACAGAACTGTCCTTATGCACACGCCACATTGTTAAGATTACAACAGCCTTTCAGTACGTTTTGAAGTTGGGAAGTATGAGCCATCCCTGCCAATTTTCCTCTTCTGTTCCAAGTTGTTTTGGTTACCCTAGGTGCTTTCTTCTCTACATAGATTTTTTAGGATCAGCTCATTAATTTTTACATAAAAGCTAACTGGGATTTCATAGTGACTGCAATGTCCATTTTCCTTTTTACTGGATCTGACTTGCAATTTTGAAAAATATATTTCTGCATCCATGTTCATGAGATATATTGCTCTAGGGCACCCTTTTCTTTATTGATTCTGTCCAATTTTGGTATCATTCTCATGAGGGCCTCATAAAACTAGATAGGAAGTATCCCACCTCTTCTTTTTTCTGACCTTGTGGGTATCAGTAATGCTTCTTATTTTATTTTATTTTAAAATGTTTTATTTATTTATTTGACAGATAGAGATCACAAGTAGGCAGAGAGGCAGGCAGAGAAAGAGGAGGAAGCAGGCTCCCTGCTGAGCAGAGCGCCCGATGCGGGGCTCGATCCCCGGACCCTGAGCTGAAGGCAGAGGCTTTAGCCCACTGAGCCACCCAGGTGCCCCAATGCTTCTTATTATAAATATTTAATAAAATTTGCTAATAAGTTGGTAAATTGGGTTTTCCTTATTGAAAGACTTTGACAACAGATTCAAAATGTTAATACATACAAATGTCAATACATTGCTGTTCCAATTTGCTTTGTTTTGCAAGTTATATTCTAAAAAAAATGTGTCCATTGCATTTAAGTTTGAATGAACCAGCATAAAGTCTGTATTCCCTTATTATCCTTTTCATATCTCTATGATCTGTAGTGATGTCCCATTCTATTCCTGACACTTATAAGTTGTGTATTGTACCTTATGTTTTGATCATTGTTTCTAGGAGCTTATTAATTTTATTTACTAATAAAAATGTTTGGCTTTGTTAGTTTTCTCTACTGTTAATCCATTATTTAGCATATCAACTTCTTTTTATATCCTGCTTTCTACTAATTTGGCTTTAATGTGCTCATTTTACTTTAAGCCTCAGTACAGGAGGTTAGATAATTAACTGTAGACTTTTATTCTTTTCTAATAGCACTTATCTTTAAAAAGCTTCCTTTAGATACTATTCTATCAGCATCTCTGACATTTTAATACATCATTTTTTTATTACTTAGTTCAAATTATTTTAAAATAATGGTCATCTACACATATGTAACTTAATTCTCAATTACCTAAGTCTCTTATATTTATTTTAATTTTGTTTATTTCTAATTTAATTCTATTAATTGGTCAGATATCATACTCTGTTTTCAAATTTTATAATTTAATTCTGAAGTATATTAATGTCTATATCACAAAAAAAGCATACTGTCTTACAAACCCATAGTACTTTTATCCAAGACCGTATGTGTATTTTACCAGTTAGCACACTGGGGTCCTGTTCAAAATCAAACAAAGAGAAACACTGGAGGCAGTTCCGCCTGGCATCAGATACAGTGCTTGGTAGTCATGGCACTTCATTCTTTAGTGTAGGGATGTCTCTCCATCTTTCTTTTGTGAGCTAGGCATTTTAAAGGACTACAACCCAGTTATTTTACAGAATATCACTACAACTGTGTTTGTCTGGTATTTCTCGTGACTAAATTCAAATTGTGCCTTTGGAGTAGGGATGCAGAGTGACGTTATTTCTTTCCTAGTGTAGTCCGTCGGCAGGAATATGATACCTTTATCTTATTGCTAGGCTGGTTTTTGCATCTCCCACATCCAGTAAAATATGTATGTCCTATTATCTTTAATTCTTCTGTTTTCTTCCTCATTACCACAGATTTTTTAGGCTCCAGTGACAGCTTTCCTGACCTATAGGAATAAACTTATTGATCCTACTACTACCATTCTCCTCTAGATTTCAGATTAATCTAAAAAAAAGCATGTATGATTTTTCTCCATAGTCCTCAAATCATCAAGTTACCTTATTCGATCAGCTTTTAAAGAGTTTTATGATCTTAATACATCCTACTAGTCTTATTTTTCATAAATTAACCTTCACAAATGAGCACATTTATTGAATATTATTCACTCCTGTGTAAAATTATTTGATAATTGATACTTTCCTTCTCGACCCACTACAAAGTTCCTTCCCGACCCACTACAAACATTCCCTGTATGCTCTTTACTTTATACATTTAATTACATCTAGAATAAACTCGTCACCAATTTCACTCACTGAAATCTTAGACATTGGTCAAGGTCTATTTCAATTACCATCTCTATCATAAAGTCTTTTATTTTTTAAATTTCTCTAGTTGTTTTTTCCTGAACTATCATATTGTCTGAATATTTTACGATAATTATTACATAATACTATTATTCAAGCAACCATGAAGTCCTTCTGTGCTGCCAGAGCAGTATGGGTCAACTTGTGGTTGAGAGAATGTGGTCTGAAGTCAAGTTATTTCAAATTATAAAATCTGAAACTGAGGACTTCCAATTCCAAAGACATAATCTTGGCAGCTCCTTCACTTCTCTGTGCCTCATAGAGGTTACCTACGACCAAAGCTCAAGTAAGGATTAAGGCAGAAAACAATTCTTGTCAAGCAGTTACATAGTTCCTGGAACAGAATGGTACTCAGTAAAAATGAACTATCATTTTTGTGATGGTTCTGCCTTAACACCATCTTCACATGCTCTCTCTTCTGTTTCTCTCTCTTCTGTTTTCTCATTCTGACTTTCTTATTTGAGAAGTTATTCTCAGGGCAGTTTCTGAAACTCTTGCTGCCCAGATTCCATTCTAAACTTTACTGACATTGCTGTGATCCTTCTGAAACACCAGTCTCACCCTGCTTCTCACTTCTTGCTTAAAATTTTTTAGTGCATCCACATGGCTCATAGGGTAAAGCTAAATTTCCTCACGACTTAGAACATCTTTCTTGTTTTCACTCTGACTTCGCTCTATAATTACTCCACTGTTGTCAGATTTCTGAATTTTCTATGGGGCTTCACAAGATTTGTCTTTGCTGATGGACATGCACTTCCATTCTAGAAGCATATTCTCTATGTCCCTCTCCTACTAAATCCAGTGGGGGAATCCTGTCCACATTCCAGGTTTCAGAAAACCTCAGCTTCCAGATCATGTCCTTTAAACTACATGAAGCCAATCACTTCTCAGACCACATATCTACTGCTAACAGAGAACCTACAACTTCACTGTCTACTTCCCTATATACCCTTACAAGCTACTCATAAACTAGAAGAAACTATATCCAATTCAACCTTGTATCCCTGGCCCCTCATGCATGCATTATGGTGATTTGACTAGGAAGGTCAGTAAATACTTTCTTAATGAATAAAGAAGTAAATATTGTATTTAATTAATGTTACTATCATTGTTTTGGTCAGGATAACCTAAAGACATTTATTTTCCTTTGATCAGAGGGAAGGACCCTTGATGATATCCTCATGTAGAGACTCAGGTTGTTGGGGTCCCTCAAACTGGAACATCTCTGGCTGGTATAGTAGAGAAGAAAAGATGGTAAAATATATGTGGGAGTTTAAAGACTGTCCCTGGAAGTGACACAACAGTTGCTCACATGTGACTAGAACGGCACAACTATACTCTGTCCCCAAAGGAGGAGAACTAAAACCAAAGAATAGAACCACCCTGTTATAAAGTCATCTCCCACCACATTAGACTATGAGCTCCTTATGGGCATAACATACCTTTTATGAATCTGTGTATATTTAAAAAAAATAATGCTGCCATAGCAGTTATGTAGTGCAGGTTTTTGTAATGAGTGAATAAATAATCTCACATGGATCTTAAACATCAATACAAATTATGAGATGATTTCAGACAAAAAAGCATAACAGGGGCACGTAGGTGGCTCCATTTATTAAGGTCCAACCCTTGATTTCAGCTCAGGTCATGATCTCATGGTCATGAGATCAAGCCCCACTTCAGATTCTATGCTCAGTGGGGAGTCTATTTGGGATTATCTCTCCCTCTCTCTCCGCACCTCACTGCTTGCATGCTCTCCCTGTCTAGAGAGAAAAAAATATATATATATATATACACATATGTATACATATATATACATATGTGTATATATATATATGATTAACTAGTTCTAAAGGACTTCTAATTTAATTGAAATACTGACTCACTTCAGTCTGATTTCCCATTTCCTTAAATGTTTTCAATTCCAATGGGGGACACATGAATTATATGATCTGGAGCCTCCCCCCAGTGTGCAATAAAAACACTTCCTCTGTCCTTACTCTGTGTGAACAGTTAACTTGCTACGGTAGGATACCATCATCCACAGATGGTCATGATGTGGGTGGTTTCAGAGCACTTACTTTCTCCATGGGAAGTCAGATGCCATGTTTTCAAACCACACTCATTATCAGCAGTGTGCATGTTTCCATCCTTACTGAGCTCTAACCTCCCTCTGAAGTAACGGGACTTTTATGCACTCAAATCTATTTCTGCAGAAAAATTACTGTTGCTGAACATCCATTGTGGATTCCTTGCAGTGGTTGTCAGGTTCTTGACCCTGCTGAAGGAGTCCAGAGTGGGGAGAACTTTGCAGAAAGTGCAGTGAGAGATAATTCAAAGTATTAAGACAAAACCCTGATGCCACATAATTACCATGTTGTGGCAGGATCTTCTTGATATAAAACCCTGAAAATGTTCAAGTTATTCAGGAGACATGAAAAGTACAATAAAAGGAAGAAATTATAACATTTTTCCTAAATGTCACATGTGAATGTCTTATATACACATACAGTAATACAAAGAGGAAAAGTAACTGTTAAACACTTACTTTCCCAAGCATACACTTTCCTGTAGTGTAGTAAGTACACTACAGTAAGTAAGAAAAGCAAGTAAGTAAAATGTCTCTGACATTTTATTCTGGTGATTTAAATTTAAAATGACATGGCTGGCATGCCATTTCTGATTCTGCTACCTAAGCAGTCAGTCTGCACATAAAACCAGTGATAACATGAAGAATATTATGTTTTTTTGTCTCATTACAAGTTCATTTATAAGTATCTGGAGTTAAGCTATAGTAGCTTAGTTTAAGGAAAATTTGGACAATATAAATTTCTTCCTTCTTCCCCAGTAGGGTCCTCTTTTCTCTTTAATAAAACTCATTTCTTTCTGTACTTGTACTCTGCTTGGCTCCATTCAGAATTGGGGGATAATGACATAACACAAATAATATGCTTGAACAAAGAGACATTATAAAATTGACCATACAATATGCCAAGAATAGGCTATTTTCAAATACAGTTTGAGCACTCAGAGAAAGTGACTTTAGTAGTCCAAAACCAAATCTCATTAAATTCTAATTAACATTACATAAAAACATTCTCCAAATATAATGTATTAAAAGTAAAGTCACAAATAAGGACATTAATTTTGTAAATCTCAATATATCTGGAAATTATAGGGGTACCTGGGTGGCTCAGTCAATTAAGTGTCTGCTTTGGCTCAGATCATGATCTCAGGGTCTTGGGACTGAGCCCTGCGTCAGGCTCCCTTCTCAGTGGGAGCCTGCTTCTCCCTCTATACCCTTTCTGCTCCTGCATTTGCACACACACTCTCTCTAGAGTAATAAAGTAAATAAAACCTTAAAAAATATATATCTGGAAATTATAAATTGTATTAATCAGTGGCTCTTAGGTCAAAAATCAACACATTACAGCTCTTACAAAATGGTTAGAATTGACCATTAAGGGAAATCTCTATAGGCTAAAATTTGAGAAACAGAGGAATAAAGTTTTACATTATATATTCCATACAAATTTACTCTTTTGTATATATATTTATCAGAAAATGAATCATTAAAAATATGGATAAAGAGGAACACTTGGCTGACTCGGTAGAGCATCTTGACTTTGGGGTTGTAAGTTCTAGATCCAGCTTGCATGCAGAGATTACTTCAAAAAATAAAAATAAGTGAGTTTAAAAAACACATGGATAAAGAGCTAAATGCTTATTTTTTTTCGCTCCAGAGCAACTGGAAAAATGTCAAAATCAAGAAAGAAGAAAATAACAAATAGGAAAGCTTGAAAAAAAAGAGAGGATAAACAAAACAGGAAAATAACATTCGGTAAAGAGAAATAATAAAACTAAAACCTGGGTCTTTGAAAAGATTAATTGATAATTAACAATAAAGACCAACCTGTTAATCTAAATTGATCAAAATAAAATATAAAAATATGCAAATAAGTAAATACAGAAATAAAGAGGACAAATCCAGAGCTAACAAACTGACAAAAAATTAAAATATTACTGGTTACATACTAATAAATTTGGTAATACCTGGTCAAATGGATATAGTTCTGAAACAGAATAAAATGCAATGGTTGTTAAAGAAGAATTAGGGGCTTCTAAAAACAGACCAATAATCTTTTAAAAAATTGAAATAATGAAGAACAACTCACTATCTCAAACCAAATGTACTGATATTTTTCAAGGATGTTTTCCCCAAGCATTCATGAAATAGAATCTTTATGTTATAGAAAGTATACCAGAGTATATAAAAGAGATAGAAAACTGATCAATTCATTTTATGATGCTCAAAAAGAAAACTATAAGCCAATCAATCTCATGATAATAGATTTACACAATCTAAGTCAAGAATACTTATAAAATCTACCTGCACAGTACATCAGGATTGAATTAATTTCATATCGGAAATATAAGAATGATTCAGCATCAGAGACTCTACCAATAGAAGGCATACTAATGGTTAGGTAAATGATAATATTTTATGATTATGTAATATTTCTAGGAAAAGCATTCTAGTATCATTTACATTTTTATGACAGAACACTCAGGCAAGTGATATAGTAGGATAGCTCATTCAACTGATAAATTGCAAACTTCCCAATGTGGACAGAGAAACTTCCAACTTTTTTCTCCTAACATTCAGGGGTGCTAGGGTCTGAATGTTAGTGTCCCCCGCCCATTCATATGCTGACGTCCTGATTCAGAAAGGTGATGGTGTTCATAGGTGGGGACATCTGGAGGTTCTTAGGTCATCATAAGAGTAGCACCTGCATGAGGAAGAACAGTGCCTCACCAGTGAGCTCCCCAGACCTCCCCCTGCGAGCATAGAGCAGAGGCGCAGCTACGAACCAGCAACTGGCAGCCCCCAGGACTGTGAGCAGTGTACTTCTGCTATTCCCAGCCACCGCATCGGCGATATTTCGTTACAGCGGCCAGAATGGATGGAGACAAGGGACAGGGCAAGAAGGCCCAATTCAGTAACTGCTTTTCTTTACAACCATGAATGGAAAAAGTGAATATAGCAAACATGTTACTCCTACCCAAAATAATCTATAAATTCAGTGCCATACCTGTTAAAAATCACAGTGTTTGTTTTTCTTTTTTAAATCAACTCAATAAAACCAATTTCGGAAGGTATAAAGACCCTTTTATAAAGACCTATGTTTAAAGGACAGAGAGGGGGTGCCTGGGTGGCTCAGTGGGTTAAACTCTCTGCCTTCGGCTCAGGTCATGATCCCCGGATCCTGAGATCAAGCCCTGCATTGGGCTCTGCTCAGCAGGGAGCCTGCTTCCTCCTCTCTCTCTCTACCTGCCTCTCTGCCTACAGACAGACTTAGATCTCTGTCTGTCAAATACATAAATAAAATCTTAAAAATAAAAGGACAGAAAGGAGAGAAGGACATAGAACATTCAAAACAAATCAATTTTTTGTAAGAAATGATATTGGTTGAAGAACAAAAAAGCAAAAGGAGGGACCAAACAAATGATATATAGAAATCTGAGATATGATCAAGGTTAACACCTGCAAAACATGAGGAAATAATGTACAGAGAAGTCAATGGTGTTAGAGAAAAAGTACGCTATCTTCTCTTTATGCCACGTATAAACTGTATCCCTTTATAGACTGACAAAAACCAAGATGTTTTATTACCAATTTAAAGCCAGAAAATTAATAAAACCAAGAAAATCGGGGAAAACAATGCCTGAAGAATGTAATTTTAACAAAAAGGAAATGCTTTCTTCAAGAACACATAGGAAGCACGAGCCAGAAAGCAGAGTGATGACGCGTTATCACTAGCTCATTTGTAAGGATTTCAGTTCAGTCAAAGGGTACAACAGGCAAAGTCAGCAAACAGATGACAACCTGAGAAAAGGCATTTGTGGACTAACCAACAGTTAATTCACATCTGTTAAACTGAAGCATGTCACACTGCCATCTAATTAGCATCCACTCAACAATCACAAACAAGGCTACCTTTGGAGAGCCACCAGCACTGAGTACTGGCTGGGATGGACAGAGACAAAAACAGGGTCCTGCTGGCACGAGAGGAAATATACCAGGAAAGGCATTTTGGAAAGCACTACTGAAGTTTAAAATGCATATACACAATGAGTGAGTGATCCGTCTTCTAGATACAAATCCTAGAAAAATCCTGCAGAAGTATATATTATGACAGGTACAGATAAAAAGATATTTATCAAAGCATTGTTTGTGAGAGCAGAGAGTTTGATGCAACTTAGTTTTCCACAACGGGGAGACAGGCAGATAGATAAACAAACATGGCAGATTCACACCATGAAACACTTTGGTAAAATGCAGCAGCAAAACAACGGAGAAGATATATACATAGCAATATAGACAGACCTTAAAAATAAAGAGTTGAATGAGAAAAAGTAAGGACATACATATGACTTTTACATGGTACTATTTACTGTTAACTATTAAATACTAAAGTAGACCGAAACACATGTAATCCCACATAAAATCCCCTAGTATGAAAGGACATGTTCATATGCAAGGCATAACTGCAAACCATTAGAGGGATTTGTTCATGGCAGATGGGATAATTCTTATGAATCCTTTCTAATGAAAACAAACTACAACAAGTGGACAAATTTTCACGGAGAGAAAAGGTATTTATTTTAAATTTTTATTTATTTATTTGAGAGAGAGAGAACATGAACAGGGAGGAGGGGCAGAAGGAGAGGGAGAAGCAGACTCCCCAGTGAGCAGGGAGCCCGATGTGGGACTCTATCCCAGGAACTGAGCTGAAGGCAGACACTTAACCAACTGGGCCACCCAGGTGCCCTAAAACAAATTATTCTGAGTGGACACCACTTTTACAGATCCAACTGAAGGTACTAGAGGGAATGTCAAGACAGAAGTATATAGCGCCTGGAAGGGGGCAGCTCACAGATTTTAGCAGAATCCAATGGCCAAACGGCTGAGAGTACAAAAACTGATATGTACAGCCTTAGGAAGCAAGTGCACAGAAATGCAGATTTCAATCTACATCTTGGAAGAGTACCTGTGGTCACCAGCCTAGCTATGATCAAGTTCTAGTCTGCTCAGGGAAATGTCAGACGGCGATCTGCAAAGGACTGCAGGCCAAAGGCCAATGAACTGATGTAGGCTCACCCCCAGGCCAGGTAGGTCTCCAAGACAGGCAGACTGACAGACAAGTTAAAACAGCAAGGTCCACCTCTCAGCAGTAACACTGAAATCACAGGAAGAAGGCTTTGCAAATTTCCATAGCTTCATGCACTGAGGAATGCTCTAAACAGAACTCAGATTACTCTAGGAAAATTGCTTGTGGGTAGAAAAAGCTATCCTAGAATCTCACCAAATGAATTATTCTAATGGAATCAAACCAGATGGATCCCATATTAGAAACGTACTGAGTGAAATGCAGACACTAGAATCTAACCAAAGCCTTCTCCTCCCATCTAGTGACGAATCTGGAGAATGCAGACTTAAACCCCCAGAATGAGAGTGGAATGCAGAATGGTGCAATGATGTACAGTGGGAGATGGGATGCATTAGAAATTCAACTCAGAAGGAGGTAGTCATAAGTATTGCAGTGATTTTTGTCTCTAAAATGCACATTCAAAATAACCTCCCAGCAAATGTTTGCCTAATACTGGACATCCCAGAAATTGTTCCTGCAAATGCCTGTAGAACCACAGAGTTAGTCTGACAAACATACCTTGGACACCTAACGCAATATACACACTTTCCTTCCACACGGTCATTCACTTTTTGTCTGTCTTCATTTTTGTTTTCGTTTGTAACAAAATGAGGTCCTCTGTGGAAGAACTCTGTGCAGAGCACTCTAGTTAACTGTTTTCATGTAAGACACACCTAGAGCTTTCTTGGCAATATTTCCATTGATCCTGTTTGGCTCTTTCCATATCTTCTGAATGTCTAAGAAAATGACAATGTAGCACAGAAATGACCTTTTTCCAAATGGCTATTCTAATTAGTAATTCGTTCTTTCATTCTATTAATTCCCTACTACTGAATAATAAATCATCTGGAATGACATTAACATGGAGGGATACTTGTCTTTTTTGTGATTATGAAAAACTAGAAGCTAAATAATAATCAGTAGCTGTTAAGTAAATCATACCTTCCATATAATTAACAAAATCATGACATTGTATTTTTATAGCATGTGAATATGCTCTTGATATAGTAAGTAAACAAAAACCAAGATGGACTGCTATATGACTCCATTTTATTTTATGTAAACTGTATGTATGGGAAATACAGATATGTCCCTAAAATAACATGTATGTATCTATACAGTGTGTAAAGCATGTAACTGAATAACATACATTTGCATAAAAAAGGATAAAAGTAAACATACAATAATGTTAATACACTGATTTTCTCTAAGCTGTGCTATTATGAGTGATTTTTGGACTTTTGGGTACTTTTCCCAGTTTTTCAATAATAGGTATATGTTAATTTTAGAATGGAAAAAGGAAACAAGAGAAATTTGATGCCACCTTCTGCAATCAATGCATCTTACAGGAGATGAAAATTAAGGCCCAAAGCCACACGGGCAATTACTGGAACAGCCCATGCTTGAATTCCCGCCTATTGACCCCTGTGTGCTGCGGGTTCTCCAAAACCAGGCTGCAAGCCCCAGCGTTCAGATGTCTGGCTTTGTGATCCCCTTCTGCATCTATTGATTATTTGACATTTTTCCCTAAAATAACTAACAAACATTGCTCAATGTTGCATCTAGCAGCTGCTTTTCAGGGGACGGAATAAAAGACATACCTCACAGCATTTCAAGAGGCCACCAGTCATGAGCTATTGACATCTCTAAGAACTGCTGCAAGCTTAAATCAAACACAGCCTCCTGGAAGGAAGAGCTCTCCAGTGCCTCTTCTTCAGCTCTGAGACCTGCATTTCATAATCATTCCAGGCACCGTTAAAAGTGGAGTGTAAAATCATTGAAAACTCACTTGCTGTTTTCAATGTATTATTTATGCAAGAGAATATGTAATTTGGGAAAAAAAGTGAATCTGAAATCTGAATAATTTAATATACACATCTTTGTTAAAAATTTTAAGAAAATTTGAAGTCTCCTTTCCCACTTTAGCCATTATTAAGTAAAGAACCATGAAATGAACTGACAGGGCTGGAAGGACAGGGAGAGGAAATAAAAGCAAAGAGTAGGGATGCCTGGGTGGCTCAGTTGGTTAAGCAGCTGCCTTCGGCTCAGGTCATGATCCCAGCGTCCTGGGATCGAGTCCCACATTGGGCTCCTTGCTCATCAGGGAGCCTGCTTCTCCCTCTGCCTCTGCCTGCCATTCTGTCTGCCTGTGCTCGCTCTCTCTCCCTCTCTCTCTCTGACAAATAAATAAATAAAATCTTAAAAAAAAAAAAAAAGCAAAGAGTATTTGCCATTCTTCGCCTGATGGAGAGAATTGTTTCACTGTTTCACTGGGCACTTTTTCTGTTGCTTCTAAATGCATGCTACTGTGTGGGCTCCCTGTTTTCAGCAGTACCTCTACTGGGGTACAGAAACCCTGTCGTAGGCTAAGATCAGACACTGGAGCTAGGGACCCGACGAGACAGAGTCTCTTCGTGATCTCCTGTTTAAGGCAAGTAAGAGAATACACCAACTTGCAGATGAGTGAGCGGCAATGCCGTGCAGCTCAAGTGAAGTGCTGAATGTATCAAAACTAACAAGTGGACCGAGGGAAACCAGAACCCATGCCTCCCGCCACATTATTGTTCAAACCACTATACGCTGCTCGGTATTTTCAAGTTTCTGTAACTGCAAACACAGAGAAGTAGAGAACTGACAACAAAAGATGAATTTCAGCAGGATAGACAGAGCATGAAAATAAAACATTTTTTAAATGGTTCAGACTCCTCTTTTTCCCTCACAATATACATTTTTAGAAAGAATTATAACAGCGCGTTGAAGACTGTCTAAACACTTGAGAGTCACGCAGATGCGGAGAAAACTGTGATGTGGGTGGAAAGCCGGGAGCTCATGGGTACGGGTTCGGCATTCTACAGTGTTCTCAAGGGTTCCACTCCTGTCCGGGTTTGGAAGGGATGTGAGATGCAATGAACAAGCGATAACAACTACATCTGCATAAATATTAGGGCTCACATAGTCATAGCCCCAATGCCAGAAACCTGGGGAAAATCGTCGAGAAAGAAAACATCTCACTGTAAGGACAAAGTTGGACCATGAATGAGAGGATACAATTTTTCTAGGAGATGCTCAGTTCTACGTGACAGAAATAAGAGGGGCGTCTTCTAATGGAGACCTCATATTCACTACAACCATGTGCATGCACATCATGTGTATCTACTACAACCTCTGTGTAGCTGCACCAGGGCTGGCTGAACATATACTCCATTCCCCCTGCTGTCTCAGCACTGGCTATAAAGAGGGAAATAATACATACCTAGCCACTATGCTTATAGATCTTAGATTCTGAACAGAAATGGATATTAAACTAATAACTGCACGAGTGAGTAGTAACAAAAATTAGTACTCCAGAGGAAACAAACTGCTTACTGTGAGATCAGACAAGAAGGAAACAAAAAGTTTAGATTTATGAGTCAGGGCAGGCTCCTACAGACTGAGTAGAAATTAGCAGGTCAGGTGTGTGTCAGATGTATGATGGGGGGGGGTGGGCAACACTTGGGGCAGAGATCACATCCCCATGGGAGAGCGTCTTGCTCAGGAGTCGTATCCTGATCTGATGGGAGAGCAGCTCACTTCCGGAGCCTTCTGAGGCTGAAATGACAGGCAGAGCACAGACAATGCCAGACCCCATGGGCCACATGGGAATCATTTAATGCTGTGCCCCGTGATTAGGAATTTTTTAAAATATTTTTTTTAAAGGAGAGACTGTCTAAGTCATAGTCCAGCTAGTTATCATGGTGCAAATACAGACCTTTCTTGGAGGACAATGAAATTCTGCAGTAGGTAAGCAAATCAGTAATTTATAAACTATGCAGCTACCTCCAAATCACTTGCCTTCCAAAGAAGGGAGCAACCACACCCAGTTACACATTGTCACTATCAGCCATAGAACTTGTCCCAGGAGGCTGTGAGTCCCCAGTCACACCAGTAATTGTTCAAATGACATAGGAAAGGTTCCTGGAAACAGCATGCTATTGGAGGGTCCTAGGATTATCACTTGCGATGGATGAATTTTGACAGTTAAAAAAATACATAATTCTATCATTTGATTCCCTAGGAAATAAAATTCAAAATAATGTCTATAATTTACCCAGGGTACAAAACAGGAAAAAGATAAAGCATAGTTTGCTTTGTTAGACTGGAACATTACAAAATATACTGTTTTGATGTAAAATAGAAGGGGGGTTAATCAGAATGTTTATGGTAATGAGGGAATGACTTTTGAGCCACATTTTTCACTATGAGTAGGATGACTAATAGCTTTGACTTGCCCAAGAAATCTGCTATTTATGCCTGAGGTCTTGGCATAATTATTAAGAAAGCCTTTATTCTCAGGAGTTTTGCAGTCTGGACTGTCAAGTTGTATGGTTACTATGATGGTGAATTATATGTGTGTTTCGCTAGGCTACAGTATATATAAGAATGACATATTGGTTCTATTTCTTTGGAGAATTCCAGCAAATTTACCATAGCAATGGACATATGACCACTTGGACAATAATAATTACAATAATAAAAACACTACTATATTACTACTAACTGATGATTCCTAGTTGCCAAAGTTCGCATTTACAAAATGAGTGAGCTAATTATTACCTCATAGTCTGTTTATTATGAGTGTTAAATGAGTTCCATTTTGTGTCTGGCCCTTCTGCAGTCAAAAAACTTAAAAAAAAATGATGTTATTTTTAGAAAGAAACCTTAAGATAAAGAAGTTTTTTCTTCACATATATTGAAGCCAGAGAAACATCTCCGTGGGTCAAAGACCAAGCTTTGGTTTGTGTTCCTTCCATGGGCTTCTCTCACAGGAGGTCAGCTCCTCTTCTGTTGGAAGTGAGGTAGTGCCCTCTGCCTCAAGCCTCTCCCCCAGTTCTGAGGAGAGAGACCTCCATTCATGGACGTGACTGTGGCAGGGGACAAAGTCCCTTGGACATCTCCCCTAGGACTTCTATTACCTTTGTTCTTTGTTCTAAAAGCATGAAATGCCATACTCAGCTTCAAGAAACTTGTCTGACAAGGGGCCAGAGAGAAAATTTCTCTCTTCAAAAGCTTCCAGAGGTGCATTTTAGTTCCTAATGGATTTTGAACTAAGAATAGCAATAAAATCCTCAGCTAAAAGCTCAAACATAAGCCAGAAAGTAGTGTTTCCTTAAAACCATAAGCACTTAAGGCTATTTCTACAAATTCTATTTGATAGAAATTTAGCCAATTGGTGAATTTAATCACAATTGGTCAATTTCATATAAAACACTCATTTAAAAAATAAGTGTTCATCCTCTACTCCATGAAAAGCACTTTATTTAATACTCAGGGGTTAAAAAAAGAAAGAAAAAGAAAAGCTCAAGTCATGTCTCTAATTCCAAGCTCCAAGTTCAAATAAGGCAGAGAAAGATCGGTGAAAATCACTGTCGCATAAAATAGATGGAAATAAATGCCATGGGAATTGTGAAGATCAAATTTACTGCTGTTCAGAGAGAGAGGATTTGTGGCTGGAGTATTTCATTAAGGAGATGGCATTTAAGTTGTAGCTTAAAAAATGAGTAAATTCGAATGTGTGATGATGAAGAAGAAAGTCATCCCAGTTGGACAGTACTTGCAAACCTCTGAATCAAGAAAGGAAGGGAACTTATGGGAGAACCACAGAATCTCAGCGTCACATAGAACTGGGAGCGTGACAAAGTGGGTAGTGGGGCCCAAGGCAGATCTACCTCTGTCCCAGAGTATGACCATGTGGTAGGTTTTCAGTAGGTGACAGAAAACTCAACTGAGGTTCTAGTTTTGTTTTTGTTATGGCTGATACCACTTAAGTAACCACAGAAAGATAAATATGGCGATTGTGTTTGGAATGGCTTGGGTATTTGAGTCTTACTGAAGAATTGGTAAGCTGCTTTACATGTCCATGTGACACAGAAAATATGAAAGAGGAAGATGTCAGGGGAATGGTGAGAGGAGCAGTGATTTTGTGACATCACAGACAGAATAAAAAGAATATGGAAAGGGAGGAACTGTAAGATGATCTCACAGTTGTAAACCTCAGTGAGGGGAAAGTTTCATCTGAAAGAGGGCAGTCAGGACAAGGAGCCAGTGAGTTTCATGCAGGGGGAGGAGGGACGGTGGAGAGAGAAGAGGAGGCCAAGGAAAGTCACTTAATCATGGCATTTATAAACTGGGAGCATTAAGGTAAGACAGATATGCAATATGAGAATTTTACAAATTAAAAAGAGGATAATATCTGCAAGTTTAAAAGTAGGGAGCTTCACAATAGAGAAACATACATTTATTTGAGTATGGTTAGATGCAAAGGGGAAACATTTAGTCATTTTTTTTAACTCTATCAATTTATTTTTATTAACCAATGGCTTTATAACTTGCAAGGAGTGAATTTATATGAAAATAAGTTCATGTCATCTAAAATATTCTGAAGTTGCTTTTTGGGAAGTATTACTCTCTTAAGCATAACTTTTTATTTTACACATATTTCAATTTTGAATATTTCATTATTTTTTGCTAAGTTATTACCCATGAATTAAAATGGTCTCTTCAAATGTTTGTAAATATGTAAATGTGGAGATATATTTCTCTCTTTTCCCCAATATTTATATTTTATTTTCATTGTATTATCTACAACCTTTTAAGCAATGTTAAATATCAATGCTGGTAGTAAGATACTGGCCTTGTTTTTCCTTTTAATGGTTTGTAACTATATTTTATAATTCTTTTCCTAGACTGATTTGGTTAGTGCTTTTTTAAAGGTAGGGATGGTTTCTATTTTTAAATCAGTCTGATATATGCTGATACTATAATGCGTTATCTCATATTTGTTACATTACTTCCCATTTGTTGTACTCCTATTCTGATGGACTTTGGCATATCTCCCCCATATGCATACTTCATGTTACATCATGGCAGTTTCTCCTGTTGAGGAAATAAATAGCAGGGACATTCTCTCTCTACTGCTCTAAGAATAGGATGAAAGAATCAAATGTAGAAATCAATAAAGTTAACACTTTGCTACTGTAGTTTAAAAGTCGGAAAAAATAAAATAAATAAAAGTCAAAGCTGTGAGAGACCTGGGGCATTAGCAATGATTTAAAAAAAACCAACAAACAGATAAAGAGAAGGCTTTTTCATTCAATGGCTAAATGAGACTCCCTGGAATAAGGAAGGCAAAAGATTTGCAGGCAAACATTGAAGTGTGTCCTTGGGACAGAGGTCTTCCTAACCCCCGGGTCAGTGCGTGTGTGTGGTGCATGGTAGAGCAGGCTAGGGATGGCCAGGACAGTGGAAAGCCCAAGGGCTGCAGCTCAGAGGGAAAGCATGCCTTCTTTCTCAGAGTCTGAATGCCTATGTGACTACCTGTGTTTTCCTCTGCAAAGGATTCCATAAATAAGAGCAATAAACAAATAATGGTTTGGAGAAGAAACCTCTGTGTATATGAGAGAAGAGAAAGTCATATTATAAATATACCAAAGGTATTCAGAAGTTGATGAGGCCACGAGAAAGATCAACACAGAAGGACAGATGATCTGCATGGACAACGGAACAAAGGGGAAGTGACAATGGGCAATAAATATTCGACAAAATGTACAGCCTCACTAAAGGTGAGGCAATGCCATTCATTGACATGAAATAGTTTTTCACCTGCCCAATCAATACAGATAAAAAGAATTAAAACACACACACACACACACACACACACACACACACACAATGAGCTTCACTCTTGGCAAAATTAGAGACTAAACACTCCAATGGCCTTCTTATGACAAAACAAACAAATCTTGGATGAAAAGCAATGTTTAGGTCTTGTTGGTTTCACGGTGGTCTCTGAGAGCCCATTTCCCCCGAGACACCAGTGACAAGCAAACAGAGCAGGTCTGTGAGCACCATTCAAGCTGGAAATGCAGTGTTGGCCTAACGGTAATCACACCAATCCCTGTTATCACAGGACATAGAACCTCACCGGGGCCTACAAAGAGAACTTCCGCTGAGATTGTGAACGGACATGACAATCCCCAGAGAGTCGACTGAATCCCAGATATCAAGCAAACCCAAATTCCCCTGAAGCAAGTTTAAATGATCTGTGGAAGAAAGTATCCTCTAATCAGGCTCCTGGGATTCCAGAGATTTCAGTTAACTAAATATGAAGTTAAAATAAAACTCATTCAAAGTTTTAAGGAAACAAAATACCATGAGTGTCAACAGACTGTAACAGAGAGACAGCCTCCCAGATGTAACAAATGGATATTATCTCATATAAAACATAAATCATTTATATTTTAATTTTTTAAAAAAGATTTTATTTATTTATTTGACAGAGAGAGATCACAAGCAGGCAGAGAGGCAGGCAGAGAGAGAGGGGGAAGCAGGCTCCCTTTTGAGCAGAAAGTCTGATGCAGGGCTCAAACCCAGGACCCTGAGATTATGACCAGAGCTGAAGGCAGAGGCTTAACCCACTGAGCCACCCAGGTGCCCCAAAACATAAAAACATTTAAACAGATATTTATAATACATAACTGATGGATTATCACCAACACACAAAATATTAAAAATAATAGGTATATGTACCAAGGACAGACATCAAAAAATGACAATTAAGTGTCTGAAATATAACAAAACTTTGCAGTTTCACCATTGCGTCAAACACCGTAGGAGACAGATGTGTAAGCCATAGGATAGCCATGAGAAACATACTTGGAGTTGGCCACAGGAGACTGAGAGATGGAAAGCAGGAATGGAAGGAGCTGTGAGATCCAAGGAGCAGGATGAGGAAACAGTAGAGTGTGAAGAGGCCGCCATGACAGCCCTGCTGCCCTGAAGCTTGGAAAAAGCCACATGCCCTATCAAGCAGAGACACTGGAGATGCCACAGCAGACAGTGGAAGAAGGGATTTAAAAAAAAAAAAAAAGACAGTTAAGGACATGCTAGCACACAAACACCACCTACAGATGACAGCCATCAATGTTAGTGGCTCCCCTAACGTGTTTACCATGGCAACGAGGAATTGTTTGTGTAAAGGCACCTGCGTCCTCTCCAGGTTGGGACCAAGATGAGGAGATGAAATTACTGAAGCTGCCTGCCTGACTGACTCAAAGGAGGATAAATTCCAGAAATCATAGAGGCCAGGTGGCAACACTGAAGGATTAGGAGAAAGTCAGGTTCAATCATCATAAATGGCAAGGTTAGAGTCGAAGTCAGGAACACTTGACCCACATGGAGCTCTGGAGATGGAGAACATGACATGTTTAGGAGCAAGATGGATATATATCCAGCCAATAAGAGTGTTTTCAGTCTATCCAGCTAACATAAATGAAGATTCTATGATCAGGTAGTTAAGGAAGCCAGTCCAGTAATGGTCACAATAGCGTGGTGTCTGATTCCTTGACCTGTGGACAAGAGATATATAGAAATATACTATGAAGAAGGTCAAGTGGAAACCTCTAGAGCCAAGAGAGGAAAGGAAAAGAAAAATCCTATGCTGGAAAGAACTGCAGAAGTTAGCTTACACTTAAAAAACCTAAAGAAGAATGCAGAAATGGGTGAGAATCATTGTGTTCTTACTTCATTCACTAGATGGGTCCCTGCACAAGGATCATGGTGGCCTTATGCAAACTCATCCGCGTAGTAATCCCATAGCATTTTTGCACCAACTTTACTAAAATATATGAACACTGCCTCATGTACAGGCTAGGGGGCCAATGATGTAGCAAATGCACCTCTTTCTAGCCCTCTCACAAATTAAAGTCAGAAACAGTGTGCTTCCTCATGGGATGGATGGAGGTATACATCTCTGGTCATTTCTTTTTTTTGCTTTCTATTTTTTTCTCTCTATTTTTTTTCTATTTCTATTTTTTTCTTTCTATTTTTCCAACTCCTGTAATGCTATAGGCAAAGGGCACATGGATGAATTGGCCGTGCAACAGAATGGCATGCCTGGCTCCCTACAAGTATGGCATTGTGGTAAACAAGCCAGGTGAGCCAGGTGGCTAATACCTCAGAGGCCCTAGGTAGACATCTGCCCTCCAAAGGCTGAGAGAGAAACCTTAGGAAGGTTTCAGGTGCCATCATGTGAGTGCCATAGTTACAAGGACAGCAGCCCGGGGCATTCTAGTAGATCCTCTCCAGGGGAAAGGATAAAATACTGTATCTTACAACTCCCACTCTTGGGTAGGGAGTACAGGATCTTGTACTCTTGAAGTCCTCAAGGAAGCCTTTTGATGGGAATATTAATCTGACTCATATGTAGTGTGATTATTAAAAAAAAAAAAAAACATGCTGCCAGATTTTAATGGGATCCAGGACAGAAAAGAGCATGCCCACAGGTGAGATTTTCGTGGAATCAGTCCACCTGACCATATGTGTTGGCAAAGTGAGGGTATTTACCGGGAAAAACAAATAAACAACAACTCTGAAATTTATGGCAAGTCCAATCAAAGGACCACAACATAGATGCCTATGGTCCTACAGTTAGCCTGTGACATATGCATCAAAGGGTTAGATGCTTCTCGCAAGGCCAATGGTGGGTGTGCTACTGTGTCCCAGCAGAGATGGAGGAACCAAGTGGCAGTGGGGCTGAATTGGCCCATTGAGAGCTAGCTTCTGTCAGACCCACTAGGCCATAAGGCTGGGCCATCCCAGCATCAATCCATGGTAAGATATACACGGTGAATGCATGGACAAGTTCAAGTAGGTAGCCCAGACTCTCATGCCATCCATCATTATCACAGCAGCCCCTCTCCTTCTGCTCCCACCTCGGCACCATACAGGAGCACCAGTTGATGGACAAGGAGGACTGAACCTACACACATAGGCTGGCTTAGCATCTGGGCACCTGGACTGAAGCTGGCATCACAGCTTCACTCACGGCCCTCCCTAGACATACCACTTCCAACGGGTGGTATACCTACTTATCCATTTGGAATGCAAAGAGAACTAAAGTGCAGGACTGGTCAAGGACATGGTTGTTCAGAGGCTTGCAGGGGGATAACTGAAAGACTGAAAATAAAGCATGAGGATGAATCTATGGAAGTGGGCATAAAATACGAAGGTTATTTTTTTATTTTGTTAACACTTTTTGCAAGTTCTTTGTTCATGTCAATCAGAGCAGATCCACTAGGGAAGAAGGAAGGAACAACTGAGGGGACAAAATGACTTGGCCATTAGCTGTCACCACTAACCTAGTATTAGCACCAGTACATGAACGGGCTGCCCACGCTCGCAGGAGTGGAGGCTATTCATGGATGCAGCAGCACGGAGCCCCACTTGCTAAGGCCGATCTAGTCTCACCTGCAGGGATGTGTTCAACATTTCATCAGTGGACCTCAGTTGTGAGCCCCTGATGTGGTGGTGTTCTTCTAAAACACCAAGCAGACAGTGGATAGCAAATCCACTTCTATGGACACCATTCTCCCTGGAAAGGGTGGTTGTTTATGGCCAACACATATTCTAGGTAGCAGTTTATCTCTCCTTCCTACAAACTACTTTTCTTGCCTCAGTAGCTAAGGACTTTGAGAATGTTCCTCCAATGAAACAGGATCCCACGTAACATGGCATGGAACCAAACGATCCACTCACAATGGAAGAGCTCTACCATTTGTCCTGTCAGCCACCATTCCTCTCAGTGTCTCGTCAACCGGAAGCTGCCAAACCAAGACAGCAATGTGCTTGCTTACTGAATGTGTAGCTGAGGTGTCAGCTTGGAGAATGTACTTTAAAAAGTGTTTCTCTAAATCATCATCATCATACGGGATTGCAACTCTGATAATTAAAATGCATGGGCCTGGGACTGAAGAGTAAAATGAGTCACCTTCTCTTCTTTTTTTTTTTTTCTCTCTCTCTCCTTCCTTCCTGCCTTTAATGTTCAGTTCACTGTATATTACATCATTCATTTGTTTTTAATTTTTTATTTTTTATAAACAGTACCATGCTGTCTTGATAATATATTTTTATCCCTATGGGTACAGGTCTGTGAATCGCCAGGTTTACACACTTCACAGCACTCACCATAGCACATACCCTCCCCAATGTCCATAACCCCACCCCCCTCTTCCAACCCCCCCTTCCCCTAGCAACCCTCAGTTTGTTTTGTGAGATTAAGAGTCACTTATGGTTTGTCTCCCTCTCAATCTCATCTTGTTTCATTTATTCTACTCCTACCCCCTTAACCCCCCATGTTGCATCTCCACTTCCTCATATCAGGGAGATCATATGATAGTTGTCTTTCTCCGATTGACTTATTTCGCTAAGCATGATACCCTCCAGTTCCATCCATGTCATCGCAAATGGCAAGATTTCATTTCTTTTGATGGCTGCATAGTATTCCATTGTGTATATATACCACATCTTCTTTATCCATACATCTGTTGATGGACGTCTAGGTTCTTTCCATAGTTAGGCTATTGTAGAAATTGCTGCTATAAACATTTGGGTGCACATGCCCCTTCGGATCACTACGTTTGTATCTTTAGGGTAAATACCCAGTAGCACAATTGCTGGGTCATAGGGTAGTTCTATTTTTAACATTTTGAGGAACCTCCATGCTGTTTTCCAGAGTGGTTGCACCAGCTTGCATTCCCACTAACAATGTAGGAGGGTTCCCCTTTCTCCACATCCTCGCCAGCATCTGTCATTTCCTGACTTGTTAATTTTAGCCATTCTGACTGGTGTGAGGTGATATCTCATTGTTTGCGTAGAGTTGCTCATAGTATGTTCTTATATTTGTTTGGTGTTAGTTGTGATCTGTCCTCTTTCATTCATGATTTTATTTATTTGGGTCCTTTCACTTTTCTTTTTGATAAGTCTGGCCAGGGGTTTATCAATCTTATTAATTCTTTCAAAGAACCAGCTCCTAGTTTCGTTGATTTGCTGTATTGATTTTTTGGTTTCTATTTCATTGATTTCTGCTCTGATCTTTATGATTTTTCTTCTCCTGCTGGGTTTAGGGTTTCTTGTTCTTTCTCCAGCTTCTTTAGGTGTAGGGTTAGGTTGTGTACTTGAGACCTTTCTTGATTCTTTTTATTTTTTTTAAGATTTTATTTTATTTATTTGACAGACAGAAATCACAAGTAGGCAGAGAGAGAGAGAGAGGAGGAAGCAGGCTCCCCGCTGAGCAGAGAGCCCGATGCGGGGCTCGATCCCAGGACTCCAGGATAATGACCTGAGCCGAAGGCAGAGCCTTTAACCCACTGAGCCACCTAGGTGCCCCACCTTTCTTGATTCTTGATAAAGGCTTGTACCGCTATATATTTTCCTCTCAGGACTGCCTTTGTTGGCTCCCACAGATTTTGGACCGTTGTGCTTTCATTATCATTTGTTTGCATGAATTTTTTCAATGTTGACCCATTCATTGTTTAAAAGGATGCTGTTTAGTCTCCATGTATTTAGGTTCTTTCCAAATTTTGTATTGTGATTGATTTCTAGCTTCAGAGCATTGTGGTCTGAAAATATGCAGGGAATGATCCCAATCTTTTGATACCAGTTGAGACCTAATTTAGGACTGAGGATGTGATCTATTCTGGAGAATGTTCCATGTGCACTAGAGAAGAATGTGTATTCTGTGGCTTTGGGATGAAATGTTCTGAATATATCTTTGATGTCCATCTGGTCCAGTGTGTCATTTAAGGCTTTTATTTCCTTGTTGATCTTTTGCTTGGATGATCTGTCCATTTCAGTGAGGGGAGTGTTCAAGTCCCCTACTATTATTGTATTATTGTTGATGTGTTTCTTTGATTTTGTTATTAATTGGTTTATATAGTTGGCTGCTCCCACATTAGGGGCATAGATATTTACAATTGTTAGATCTTCTTGTTGGACAGATCCTTTGAGTATGATATAGTGTCCTTCCTCATTTCTTATTATAGTCTTTGGCTTAAAATCTAATTAATCTGATATAAGGATTGCCACCCCTGCTTTCTTCTGATGTCCATTAGCATGGTACATTGTTTTCCACCCCTTCACTTTAAATCTGGAGGTGTCTTCGGGTCTAAAATGAGTTTCTTGTAGGCAACATATAGATGGGTTTTGTTTTTTCATCCATTCTGATACCCTGTGTCTTTTGATTGGGGCATTTAGCCCATTAACTTTCAGGGTAACTATTGAGAGATATGAATTTAGTGCCATTGTATTGCCTGTAAGGTGACTGCTACTGTATATTGTCTCTGTTCCTTTCTGATCTACTACTTTTAGGCTCTCTCTTTGCTTAAAGGACCCCTTTCAATATTTCCTGTAGAGCTGGTTTGGTGTTTGCAAATTCTTTCAGTTTTTGTTTGTCCTGAAAGCTTTTAATCTCTCCTTCTATTTTCAATGATAGCTTAGCTGGATATAGTATTCTTGGCTGCATGTTTTTCTCATTTAGTGCTCTGAATATATCATGCCAGCTCTTTCTGGCCTGCCAGGTCTCTGTGGATAAATCTGCTGCCAATCTAATATTTTTACCATTGTATGTTACAGACTTCTTTTCCCAGGCTGCTTTCAGGATTGTCTCTTTGTCACGAAGACTTGTAAATTTTACTATTAGGTGATGGGGTGTGGACCTATTCTTGTTGATTTTGAGGGGGGGGTTCTCTGCACCTCGTGGATTTTGATGCTTGTTCCCTTTGCCATATTAGGGAAATTCTCTCCAATAATTCTCTCCAATATACCTTCTGCTCCCCTCTCTCTTTCTTCTTTTTCTGGAATCCTAATTATTCTAATGTTGTTTCATCTTATGGTGTCACTTATCTCTCGAATTCTCCCCTCGTGGTCCAGTAGCTGTTTGTCCCTCTTTTGCTCAGCTTCTTTATTCTCTGTCATTTGGTCTTCCATATTGCTAATTCTTTCTTCTGTCTCATTTATCCTAGCAGTGAGAGTCTCCATTTTTTATTGCACCTCATTAATAGCTTTTTTGATTTCAGCTTGGTTAGATTTTAGTTCTTTTATTTCTCCTGAAAGGTTTTTTTATATCTCCTGAGAGGGTTTCTCTAATATCTTCCATGCCTTTTTTGAGCCCGGCTAGAACCTTGAGAATCGTCATTCTGAACTCTAGATCTGACATATTACCAATGTCTGTATTGATTAGGTCCCTAGCCTTTGGTACTGCCTCTTGTTCTTTTTTTTTTTTTTGTGGTGAATTTTTCCACCTTGTCATTTTGTCCAGATAAGAGTATGTGAAGGAGGAAGTAAAATACTAAAAGGGTGGCAAAGACCCCAGGAAAATATGCTTTAACCAAATCAGAAGAGATCCCAAATCATGGGGGGGAGAAAGGGGATAAAAGAGGTTCAGAAAAAAAAAATTAAAAAAAAGAAAACGAATAAAGAAAAAAATATAAAAAAGAAAACTATATATATTAAACTAGTTAAAAAACATTAAAAAAAGAAAAGGGTAAAAGTTAAAAAAATTTAGCAGAAGAAGAAAGAAAATTGAAAAAAAAAAGAAAAAAAATTAAATTAACTGCAAAACTAAGGAATCAGGGGAGAAAGCCATGAGTTCCATGCTTTGCTTTCTCCTCCTCTGGAATTCTGCTGCTCTCCTTGGTATTGAACCTGCACTCCTTGGTAGGTGAACTTGGTCCTGGCGGGATTTCTTGTTGATCTCCTGGGGGAGGGGCCTGTTGTAGTGATTCTCAAGTGTCTTTGCCCCAGGCGGATTTGCACCGCCCTTACCAGGGGCAGGGCTGAGTAATCAGCTCAGGTTTGCTTTCAGGAGCTTTTGTTCCCTGAATGCTTTCCATAGAGTTCCGGAGGATGGGAATGAAAATGGCGGCCTCCCAGTCTCTGGCCCAAAGGAGCCGGGAGCTTGGGGCCCCACTCCTCAATGCGCCCTCAGAGAATAGCGCCCAATTACTCCCGTCTGCCTGGCCTCTGGCCACGCTCCGAGCTCACCAATCCTGCGGCCTGTTCAAGGTAACCCTGAGCTGAGAGCTCACTGCTTGGCTCTGTCTCTGTAGCTGGTTTCCCCGTTCTAATACCTGCAAGCTCTGCGACACTCAGACACCCTTGATCCTTCTGTGACCCGGCGGGACCTGAGGCCACGCTGACCCCTCGTGGTCTTCACCCCACTTTAGCCTCTGGAGTGATGTCCCTCGCTATCTGCTTATCTCCTGCTACCTGATGTAGTCTCAGCCTGCTACTTCTCTGCCATCTTGACTCCTCCCACATCATTCATTTTTGATGCAGTGTTTAATGATTCATTAGTTGTGTATAACACCCAGTGCTCATCACAACATGTCCCCTCCTTAATACCCAACACTCAGTTACCCCAGCCTCTGAGCCCCTCCCCTCTGAAACCCTCAGTTTCCATCACTCCCAGTGACCTCCTTGGAGAAGTCATTTTTCCTTTTCCTCCATATCTAGGTTTTATAAAATATGTCATCCCCTTCCTTAGTCTAAGCCTCCACAAAGTATGGGAAACACTTCCAGGAGACACTGGGAGAGCCCCACAAAGTGAAACTATGACTGTGGCTTCTCACTTTAAACTCTTTGTGCCAAGCGTCCACTATGAGAGGCTCATTAGAAGGAGGTAGCACATCCATCAAAAAGAAGGTAGGGCAAAATATGACTGCCACCTGGCAATCCACTTGGACATCTCTTCCAACCACCAGATTTGATGAGACATAAACAAGTCTGGTAGCCATGAACTGAGCAGAGCAAGGAGAGCAAGGAGACATGTGGCTCAGACCCTTCCAGCCCCCAGGTCCAGATGACCTAACAGAGAAGTCATTGGGGCAAGCCAAAGTGCTCACCCGGAGTGAGGGAAGCCTAGGATGGAAAATGAAAGGACAAAATGTTGAGTATCGGGCATGTCTGGAGTAGTTTCAATGATCTTTCAAATCTTGCATTATGCTAACCACCTCCCTGCCCATTTCCCCAGGATAAGAGGACGAACAGAATGCAGGAGGATCTGTTCTCAGGACTTGCAGGAATGAATGCATCCTGGCCGTTCCAGGCATGTGCTATGATAGATGCCTAAATCCCCTTCCTCGGGGATGAAGCGTCCACTTTCTCAGCTACTGGGAGTTTAAGCAGCCAACAGTCCTTAGTCCTTTCCCTCTCCAGGAATCTCCCTTGACTAATGAGGGCCACTGTGCCCAAGGTTGCCCCGCGAGTCTCTGCGACAGCTGGCATCCAATGTCTGCTTGGTGCTAGTGGCCCAACCCAGCACCCTTGCCCCCTGCACAACCACCCTCACTCCAGAACTCCCTAGAGGATCTCTAGGCTTCGGTAGCAATGGCCCTGCAGCTCACTGTCTCGCTTTATCTACCACTGCTTCTTCACGCCCACCAGGGTTTGATCCCGAGAGCATGTCCCACAAACTTCTTCCACGTAAATCTCTTTCTAAATCTGCTCATCCTGTGACAAAGATATACTCATTCAAGAATAAGCTTTAATGTAATCAAGAAATCATTTCTGCTCAAATTGATCTATAAAATCAACTATAATAAAAATATGAAAGCACATGGAGAAGAACGAGACCTATTTTAGAATATGCACTAGTAAGACAAAAACTCGAGAACAGTCAAGGTAATTCTTTTTTTTTTTTTAAGATTTTATTTATCTATTTGACAGAGAGAGAGAGATCACAAGTAGGCAGAGGGGCAGGCAGAGAGAAAGGGGGAAGCAGGCTCCCCACTGAGCAGAGAGCCCGATGTGGGGATCAATCCCAGGACCCCAAGACCATGACCCGAGCCGAAGGCAGAGGCTTAACCCACTGAGCCACTCAGGCACCCCCAGTCAAAGTAATTCTTAAAATGCAAATTAAGGAGGATTGACTCTATCAGATATTATATGTAGATATGTACATTTAAAGATACAATAAATAAGTTAACTTAGTACAATTATTTAATATTTATAAAATTTTATAGAGAAAACAATTATAGCCTGGTGATAATATTTTAGAATATCAAGGAACATTCTTTGTTAGGCAAAGCATTTGGGCTTAGTTCGAATTCTTCATATTTGACCTGTGGCGCTGAAGATCACACCATGCCTGTAATTCGTAAGTGGGCTAGTATCAAAGGCCTCTTAATGCAGGGGTGGTAATGGAATGATATGTGGATTCACACAGATATGGGGGCATGCCGAAGGGACGCAGAGGGCAAATGAAGGAACTTCCAATGGCTATAGTTGGGATAAGTTGGTCAAAAAAACAAATAAAATAGCATTGGATTCTAAGTTAAAGTAAATGTCCACAGTTCATACGGATATAAGTAAATAACTGAATAAATGAACAAATGTGGGAGAATAGACAAATCGGTGCAGAACAATTTAAAATCATTTATGTAGGGAGTGCCTGCATGGCTCCGTCAGTTGAGTAACTGCTCAACTTTGGCTTAGGTCATGATTCCAGAGTCCTGGTATTAAGTCCTGTGTGTGTTTCTCCCTTTGCCTCTCTCCCCTGCACATGTTCTCTGTCTCCCAAATACATAAAATCTTTAAAAAAATTAAAAAAAATAATAAAATCATTTATATAGATATTTAGCCTTCAAGGAAGTGGAGTATAACTTTGCACTCCTCCCATATGGACTACATGTAATTATTTCCTCTTTCCAAAGAATACAAAATGAAAAGAGATAGAGAGGGGAGTAACTTCGTACTGGGGAAACCCGACAAACACTCCTTCATCCAGGAGACCAGCGTCAGCATCAAAAGTGATGAAGCATGCTAAGATCATGTACTCTCAACCGGACATGAGGAGGATGGCACTTTATCGTGGGATCTGCTGCTCAAAAACCCATGACCCAGTCTAATCGAAAGAAAAATCACCAGAAAAACCACATTTGAAAGACATTCCATAAAACAAATAATCAATAGTCCTCCAAATGCCAAGGTCATCAAACCTGAGAAATCCCCAGTCATAAGGTGCCTAAGGAGTCATAACAAAAATATAACGTGGCATCCTGAATGGGATGCTAGGTCAGAGAAAGAACATCAGGTAAAAACCAAGGAAGTTGGAATATAGGTTGTAGTTAATTTTCCTGTATCAGTATTAGTTCACTTGTACTCAACTAACATAAAATAATCCTTAATAAGAATGTGTGGTTCAGAAGAACTGTCTGTGAAATCTGTTTTTCTTTAAAAGTGGTATTATTTGTTACTACCCACAATGTCTCTTGGAGCTATTATAATATCAATACATTCTTAGGGAGGAAGTTACTGACTTTGTTACATAATAAATTTAGAAGTATAACAGAGTTTCTCATAATTAATATTAATCAACTACCAGCTTTGGGGCAACATTCATAGATTTCCCCCTTCTGGGAAGAAATCGGTCCACAAAAAATAATAGATGGGATCCTATATAAGAATCCAGTCATTGATGTCATAAATCTACATGCGGCTAAAAATTTTTAAATACTATTTGTTTTTGAATGGCAAATTCTGGAATATATGTATTTTAAATAAAAATCTACTTTTAACTGATTTCATGAAAAGTCAGGGCATAACTAAGTGGACATCTACAGACTTGGCAGAAAGTTAAGTTGGTTTACATGTAAACATTCCATTATCCCTTTAATGCAAGCGTAAACTAGTCAGTAATCATCACACCTTCCCCACATATTTCAAGAATGATTATGGTGTTCACTAAAACAACTGCTTTAATTTACTAAGTTTAAGGTCATTTGATATACGACAAAAGATAACAGAACGCAAACTAAAATGCCATCCACTTAAAACATATATATAAGTGGACTTTATTTTTAGAGCATTTTTAGATTCACAATAAAATTGTGTAGAACGTATAGAGAATTCTCATGTACCCCCTACTCCTTGCAAGACAGTCTCTCTTTTCATTCTCTTGATAGGGTTTTTCACGGAGATGTTTTTAATTTGAATGGAACCCAGCTTATCAATTATTTCTTTCATTGTGCTTTGGTGTATCTAAAAAGGCACTGCCATGCCAAGGTCATCTACAAGCTTAATGATTTTGTATTTTACATTGAAGTCTATGATCCCTTTTGAGCTAAGTTTTGCAAAGTCTCGAAGATCTGTGTCTACCTTGATTCTTTTCACAACTAGAGGTCTAGTTGTTCTGGTACCATTTATTGAAAAAACAATATTTTCTCCATTGTATCGCCTTTTAGTCTTTATCAAAGGTCAAGCTACTATATCTGTGTGGGTCTTTTTATTCTTCATGTTCCATCAATTTACATGTATTCTTTTGCCAATAAAATGCCGTCTTGATTACTGCAGATTTACAGTAAATCCTAAAGTTGGGCAATGCCAGTCCTCCAACTTTGTTCCTGTTCAAATTTCTCTTGGCTATTCCTAGACTTTCCTTCTCCATATTTACTTTAGAATCAGATTTTCAATATCTGTAAGATAACTTGCTGGGATTTTGCCTGGGATTATATTGAATGGCAGGTCAAGTTGGGACAAGTGGATATCTTGACAATATTGTCCTATCCATAAACATGGAGTGTCTATTAGTTCTGTTTTGATTTCTCCTTTCACCAGAGTTTTGTTGTTTTCCTCATACAGACCTTGTACACATTTCGCTAAATTTATATTTAATTCTTCCTTTTTGTTTGGTGCTAATGTACATGGTATTGTGCTTTTACCTTCAAATTCCATTTTTTTATTGCCTTTATACAGAAAAGTGGCATTTACATATTAAACTTCTATCCTGCAAACTTGCTCTAAAAGTTTAGTGGCTCCAGGAGTTTTTGTGGATTCGTTAGATTGTCTACACAATCATGTCATCTGCAAACAAAGACAGTTTTATTTTTTCCTTCCTAATCTGTACACTTCTTATTTTCTTTCTTGTTTTTTCTCACCAGCTGGGAATCCCAGGGTGATGCCAAAAAGGAATGGTGAGAGGGATACCCCTGCCTCATACCTAATCTCTGTGGGAAACTTCCAGTATCTCATAATGAAGCCAAATGTTAGTTGTAGGTTTTTGTAGGTATTCTTTATCAGTTGAGGAACTTCCCCTCTATTTCTGATTTGCCGAGTTTGCTGTGTATTTTTCATTGATCTGGGCTCCCTCTCATTTCACTTTTGCCACTAGTATAAAATAAAGATGGAAGAGGAGTCTCTATCCAAAAATATTAAATGATAAGTATATGAATAAGTCAGCACTTAGGTTGAGACTTAAAACAAAGGCCCTACTAACCCCATATATGTTGATTGATTTCCTTAATATCTGTTCCATACACAGATTTTCACTTAGGTGGATGAAGTTATGAAATGCCTAGTTCCTTTAATTTGTTTTATGTAACTTATGTTGTGCATTAATCTAGAAAGTTAATATTTGAATATACCCTTAGGGCTTTAAAAACTACTATAACTTTCCTTATTTCTCATGCTTCAAAATGTCTCGTTGAAATGACATAAGATACAAGATAATTTATTAAGGACGAGTGTTCATTAGTTGCTCAATAATATGCAGTTTTCTGAAACTAGCCAGTTTTCAGAGGATGCTCATCAGGGCACAGGAAACCCAAGAGAACAGAGGAGACCGAGAAGGCTCCAGGACAAAGAGCTGATGCATCACGCAGCCTGTCTTGTGGAAAAAGAGCCAGAAGCCAATATTTTGCAAACTGCATTGGAAGGCAGCAAGTCCTGCTGAGAAATCAAATTTCCCAGACTGTTCTAAAAGTACTTACTTCCATCAAATCTGTGAAGACTGAAGACATTCTGCCTTTAACAAGCCCTGGAAGCACTTGCTGGTATTGAACACAACAGAACTAGGAGGATTTGATTGGAATTCAATCTTCAAAATTCAAGAAGATTGAGTCAAGCTCAGATCAGAAGACCCCCCTCAGTCATATTCATTAAGATTTGTCACCAAGTGTCCAGTGAAGAGCTAACATATACCCTCCATGGGTCAGTATATACATGCATGAACCGGGATCATTTAGAATACAGGTTCCTGCCTGTAGAAACATTATCAAAACAATAAATTATCACCATGCAGTTTGGAGACCACAACTGTTCACAAACTATTTTCACACTCTTACAAAATCACACACATGCATATGCACATCACATACAGACACACGTATAAAAACTCTTTCAAGCGCTGTTGCATATAGATAAGAGTTCTATGTATAGAACACACAGTCTGGTACCCAAATTCAGCAATAAAATTAGGTAAGCAGCCCTTCATGTGAAATCTTGTCTCAGGAGGGTTTTATTCTTTTTCCTGCATGACTTTTTTTCATATCTTGTCTGAGGGCTAAGCCTCATATAAATTTTTTGGTTCCTTTTATATGCATACTGTTTATTTGATGTAAAACAGCCAGGCAGTTAGACAATATTTTTAACATAAAATTTCCCATTTTTCCTAAATATTATTAGGCAGAAATAAATTTTCAGATATATTTACTTATATATACTTACACACAAGTGTATCTTTGGCAAGCTTTGATCTATAAAAATTTGCACTTAGAATCTTCATTTAATTATGCTTAAATTCTTTCTTACTTACATAATTCTAACCACCACTCAAATGTAAGTTGTCAATTCCTAGGAGATAGAGTCCCAGTTTGAGGAGAGAAGAAAAATTAACTTACTGTGTAAGACCTATGCTCACGATGAGAAAATTTTAAGTGAGGAGGCAGAGCAGAGGAAAAAAGTCAACAGTAATGAAAAAAGACACAATCCAGGGGAAAAGCGATTTTCAGCTTCTGAGGGAAATGGTTCCATGTAAACTCCAGGTGATTATAATAGATATGTGTTTCAAGTTTTTGTTCCTCAGAATATAATTTTACGTTTTAAAATGTGTATTCTGCCATCTTGTAAAAAATACCTTAGAATTTTTATCATAACTTATTTTGGCTCCATTTGGTGTGTTCTGCTGTTGACTGGTTGCAAGTTTCCACTTTGTGTATCACCAAGGCCCAGAATGGAAAATGCAATCCCATTTCAGAGCAGCGATTGTGTTCTGTTTCTGCTGCGATTTAGGAGGGCTCCTGAATGCCATCATGCCAGTCGACTCTAACATATGCACAAGGACCTCTCGCATCTGTCCCCACACAGCTGAAGCAATCATAAGCATTGGTATCGTTCTTAGACTTCTTGAAAATCCAATCTATAATTCCTGCCTTGTTGAGTTCCATAAATATAAATGGCAAAACTCTGATCAGTCTGTGATGTTTTTCTCTATCATCAGCCATGGAAATGAGCCAGAAACTTTTCTAGAATACTCTCATTTTTTTTTCATTTTTTTTAGAATTATATATTCCACCTTTATGCAAAGCCTGAGATATATATTTACCTTTATTAATTTATAATATATGAGTGCTGTCCTATATGGAGTATGACAAAGTAATGTACCTTAGAGATTTGACAGTGGCTAATAATAATGGTTTATTATCATATATATTATATATAATAATAATTGCTACATTTTATACACAATATTTTTGAATGATTCTAAGCACTATACATATTTAATGCTTTTACCAGCCCTATGATATATGTAATTTTATTTTACCCAGTTTTGCAAATGGGGCATGGGAAACACGGAAAGATTTAATCAGCTGCCCAAGGTCATCCAGCTGATAAGCTGCAGAACCAGCCAGAGAGGCAGTATGTAGCAGGAATGTGTGCTCTTAATGACCATCTTGCATTGTTCTTCTGATTTGACCTGCATTCCTGTAACTGCCTTTGCCTAATGTGATGTGAATTACCAGATTTCCTCTCTAGCAAAATGCCAACAGTTCTAAGGAAACTTAAAAAGATAGTCTTAGGGTGAGAAGGGGAATGAAGAAAAGAAGAAATAAGAAATGAAAAGGAAGAGAAGAGGAAAAGAGAGAATGGCCAGCAAGTTTCCTTTGATATCAATTAGAAAATATATTTTTATTTAAAAGCATTAACATTAAGATGCCAAAAACAACAACAAAAAATACATGCTCTACTCTCCCTTTTAATACTAGGTTTCTTAGTGAAGAAATAAGAAAGGAAACTATTATTGTACTTGAAAATTGGATTTAACTCCTATTTGGATGAGCCACGAGATTAAAGAAAAACAAATTAAATTTGGTAGTACTACTGAAGAGAGTACATTTATGATGGGGGGAAGAAGGCAGAGGAAGGAAATTTAAGAAGAAAAAGAGCCTCAAGTCACCACAAGATTTGGGTTTCATTAGAGGATTATTATAATATTACTTGGCCAAAAGGTACATGATACAAACATCAAGCTCCAGTTTTTAGGATAACAAAAACGTAACAACCGCAATAACATTCGGGAGCCATGGTGATGATCAGCTGAAATCTCTATCGATACAACCCAGGTATACTGTGGCTGTGGCTGAATGAAGACTACAGGTCTACACGTTCTGTCTCTAGCATTTCGATTGTGTCTTCATAACTAGGGCAGTGTTTTCCTGTGAACTCTGAGATTCCACCGCAGGGAGAGAAGTGTTTGCTAATGAAGTCCAGGGTCTGGTGGAAATGCTCTTTGAGACCCCGTCATTTGTTTGGATGGTGAGCACTCCAAGATGAGGTGTGGAGGCCCCTGTTTTTCCTTGTCCCCAAACCTGTTCTTCTTACAGGATGAGAGAGCCCCTCCTGCCCTCAGGGGCCACTCCAAAGTTTACGGGCACGTGCACGCGCACACACACGTCCTTTTGGGGGAAGCCCTTCTCTATCTCCTAGCTCCTGTCATTCTGACAGCGCTCAGTGCAAGCCTGGCCGCTGATTGCATTTTTTCCCCAGTTCATCCAACTTCATATGAGGAAAAGCTGTCTGCAAGAGCAGCAGGTAAGAAGAGACAGACTCTCTTCGGTCCCTATTTCATATTGTAGGAAAGGTTGCTCCAGCCCTGAAGTCTCCTAATTACATGACTCTTTAAATTCACTGTTCCCCTAGTGTTTTAGTCACATGTAACAAAAGGGAGAAAACAAGAAAGAAGGAGAAGACACATTACCAGTAATTTCCTGGCGAACATTAATACTTAAGTGTCTTTCCCCATTGTTGTCTGCCTAATGTAGTCCAACATTTAGGAAATATGTTATGTCCAAATTAAAATGGCAACAAAACAAAGCCCGTGGATTTACTCTGACCCTAACAAAGTGTAGCATTAGTTAGTATTCTTCCTCAACTGCACATTCTGAGCAATTTCAGATTTCTGTGGATTCCAGGATTCAGAATTCCGTGGATTGCCAGCAGATCTCAGATGGGGCCACACCAGCACTTCGACTGCACACAGCACAACTGAGCCCAGGATTGGTGGGCACATCCAGATCTCTAGTTGCCTCTTAACCCAGAGAGCACAAATTCGGAGTGCCATTACAGATGACGTGTCTTCAAATAAAATACTCAGATTTAATCAGAGTGTATGTCAAAAAAATAAAAAATCTGATAAGATTCTTAAAAGCACATATATCTCAGGTCTTACCCAAACCTTCTGCAACATACCATTTTACAGGTTGAGCCCAGGGATTTTTCTGATAAATTTTCCAATGTGTTGGTGATCTTCACATCTGATTCTCTTGGTACATGTGGCTCAGCAAAGCAAAAAGAGGTCCACTTTACTCAGGGACCAGCAAGACTCTGTCATAATCTGGATGATTGTGACATGCAAAATATGTGGTATATGCATGAATGAATGAATGAATGGGTGAAGGACTTGTGTGTTCTGCATCACAATCAAGCTGACTAAACTATGTGAACTTCCCCAGCAGAGAAGAAAGTAACACAATTCCTGTTACTGTGAAGTGTTTCTAAGAAGGGTAATGCTGGCCCCTAGCATAATAGAACATTGTCAGTCTCTTTTGCATCAGAGGGAACTATGAGACTCTAAGGAACCTTTCAGTTTAACAGATACTGACTATGTATTAATAGATACAGAAAATGTACCCACTTGGATGATATGTGACAGAGGCACTGGCAAGAGTGCAGGATGAGAGCAGGAGCATGACAGTGGCCACAATGAGGCGCTGGCTCCTACAGGCTTCTCCTCACGCACGAAGCTCAGCTGCTTCTACCCCAAGTCTGCAGGTTTGGCCAGGCCTGAGTGTGAATTGTAAAAACAGAAGGATGGGATATGTGATGCTTCTTAACTATGGCCTCAGTTGTGAGAGGCTGAAAGCTAAGGAATGCCATGGGGGGATACTCTCTATTCCATGATGGCGGGAGCAGCAGGGAAATGCATCTTCAGAGCAAGCACGCTTGCAGGAGCACAGCCGGGAATATGAGGCATCACTGGGATACTTCAATTCCCTTCTGCAGTAGAAGCGACCATGGTAAAGATTAAGTCGTGCAATTCATAGGAAAATGAGGCCCCTCTAGACTACTGTTTCCATCTCAGATGATTCGGTTTTAATTCAACAAAAGAGTGGGACAGTAAAGGGCTAGTGTGTTTGCTTGTCAATATCCATCCCCCCTCCATCATTCTCATTTTTCCTTTGGGAAAGCAAACCTCCACCACTCTCAATCCCATCAGCCCCAGAGCTGTGGCTCACAGTAATGGCAACAACATATCCATCGTCATTGAAACCCCAGCTGCTGGTGATCTTTTCGACCATACTGAAGCAGTCTACCTACAGAGGAAAGCCTAGGCAACTGCCAGAGAAAGAGGGAGAGATGAGAAAAAGGGGGGTGGGGAGGAGGAAGAGAGAGGGGGAGAGAGAGACAGCATTTGAGGTTCTGACTTCATTCGTTCCTAGCCCCAGTTTCTGCCTGTGGATCTCTTGGTTATGTGAACAATACTGAATTCCTCATTTAGTGTAAAGAAGTTTGATTTTAGGTCCTGTTACTTGCAACAACACAAATCCCACTAAGAGTGATGGCCCCAGTAGTTCAAGTCAAGGCCAGGATGAAGCGGACCTGGAGAATTTTTCTGGGTTATAGAAGGGGTTTGGGAGGTCGGCCCCCACCTCTGGATGCCTGAAATCTCTCTACACAAAAGTTAGCATCATATCGACACCTCTGGGGAGGAGGCTATGATCAACCAGTTTAGTGGGGCCATAAAAAGCAGGATAACAGTATCATCTAAGTCAGGGTACTATTAAAGGGGAAAGGAAATGTGGTAAAAAATGACCTCACAATAGCAGGCATAAACCAGAACTGCTCCAGGAAAACCATGGTCCCTTTACCAAGAAAGAAAGGAGAGGTCTCTGGATTTTAAGGCAAAAAGGCCCAAGCTCAGGCTGAGTCTGTCAGGGAATGCTCCTGAGCAAATCACTTTACTCCTCTGAAATTCAATTTCTTCACTCAAAACATGGAGATGACTCTTTTTCTCTTATGCAAGATCAAATGATACATGGGCTATAAACTGAGATAGCTCTAATTAAACATTTAAAACCACAGCAGATATCCAGACAGAAGCCCCTTGCTCCACATTTTCTCTCCTAATTCCACCCAAACTGGAACTTTATAGAAACAGGTTCAGTTGCCAAATCTATTATAACTTCACAAACTCTAAGAAGATATTTTTCTTCATCTTATACTTACACTGTGTTTCTAAACAACTCTGAATTAAGTGAAAAATTTCAGTGAGGAATTTCAGTGGACTGAAATACTCCAGTTCAATAAATTTGACATTTTCATTAATAACAGAAAATGTACATTGGGCCAGAGGTCTCATAAGTTTAAAATATGCAAATAACATGCATTCCATGGTAGTCCCAACAGAAGTTTGGTGAAATTTCAGTGACATCCTGTCAGGAGGCTGAACTGGATTTGCAAATGCACACAAGAGTTTAACCAAGTGTGTGCCTGCCAGCATGCAAAGAGTTTCCAGCACTGTCCACACTTTAAACCAGCTCTCAAGTGTTTCATTATGTATGGCTTTCCTTTAAGGGCTATTTAACTCCTGGGATGAGGCCCTCAATTCAAGGATATTCATCTAGCTCTTACCAAGTGACTAGTACCTAGTTCACAAGGTAAGAAATCCTGCACAATTATTCCAAGCAAACAAATACTAAAAAAACAAAGATCTGTCCTTTTTTCTGATTTGTACATAGACCTGATATTGAGGCATTTTGGCACAGTTCTGGATACTACCTGTCACTCTCACATCTCCAAAATGTACTCACATCCTTTACATGACTCAGGACTCCATAAATTGTGGCATTGTCTGCTGCGCTCAGTCATGGGAATGTTACGACCATTCACCTTGAGCTTTTTTGCATATGCCTGACCAATGAACATGTTATTATGTATGTATGTATGTATGTATTTATTTATTTTTACAGAGGATGGCTTAAAATATATATTCCTCAATCTAGATGAAATTAACTTTTTTGCAGTCACCTCTATGAGATAAGGCCCTGAGATATCAAAGTGAATTGTTTGGTTACAAAGATCACCATATTACTTTTCAGCTACATTTTTAACAAGGACATTAATCATTGCCTGATTGATTTATATTTTAGGATATCTACTTCAGTCAAAAAAAGAAAAATCTCTTTTCTCCTTGAACTTCCAAGATGCCTACACTTTGCCTTGATCCCACTGTGTGACCTGCTCACCCCAGCTCACAAGTGTGTGTGTGGCCATGGCCTGGAGGAGCCCATGCTCAAGAGCAGAGCTGGTTAGGGTTGTGCTTTCCCAGGACAGTTCCATGCATCACGTGCCCCTGCTTCTCACACTGTGCCAAGAACAATTATAAAACGTGTTCCCCAAGCAACGACCCAGGAGCAAAAATAACCTCTTGACTGTGAATTGCTGCCTTGAAGTGTTAAAGACTGTGAAGGTGACTTATCTCATTTCAACACCAAAAGGGTTTTTAATGCAGGCAATGTTTTCTCCCAGAGTATTAAAGAAAGGTCCTGAAAAAGACAAAGTTAAGTGAGGGGAAATAAAGCATGAAAATGCTGCTTTATGAATAGAGAGGATATTATCCCAGTACGGTTTTTATAAAACATTTTCCTTCACACTCTAATATTCTCTTTACGATCGAAGAAGTAGGCTCGTCATTGACTATCATCTGGCTTCGTTAGTAGGACATTCAAGGTCCTCCAGGAGAAGTCCCTATAAGCACTCAGAATTTCATTTTCTTTTAAAATTTCATGCTCATAAGTCTTGCTGTGTACCCATGCTTGTGAACGCTCATATGTATGTCTCAGTTTAATGAAAGAACGGACACAAATTCTTTGCAGTTCCTCCAACACACCATTTTATGTCTGTCTCATGCTCTACCCCTTCTCTCTGCTCCTTCAATCTTGAAGAGCCCTTCCTACTTTGTAGACATGTAAACACAAACATCTTTCAAGACTCAGCACAAACGTTTCCCCTTCTGGGAAGTATTTTTACTCCATTACCCATTTTGTCCCTGACTAAAATGGAACCCCTCATTTACTTCCTATCGTAACACCTGAAATTTTTCAGTACCTAGTGTGCTTAAGGGCAAGTCTACTTCATTACTGTATGGCAGGGCGCACCACAGAGCCCGACACAAAGCTCATATCCCACACTTCCAGAATGGATAGAGGTAATGTGAAGGCCATAAGGACATAATAATAGGTAAACTGGTTTTCCCCAAGTTTTTCTTTTCAATATTTTTACAAAGCTGGGAAGACCTTTAAAAAAATCTAGTATTTCTGATCTAGTTTCAATTTACATTTAAAAATTGTGGCTAAAATTTGTTAAGTAAATTGCTCAAAGACAAACCTAACGATTAATGTCATGAGAACCTACAACCATTCACTTCCATGTCTACAGTGTCTATGATATTATACTTCCTCTGTTTTGAGAGTACATTTGGATAATCTCTAAAATGCCATGGTTCTAATAATTCTTTTTTGTTTGTTTTTGAGCTAAAACTGGTATATGAGATTATATAGCTTTCAGGGGGCCAGCATTATAAGTTGACATCTGTATGCGCTATAAAGGGATTGCCACGAAGTGTCTAGTTAGCAACTACCTCCACACAACTGACCTTCTCCCATTTTGCCCACCCTTTACCCCCATTTCCCTCTGGTAAGCCCTAGTGTATTCTCTATATCTATGAGCCTGTGTTTGTATTGTTTAGTTTGTGTGTTTGTTTTTTAGATGCCACATATAAGCAAAATCATATAGTATTTATCTTTCTCTGTTTGACTATTTTACTTAGCATAATACCCTCAGGGGCCATCCATGTTGTCACAAATGGCAAGATTTCATTCTTCTTTATGGCTGAGTAGTAGTCCATTATGCACACACATGAGCACACACACTACCCTCTTTGTACATTCATCTATTGAGAACACTGGACACTTAGGTTGTTTCCATCTCTTAAACTATTGTAAAAAATGCTGCCATATACACAGGGGTCCAAATGTCTTTTCAAATTAGTGTTTTCACTTTCTTCAGGTAAATACCTAGAAGGCTAATAGCTGGATCATTGGTAGAATTGTTCTTAATTTTTGAGGAATCTCCATACTGTTTTTCAGAGTGGCTACATCAATTTACATTTCCACCAGCAGTTTTTTCTCCACCTTCTTGTGAATGTTTGTTATTTCTTGTCTTTTTTTTTTTTTAAGATTTTATTTTATTTCACAAAGAGAGAGATCACATGTAAGCAGAGAGGCAGGCAGAGAGAGGGAGAAGCAGGCTCCCTGCTGAGCAGAGAGCCCGATGCAGGTCTCAATTCGAGGACCCTGAGACCACGACCTGAGCCGAAGGCAGAGGCTTAACCCACTGAGCCACCCAGGCATCCCTATTGTCTTTTTTATTATAGCCATTTTGACTGATGTGAAGCAGCACTGTGGTTTTGATTTGCATTTCTCTGTAATTAGTGATGTTGAATATCTTTTCAAGTGCTTGTTGGCCATGTTTGTCTTCTTTGGGGAAAAAATATCTATTCAGATCTTCTGCTCATGTTTTACTCACAATGTTTGTTTTTTCATTGTTGAGTTACATGAGTTCTTTATATGATATGGATATTAACCCCTTTTTGGATATATGATTTGCAAATATCTTCTACCATTCAGTAGATTGCCTTTTTGTTTTGATATGGTTTCCTTTGCTGTGCAGAAGCTTTTTAGTTTAATGTGGTCTTACTTATTTATTCATTTTGTTTCCCATGTCTCTGAAATCAGAGCCACAAACACATCAGTAAGACTGATGTCAAAGAGCTTACTGCCTATGCTTTCTTCCAAGAATTTTAGTTTCAGATCTTGCATTCAAATCTTTAATCCATTTTGAGTTAATGTTCTTGTATGGGGCAAGCTAGTGGTTGAGTTTCTTTTTTCTTTTTCTTCTTTTTTTTTTTTAAAACATGTGGCTGTCCTGTTTTCCCAGCACCATTTTATTGGAGAAAAATTTATCAAAGAGAGACATTCAGTGTATGTTTTTGACTCCTTTGTTATTCATAACTGTCCATGTATATCTATGGCTTTATATCTGGGCCCCCAATTCTGTTCCTCTGATCTATTGTTTGTTTTTATGCCAATCTCTTAAAGTGTTATGGCTCTGACAATTTTTTTTTTTGTCATTTTGTAGAAGCAATAATTCTAATACTTAAGTATAGGATCATCTTTTATGAGAGATTATTGAGTGGAAAGCAACAATATCATATTCATAAAATAGATGAAGATGTCTAAACCTTGGTCTTTGTACACAGGAAAGTTGCTATTTAATCAATGTAAGATGAAAATCCTGCCTTATGGTTTATATGCCAGGACCTGCTCTACCCCAGGAATTCTAATAAGGTCTGTGAAAAATAATCTGGATATAATTTCTTATAAGGGAATAGTCTTAATCATTTCTGCTTATAAAAGGTTGTGTGTCATTTATCACTGTATATTATACCAAATGAAATTTTGAGAGTTAGCCCTTAAAGCAAGATTTTGGACAAACATTTTGAAGTTTCTGTTTTTTTTCTAGTTTTTTCATATTACAGTGTTTTGTTTTTGTTTTGTTTTGTTTTAATTTTATTTATTTATTTGACAGACAGAGATCACCAGTAGGCAGAGAGACAGGCAGAGAGCGAGGCAGAGAGAGAGGAAGGGAAGCAGACTCCCAGCCAAGCAGAGAGCCCAATGCGCGGCTTGATCCCAGGACCCTGGGATCATGACCTGAGCCGAAGGCAGAGGCTTAACCCACTGAGCCACCCAGGTGCCCCCATATTACAGTTTTTAAATATTCTCCAAATCCTACTTTTTAAAAATTTTTTGATTTGGTAAAGTTAACTGGGTAATATTGTCATTAAAAATGCCATTAAAAATACTGTACATTTCCACCAATTTTGGAAATTCATACTAAGTTATTCAGTCTATTAATTCTTATTGCTTTGTTCTAGTAATTCATTTATATGCATCTCTTCTCAAAATTTTCCAGAGACTAGGGGAATAATTAAATTATATTAGCTTAAATCAATAAATACAACTATAATATTGATTTAAAAATATAATTTCTAATGCCTTTCTCTAAGAAACATAGATTTCCATAAGAAAAATAAGAAACCCAAAAATAGGGGCACCTGTGTGGCTCAGTGGGTTAAAGCCTCTGCCTTCGTCTCAGGTCATGATCCCAGGGTCCTGGGATCGAGCCCCGCATCAGGCTCTCTGCTCAGCGGGGAGCCTGCTTCCTCCTCTCTCTCTCTCTGCCTGCCTCTCTGCCTACTTGTGATCTCTGTCTGTCAAATAAATAAATAAAATCTTAAAAAAAAAAAGAAACCCAAAAATATACAAACTAGGTAAGTTATGACCTCCACAACCTAGAGATGTTTGACAAAAAGCAACACAAGAGAATAAAGTTGGCAAAAAGAGTATGTGCCAGTAAGAAAAATAACTGAAATTTAAATAGTGTTTTCAAATAAGTTAATAAAGTCCATAGAATGAATATATATGAATATATGTATGAATGAATATATATATGCATGAATATATATGCCATATATATGATGATATACATATACACATATATATGACATATTTATACACATTTTATATTTTATACAAATTTACATGCACATAACTGTCAGTGCAAAGTGTAAGGATATTTAGCAATGGAGAATAATGTTTTACAGAGTTCACTTGAAATTACAAATACTGGTTATTTCCTAAACTATTTCCTTAATATACACAGAATGTAATACAAGATAATATGTTTCTGTTAGAATATTGAAAGGCTAATAATTACTGTCACCTTTTAAAGGAAATTTTATTTTTACCAAGAGTTGGGTTAAAAAAATATCTTGGTCATATGTTAAGTACTGCTCTCCAGCTATAGTCTGGACTATCAATTCACTTGTTTTATAAATTCCTCGTCAATTCAAATTAAAAATAAAACACAGTTGAAGAATTTATGTTCTAATACTATGCTGTCCAATGTAGTAGACCCTAGACAAGTATGGCATTTAAATAAATAAAAATTTAATAAAATTAAAAATCTACTCTCATTTGAATTGGCTACATTTATTTCTCCCTTCCCTACATGGAAGACAAAAGCCTGCATGACGGTGTTGTGGAAACCAAGTGAGAAGAGATGGTATGCGTGTATCGGAAGAGGGAAAGCTCAAGATTCACTATATAAATCTTCACTTTGTCCTCTTGCATTCAGTGCAGCCCCTCTAACTTCAACCATGACTTCTGAGTTAACATAACTTATGTATTATGGTCTTTAGACAAGAAATCTCCTGTCTCCTGCCAGGGTGAGGGAGGGGTTATCAACCAGGGTCTCAGAGTGCAGAGGGTTCCAGATGGTGCCGGGTGGTCTTTAATCAGACTACAAAACAATTCTCTTTTATCCAACTCTTCATAGAAACTGAATGTCTCTAATCCCTGGGCTTCTGGGAGACTGTAGACTTGACTCACTCAGCCTTCTTAAGCTGAATCAGTCAACTCTTCCATCTGGTTTGTGATTCCAGATTATCATTGCCTTGTCTCCAATTTTCTGTCATTTTTGACATCCATCAGATGAAAAGCTTTTTCCTCCTACTTCAGTGAGACTCTGAAAAGCAAAGGTGGAGAATTATCTGGTAAATTCACCACCTTTGTCTAGAAGTCTTACCACAAACATCACAATAACAAACCCCACAACATTTGCAAAGAAATCTATGGACCAAGATCCCTGAGATTACAGCCCTGTGCTTCAGAGAAGCTGCAGCACTGGAAATGCACACTCCCCACAGGGCTGCCAGAAATGAGGACTATAAGCCCTTCTATAATGTGTCTGGTAATCTTCCACTGAAACTCTTTAAATCTACCTGTTTTACTCTATCTGTTAAAAACTGCAGGTCCATGGGTCTCTTCATTCCAGCAGCCGGGACAGCACAGTAGGGGGAAAAACTTGAGTTATAGAGAGAAGGTCATACCCAGCACCTGTCAGCACTACTCTCTTCAAAGTGAACTTATAGGGCATCAGATGTTGGTGCTAGTTTTATTCTCATCAACGGAAGGGCAGGTACTCATAATCCTGTACCATAATATGCCAAACGGTGCAGAAAAGGGCTGACAGTGCATAATTTGTATAGGTTCTGAATATTTTCATTCAGTGCAAACAAACTTCCTATAAGGTACATTTGTCAAATGTTTTCATCAATTTCACTTCTTGGAAGTTATACAGTTTAGATTCTGAAATAATGTGCTAATAGTACTTTGAACCATGAGAAATCAAATACAGAGCTGAGTTTCAGTTTATGTGATCTTTAAAACTCTAGTCAATTCAGCAAAATAGAAGTAATATCAGTGTAAACATAAATCTATTTCTCTTGTGCAGCTATTATGCAAAACATTTATTTAAACTTTGTGTTTTTCTTTTTCAATTGATTGCTCTGGCTTTGTAAAAACAGCATAGTTAGCCTATTCAAACTTCAGACTGAAAAATGCTGATACTTCAAATCACACTTCTTTTTTCTTCCTGCATGTCATATTCACTAGCAACCCTTCAAATAATGAAGCCAAATTACTCAGTTAGATTTCTTGACTGGCTATGCTTTTCTGGTGGGGTCCATACAAGAGAAGATTATTACTTAGGGCATACCTAAAAAGGAAATGTCAGTATATCACATATTTTCTTTGATTTAAAAAAATTAGTTCCAATTGCAAAGTGGAGGTTTCAAAATGGAAAAATTATCATTCGCAATGACACACCTGATACTGAAGTCCTGGAAGACAAAGTAGCAACCCAGGCATTCAATGTATGGCTGGGGGAACGTACAAAGGGAATTTTTCATGGGATTCCTTTTTCTCACCTATCAGTCATGCACTGCTGTGTAATGTGTCAACTCGACTAAGCTGGAACCACTTTCCCGAGAATCTTCTTTTTATATTCTGGGTTATTTGAGCAAAAATGAAATCTGCAAGATTTGGATGACAGAAGTGAAGCATTAGAAGATTCTCCTCTCTGGATGCCATGATGGTTCAAGGCTGAGACTTGTGAATTCCATTTTGTCCCCACTCTGCCACACTCCACAGGGAGCTCCTCCCCAGACCTCAACCTGCTGGCAACAGTGACCTGGGCTCCCCAGCAAGCAAGTGCTGGGCTCCCCAGCAAGCAAGTCCCCAGCAAGCGGGGACAGACTTCCAGGGGCCTGACCTGCTCTTTCCATCCCCCATCTGGGAGCTGGATGCACTGGCTCCAGAGCTCTGGTCATTGACTTTCATCTTCAAATTCTACTTCCAGACCCCCACATCCCTGATGCTCCCCCAGTGTGTAAGCCTAGTCTTGCAAATTTATTTTTCTAGAATACTCATACTAGTTCTATTCCTCTAATAAATACAGAATTTTTAGAATATCAAAACTGTGCTCTACCCTGTGTAAGAGGCAAATCCCATATCAACAAGATGCATGGTAAAGCTACAGGGAAAATGTCCTGGTACATTCTGTAACTTACAGCAAGCGTAGGACTCCTTAAAATTTCAGAATAGGGTGCCTGGGTGGCTCAGTGGGTTAAGCCTCTGCCTTCGGCTTAGGTCATGATCTCAGGGTCCTGGGATCAAGTCCCACATCGGGCTCTCTGCTCAGCAGAGAGCCTGCTTCTTCCTCTCTCTCTCTCTCTGCCTCTCTGCCTACTTGTGATCTCTCTCTCTCTCTCAAAAAAAAAAAAAAAAATTCAGAATAGCAACCATGCTGACCCTATCCTTTTTCTAACTACCAACTAACATGTCCTTTATTTAGACATGTCTCTTGTTTGATATCTCCATTTTTTGCTTCTACTACTATGGTTATCCTTTGTTACTAATTTCTCATTTTTATTGCAATTGCATACAGCCGCATATCAACTTTCCTTTAGAAAGGAATTTCCCTTAGAAAGGAATTGTTCCATATGATATATTCAGTTCATATTCCAAGACAAGAAAATTTTAATATAAATAAAAATATGTTAATTTCTAGGAATTTCAGAATTCTGAAGTGAACTGCAGGGGTGCAACAAGGCACTGTGCTGGTAGTGACTTCAAAGCCTTTACCAGTTAGGGGGCGACACAGTCCCTGCCTGACTCAGCTGTTTCTTTCCTTGTGTTAGTGCCAGTGAACATGACAATTACGTTGTCTTGCTTCAGTATTTTCCTCTCACGTAATTCACCTCTTTCCCATTCTGGAGGAATGATGATGACATTTTCAGAAGCCTGACCTCCACCCCCTCCATTCTGACACTCAAAGAACTATTCCTGCTCTGAGGTGCACCACTGTATGCCATTATTTCTACAAATTTCCACATGTCTAAAAGAATCACGTTGCCTCCAGATGAGAACACTTCCTGCCAATACCTTGGCAACAGCTAAACACTGCAGGTGAGACCCTGAAGCAAGACCCAGCTAAGCTTCCCAAACTTCTGACATACAAAACCTTGAGACTGTAAATATTTGTTGTCTTAAGTGTTTAAGATTGTGGTGATTTGTGGCACAGCAGTAGATAACAAAAACACTTCAATACACACACTGGTGCATCTATCCGTGAGTTCATACTAATACCTCCGATTCCAAGCCAACACAACAGAGATGATTCTAGTCTTCTTCCTGTCCTTTTCTGTAATTCCTTTCTCCTATAGTGAGAAATGTGACCCTCACCAACCACTGTATATTCTACTTGTCCAATTTTATTATACACATAAGGTAGTTTCAGAATTTCTAACTTCTAAAAACCACACAAAATGCAAATTTACTAACTATAGCATAATGTCTACATAGTTACTTTTATTGTTAGCCTCACAATATGCTGTCAAAATACTGTTTTAGGAAGTTTACTTAGGTCAGTTCATTTCTTTTTCATCCATTTTACTGTGGTTATGTTGTTAATTGTAACATGGTTTCATTTGTTATATTTTGCATACTATTTGGTGTTTTCCTTATATCCTGGTTGACATAAATTACTCACTTACTCTTTCGGGTATATGACGCAGTTCCATGATTCTAAGAGTCAAACCTGGACCAAAGGTTATCTGAATGTCACTTCTTTATTATCCCTACTCCATCGTTCCCATGTCCCCCCAATTTTGCCCCCATCCCCACCTACTCCCTACCGGAAACCTGTTTCATTAGTTTCTAGATCATCATTCCTATATTTCTCTTCTACAGATGAGTAAATACACCTGTATTTTCTTATATTCATTTATTTCAGGGGCGCCTGGGTGGCTCAGTGGGTTAAAGCCTCTGCCTTCGGCTCAGGTCATGGTCCCAGTGTCCTGGGATCGAGCCCCACATCAGGCTCTCTGCTCAGCAGGGAACCTGCCTCCTCCTCTCTCTCTCTGCCTGCCTCTCTGCCTACTTATGATCTCTATCTGTCAAAAAAATAAATAAAATCTTTAAAAAAAAAAAAGAGTCAGACTCTTATATTCATTTATTTCTATTTTTCCTTTCTATACTATTGATGCCCTTTTTTGCACTTTGCTTTTTTCTTTCTTAACTTACTATACATGGGGATTCATTCAGTATTAGTTCATACAGATCTCTAGTATTCTATTAGAGCTGCACAGTAATCCACGGTGTATATCTGACATAGTCACCTATTCTTCTAAGTATATGTATCTAAACTGTTTCCATGATTCTGAAATTGGAAACAATACTACAACAAATATCTATGTGCACAAGTATTTTTGTGTTTTTGGAGGTTTATCTTCAGGGTAGTGTCCTAGAAATAAGATCAATGAGTTAAAAGGTAAGTGCATACATAGATTATTTTTGGCTACTGTCAATATTTTTTTGGCTACCTACTTCTTTTCAAGAAAGAATGGGGCCAGTTTGCTTTCTATTAGAAAATAATGAAAATGTCTATAGAATGTTTTATAATATATTCTTATCAATCTGATGAGGAGAGATGTGCAAGTACTATTTTATTTTATGAATATTTATGAATGGCATAGAATTTTCATAGGGCTGAAGGACATTTTAATGACTTTCTGGAGAAATACCTTGTATATTTTCCCGTTTTGGTCCTTGGCCTTCAAATGGTAAGACACACACACACACACACACACACACACACGGATATTAGCCCTTACTTTCAGTTTTGAGTTACACACAAAATTTTTCTCTCAGTTTGTTAGGACTTTTTGTGTTGTTGTTGGTGTTGGTGCTCTGATTTGGAGGCTTTTTTTCTTCTTTGCTTTTGGGGTTTATTTTTTTGTCATGCAAAATTTGTATCACTTCTATATAGTCTACTACATCAATCTTATGTTGACTTGGGATTTTGAGTACTAATAAGCAAAGTTTATAAATACTTGGGTTACAGAGAAATTCCCTCACAGTCCTTATAGGACTCAATGGTTTCACATTTAAATAACTAATCTTTTTGGAGTTCATTCTTTAGAATGGTGTGAGGACAGAGCTCACTCAATCTTCTTCTGAAAGGTTACGCAATTGTCCCAGTACCATTTATTAAATTGTACATTACTGTCCCAATGTTTTGAGATGCCATATTCATGATATATTAAATTTCCATATGTTCTTTGGCTCTACTTCTTGGTTTTCTCTTCTATTTCACTGGCTTGTCTATTCATGGAAGAGCACCACCATGTTGTAATTATAGAAGCTCATGATATCCTTTAGTATCTAGCATGGCTGGTTTTTCCATCTTGTTTAACTTTTTCAGTGTTTTCCAAACTACCCGTGAATGTTTATTTTTCAGTATGAATTTTTGAATCAAGTTGTCTAACTTCACAAAAATGCTTGCATATACTAGCTGGGATTCCATTATGTTCATAAAGTAAGGAAAACCTTCCTGTTTGTAATGTCACTCTATCTCATCTATGAATAGAGACTCTTCTCTCCATTATTTTAAATTTAGTGTTTAAGTAGTGCTGGAAGGTTTTCTTTAAATTTTTCAAATTTCTTATTAAATTAATTTCAAAGTAGTTCATTTTTTGTTTGTATTGACAACTGTTACCATTTGTGTAAATGAGGGCTAATAATTTTTGTTTCTATTTTATCTGCTCACTTACTTTATCCTTTTAATATTGGGGCTAGTTTTATCATTTGTACTCTAGGGTTTCATAACCAATTATCATTCCCCAATTGGTTTATCTTATCTAATTGCATTCGCTGATGCCCTTATGAAAATGTTGAAGTATAGTGGACAAGGTAGGCATCCTTTTCTTCTTCCCAATCTTACTGGAAATGCCTCATGCCTCTATTTTCCCTGATAATTAAAATACTAGCTTTGGGCTTAAAGCATGTGTGTTTGTGTGCATATATAAAATTGAGAAGTACAATTTTTACATGGTATGGAATAATTTATAAAGCAATGAGATGAGTTAGTCTTTTAATGTTTGTTTCCTCTGTGAAATCATTCTGGGCTTGGTGCTTTTTGTGTATGGGGGAGGTAATTCCTTAATAATTTTCTTTTTGAAATTCAAAAAAAAATGTCTTCTTTGGTTATAGATTCCTCTCCTCAGAACTCAGAATATGATGTCTTTAGGAATGAGGAAGATCTAAGAAGCAATCTGTGTCATAGATAGTGCTGTATTTTTTTTAATTTTCTATTTCTTTTCAGCGTAACAGTATTCATTGTTTTTGCACCACACCCAGTGCTCCATGCAATCTGTGCCCTCCCTAAGACCCACCACCTGGTTCCCCCAACTTTCCACCCCCGGCCCCTTCAAAACCCTAAGATTGTTTTTCAGAGTCCATAGTCTCTCATGGTTCACCGCCCCTTCCAATTTCCCTCAACTCCCTTCTCCTCTCCATCTCCCCTTGTCCTCCATGCTATTTGTTATGCTCCACAAATAAGTGAAACCATATGATACTTGACTCTCTCTGCTTGACTTATTTCACTCAGCATAATCTCTTCTAGTCCCATCCATATTGCTACAAAAGTTGGATATTCATCCTTTCTGATGGAGGCATAATACTCCATAGTGTATATGGACCACATCTTCCTTATCCATTCATCCGTTGAAGGGCATCTTGGTTCTTTCCACAGTTTGGCGACTGTGGCCATTGCTGCTATAAACACTGGGGTACAGATGGCCCTTCTTTTCACTACATCTGTATCTTTGGGGTAAATACCCAGTAGAGCAATTGCAGGGTCATAGGGAAGCTCTATTTTTAATTTCTTGAGGAATCTCTACACTGTTCTCCAAAGAGGCTGCACCAACTTGCATTCCCACCAACAGTGTAAGAGGGTTCCCCTTTCTCCACATCCTCTCCAACACACGTTGTCTCCTGTCTTGCTAATTTTGGCCATTCTAACTGGTGTAAGGTGGTATCTCAATGTGGTTTTAATTTGAATCTCCCTGATGGCTAGTGATGATGAACATTTTTTCATGTGTCTGATAGCCATTTGTATGTCTTCACTGGAGAAGTGTCTGTTCATATCTTCTGCCCATTTTTTTTATATGATTGTCTGTTTTGTGTGTGTTGAGTTTGAGGAGTTCTTTATAGATCCTGGATATCAACCTTTTGTCTGTACTGTCATTTGCAAATATCTTCTCCCATTCTGTGGGTTGCCTCTTTGTTTTGTTGACTGTTTCCTTTGCTGTGCAGAAGCTTTTGATCTTGAAGTCCCAAAAGTTCATCTTCGCTTTTGTTTCCTTTGCCTTTGGAGACATATCTTGAAAGAAGTTGCTGTGGCTGATATCAAAGAGGTTACTTCCTATGTTCTCCTCTAGAATTCTGATGGATTCCTCTCTCACGTTGAGGTCTTTTATCCATTTTGAGTTTATCTCTGTGTACAGTGTAAGAGAATGGTTGAGTTTCATTCTTCTACATATAGCTGTCCAGTTTTCCCAGTGCTGTATTTTTAAATGTCACTTCATTGTTATACGGAATCATTATCTTCAGATGTACTTAGAGCTAATGTATTTTGTCTTCTCCAAAGACAAATTGATTCTTCATTTAAATATGCAGCATAGCCTCCTTCATATGTGCTTACATCATGAATTTTCACGTTGGTCAGAATTTAGCTTACTATATCTCTTAAGAGTCTGTTGTTAGCCTACGTTCAGACATTGTCACATATAGTCAAGGTATGCCATTCTCCTCTGGGAATTCCAGCATAGTGAAATAGAAGATGGAGTAGAATGGTAAGTATGACATCTGATATTCAACTTGAACAAAATAAAAAAAAAATAGAAAAATATATTTGACATCTCAACCAACCAGTAGTAGGTTGAGTAATGCTTTTTTTTTTTTTTTTTTTTTTTTTTTTTTTTTATCTTAGAAATCCTTCTAAGTTCAAATTGGAAAAGTGTAGATTTGGACTCCATTTGGAGTGCAGAAAAAGTACGTAACATTTTTCAAAAGCTGTGCTTTTCTTCTCTACATGACAGTATTTCCTTGAGAGCATAAATCACTTAGGATATTATTTTATTCCATTGGGGGAAAAACAGGATGACTTGTCTATACAACTTTTTTGAAAGCTGACATTGTCGACACAAATACTAAATTCTCTGAGGAAAGAAGGAAATGTAATCATCAGTAGTATAGTCACTAGGATTATTTATATAATCCAGTAGTAAAAGGACCTAAGAAATGTTTTTAAATATGCTGAAGCTTAATATATGGCACTAAAGGTCACCCATCTCTATGATCCCAAGATCTTCTACTCAGAAATCCTTCCTAGTTTCTCAGAAACTTGTTACATGGTCAGTGAGTGAGGATTTCCCAGCCTTTTAACTCCTCTTTATAAACAGAAAAGCTCAGCCAATCTCTTGGTATGAAATTCTAACCTGTGTATTTTAAAACTGAAAATAAACAAAAGTAACAAGACAGATGTTATTTTGTTTTCCACCCTCATCTTTGTCAGGATTCCCTGCAGCAGAGCATGATTCAATTCTGAGCTGCTGTTGTCTTGCTTTATTCATAACAATCAGAGACAGAAAGGATGTTTTGGAATGAGGAGAGCTGTAAGAGCAAATAAAGCAGGAGGCAGGAGCAAGGTGGGTTTAGAATTTCCAAATCAGGCAATTAGCCAGAGGATTCTACTATGAAGGCACAGAAGGAATGATACTGAAGAGATTCCTAGTCCCCAAACTCAGGATCAGTGAGAAGACATTGCAATGTGCTTGCCACGGAAGTATAGCATTCCTAATTTTTCCCCAGCTTCTACCAGAATGCATTAAATATCTGAAGCCTACTTCCACACATACACATATCTCTATCCAAAGTGCTCAAGAGCTTAGAAAGAAGTTAGTTCCTCATCAGCTCACCTGTCTGAATTCTAGTTTTCCTAACAAAGATCCTGCCTTTGGAAGAAGCTGTTTGGGGTGAGAATTAAACCATAAATGAAGTGGAGGAAATTAGATGTTAGGAAGATGTAGATACAGAGTACAGGTGATTTTGCAAAAATAAACATAAAGGATGAACTGGACAAAATGCACCCTTCAACAATAAATGAAGTCACAACGTATTAATTCTATGAATTTCTTCACCCTGTCATGGAAAACAAATTCCCTGACTAAGTGGGAAGGGAATTTTTAGCATTTGATGAATCTCATTTTAAACTTGACTCTGCTATCTAGTAGTTTTTGGCAAAATACTTAATCATATATGCTTGCATTTTTTCACCTGAAATCAATGACGTTTACATTATAGTGTTGTGGTGATGTTTAAATGAAGTAATGAATGCATTTCAGAGTCCAGACAACTGTTTTACTCTTAATACTATTGTTAATGTTCACATTCTCAAGTACTTCCTATAGCCAGTGACCTCAGTGACTGAAGACAACTTCCAAGAAACAAGGTGATGCCAAAGTGATTATGCCACAATAGTGAAAGTAGAGAGGCAGAAAAATACCCCAGTATTTATAATATCATTACTCAAATGCCAGGTGATCAGGGAGTAGTTTCAATGCTATCATCAGTATGTTAATAAGGAGAAGAAATTTCAGGAGCAAGGAAATGAACCAAACTAAGACTTGAGGGCAAGCAATGAGTTCACCTTTTAAAACCCCAATGCAGTCACTGCTCGAGCCATGACCATCCACCCATCTACTCCCTCCAGCAGCTCTACAGGCTGCTCCCACTGTCAATAAGGGAGAAGATGCTGCCATCAAAGGTTCATTTAAATTGTTGACATGAAAGGTACTAAGTCAATGCAAAGTATCTTCTTACTCTTACATGTGGCTCACAGAGGTTATTCTCAGATAAACCTGATGTGGCTGACATTTCAGAATATAAATTAATTCAAATTTAATTTTAAAAATGACAGATTGTTTAAAAGAACACTGACAGGATCCATTATAATTTTAGATTTAGAAGGAAATCTAAAATTCTGTGATTGTGCTCAGATTTAGAAAGTGAAGTAGCTATATATTTCAATTATATATAAAATACAATTCAGTTCAGGCCTATAATTCACATTCAATACAATATGTGAAAATTCTATAGACATAATATTTATTATATGAACACATAGTTTATTAAAATAGTCTTGTAGGCACAATAAATCATAAATTGCTATTTGTGTATTAAACTCAAATACTGTATAGTAGTAGGTAGATTTTTTAAGTAATGGAATATTACACTGCTGTAATTCAACATAGCATATTAATTATATTGATTATATTAATTTAAGTAATGAAATATGAATATGTAATGGAATGACTGCTCTATACTATATACAACATCATAAATATTCCAACTAGTTTGTTTGTTTGTTTGTTTGTTTTTCTAAAGCTAGGTTAGAACTAGCTAATACATTTAAGGGAGTAGGTATTTATTTACTTAATTCATATGTCAAACTGGAAAGCAAATGTTGTTTGAAAGAATATATCACAGTGTAAGTGAAGTACTGGAATATTGAGTGATGCGACTAATTCTCATTCTCTCTTCTCACTTCCAGATTATCAGTTCTGGGCTGCCTGTCACAGACCACTTTCCAGGGACCACCCTAAAATCCCCTTAGTGAGGTACAACTGAGTTTATTGGCCTGAACGCAGTAAGGGAGAGAGCACCACATCTACAATGTTTTGTAGTGTATCAGAGTGTGAAAATGAGGAGGCAGGACAACTTCTAGGGTCTTACACCTAGATAAGGGTGAAATGAAGGGAGGTCTTACATGGGGATGCACGTGGAATGATGGGAGCCTTACACCTGGATGCAAGTAGAATGAAGGAGGGTCTTTTGTCAGGATGCAGGTGGAATGAAGGGGGGTTTTGCACGGGATGCAGGTAGAATGAAAGAGGGTCTTTCACCAGGATGTAGGTGGAATATGAAGGGGGGCTCTGCATGGGATGCAGGTAGAATGAGGAGGGTTCTTGCATGAGATACAGGTGAAATGAAGGGGGGGGTTTGCACCTGGATCCAAGTGGAATGAAGTGGGGTGTTGCACTGGGATGCAGGTAAAATGAAGAGGGTCTTACAAGGTGGACTCCTGGCTCTGGTTGGACAGCACTTGGAAAAGAACAGCTCCTAACTAAGCTCCTGAGACTGGGTTCTTGAAACAAGTGTCTGTGAGCAAACTCATATGAATAGCTTTATAATGAAATCTTTAAACAATGTTGTTTTAGTTAGCATGCAGTTTTATATTCCAGGATGGAGTGTTTCTTGGGAGAAATGTCTAAGTTAGTTTTGTTTGGCCTCCTATTGTTGTTTAACATCAGGATGTGGAAGGGCGCCTGACATAGTGATGTTTAACAGAGGCATGGCCAAATTAGTTCTGATCTCATTGTTTTTGCAAATTATTTAACAGCTTTATGGAGATTGAGATCCTGTCTAAAGTATTCAGTTGTTGGTATGCTCATAGAATTGTATGGCAGCGATACAATGTGAATTTATTTTTAAAGATTTAATTATTTATTTATTTGATAGACAGAGACCAGAAGTAGGCAGAGAGGCAGGCAGAGGGGGCACTGCCTGCAGACTGAGCAGAGAACCTGCTGAGCAAAGAGCCCAATGCTGGGCTCCATCCCAGCCAGGACCCTGAGATCATGACCTGTGCCGAAGGCAGAGGCTTAACCCACTGAGCCACCCAGGAGCCCCCAATTTAAATTTTAGAACATTGGATTCACCCCAAAGAAAACTAGGCAGTGTGCCTTGGGCAGCGCTCTTCCCTGCCCTTCGATGGATCACACTTGGGAGTAAAATTTCTGACAGTAGGCTTTTCAACCCCTTGAAGAATCATATTCTCCCATTTCTTATGCTGAAAAATCAGAGGTTAGATCTTTGGATGTGAGAGAGGTGACACAACAGCATTTGAGATCACATATCTGAGCAATGAAACACAGAAAGATACTAAGATTATTGTTAAGGTCTGTAATCTGAGCCAGGTGTCAGGAGTGAATTACTTAAACTAAGAACAGACCCCCTTCCTCAACAGAGAGGCTGCATAAAATATGGCAGTATTGACCAAATTAGCATGTTTCATGGATTCTTTCTCACTTTTCATTTATTTATAGTAACAGCAATGCTATCAGAGGGGTGTGCAGCATTATAAGTACATTTTCTCACTGAAGCAAAATATGTTGTATCTCCAGTGACCCATATTCTACTGAAAAATAAATTTCTATTTTAAGTTGTCACCCTTCCAAATTCATGAAACTCTCAGAAAAGAAGTTTTATGGCTTTAGTAACATTATTAGTAATTCGTGCCATTTTCCAAAATATATTATCCTAATTTTTCATGCTGTTTGTAAAGCATGAAATTAAGAAGCTTCAGGACAAAAGAAAGCAGAACAAATTTTACTAGAAGGCCTTAAAACTGTTGCAGTGGAAGTATGTGGTCCATTTTCCATAATCCTTGAACTAAATAATCTTAAAACCTCTCATTGCCAGAGAGCAATATGAAGGGTTAAAATATGCCCTAGATAGGTTCCTAGATGAAGAACTACCCTAATTGTAAGTGCCCACCCCTACCTACCTGGTGGACAGTAGCTTTTGTACTGGATCTAGGTGCCATTATTACGGAATATCATTTTTAGATGAATAAATAATAATAAATAAGAAAATTTTACATTAACAAATAATAGTATACAAAAAACAATAAATTAATATTATTCAATTATAGAATAGCATTGTAGTATTTTGCAACAATGCATCAAAAGTGCATTCCAGTGTCAGGGACAATGGAGTAGAAGAGCTGTCACTGGTTAACTCTAAAAAAAGATTGGGATTGAGCCTAGATGGTGAGTCTTTCTTGTAAGGTCTTTAAAATTTAGACACCTCTGAATACAGCCCATCTGCTCTTTAGCTCAATCTCCACTGAGATTTGATTACAAAGACTAGCTCCTCCAAAAGGTCCCAGAATGTTGTTTATGTAGAAACTGTAATCTTTATTTCTACATATGTGCTGGTAAAGAGTTTAGACTTCCATATGTCTGGACTTCTATTTTGCTTTCTATTTAAAAATCTAGTTAGTATCAAGTCTAATCACCATGGAAACGAACTGACTGCCAAGAAAAGTGGATAGTCCTCAAAATAATATGAGTACAAACCCCATAGCAGGTGGGAGGGCATATTTTAGCCAAGTCATAAGCAAAATGAAGTCAGGCGTGAAACTCATACTAACGCCTGAGTAAGGGTGCACAAAGTAATTTAAGGATAGGATACTTGTAGCTAATCATAATTCAAAAGTAGCAAATGTCTGTTAATATGCCAAAACCATAAGCCAGCAAAGAAGAAAGGCAAATTTTAAAAGCTAGAAGATAAGCAGTACAATAATTGTCTTTGATTATCTTGATCTTATTTGTGGGCCCTGGAGAGAAATTACCTGACAATCTCAGGTGGATGGCTGCCTGATTCTGGAGTGTCCCCAAGACTTGACCACTTGAAACCAATGGATGAAGAACTATTCCAGAGAGAGGAGGTTTGTGTGTCTCTGTGCTGACTGCTAACAATATATTCTAGTGTTCTTTCCCTCGGGGTTTGAAGACTGTCATTTTATGACATCACTGGACACAAGGAAATGACCCCCATATCTGGGAACCCTAAGACGAGGAGGGTGGGCTAAACCCCCTATGGTATTTGGCTGGGACAACATACAAGCACACAGAGTTCAAAACTGAGCTATTCCTAATTACGTTGGCTCACCTGTTATTAACTCATAAAGGGAAGGATGACAAACCGTGGAAGGAAGTTATTTCTTTCTCTTTAAAGCCAATGGCAAGACTTCAGCCATAAACATTCAGGCAGCTCTAGGGAAGTATTTGTGGCTCAGTAGTTTGTTTCTTGTTGTATGGCTTATTTTCTCTTGTGAGCTTTCCTTTCTTACCACATAACTCTTATCTATCTGGTACAGGGAAGATTTTTACAAGGTAAACTTCCCAAAGCTAGTCAAAAGCGGGAGCAGATAACCTGAACCAATATATTCAGTAACCATTTTATTTTTTAAATTTTTTTAAAGATTTTATTTATTTATTTGACAGAGAGATAAAGAGAGAGTACAAGTAAGCAGAGTGGCAGGCAGAGGCAGAAAGAGAAGCAGGCCCTCTGCTGAGCAGGGAGCCTGAGGTGGGGCTCGATCCCAGGACCCTGGAATAATGACCTGAGCCGAAGGCAGCCGCTTAACCAGCTGAGCCACCCAGGCACCCCAGTAACCATTTTATTAGACAAAGTTATAAAAGCTAATTTTCTGTAGATTTTTCATAAACTAAAACATTCAAAATTTTATTGTGATTGTCAAGGAGGGAGAGCAAAAATGTTTTATCATAAAATGTTATATTTCATGGATAATCCTGAAGAATATATAGTGCATGGGAAAGGGAAGAAAACAATTCTATGGTTTGGTCTATGATGGCTCCTCTTCACCTTACCCACCATTCAGGGTCAGCTCAAAAGTCCATGAAGTCTACATAAATCTGATCCACACTGACCTCCTCCTCCCCAGACTCATCTTGCCATTTCCCTTCGTTCATTCTTTACCTGGAATGTTCTTGAATTAATTTGCATGAGTAAGCCTCTTTCCACTGGTTGTAAAAGCCCTGAGACCATCTTGCTTAGCGTAAGATGGTGCTCACAGATCTGGATACGCACGGCACACATTCCACCTCTGTTCCCACCACCCTCTCTGGGGTTCCCAGTCTCCATATTTACTCTCACCTTCCATCTTTCATCCTTCCACGTCCAGATGTTCAAACTATATTCATCCTTCCGTATTCAGCAGACACGCACTCTGTAGATGCAAGTCCCTCCCATCTACAGAATCTCTAATCAGAAATAAACTATTTCTGCCGAGGCATAGCTGGTTTTTTTCCCTCTTCTCAGACACATGTCCTTTTAACTACTTATTTTTGCTTAGATGAACAGAAACTCTCATTAGACACACTTGGGCTATACAGGGAAAGAGTCTGTCTGAGTGCAGTGACTTCACTCTGCTGTGGCAAAGGCTAACATGGTTTGGAACAGTGAGTGCATTCTGATAGTATGGGCCAGAGATCAGGTGTGGCTAAGGGGGGACAAGCCTGGGAGACAAGACACGTGACTACCTGAGTAATTTAGATTGTCCTATATAAATACATCTGGTAACTCCTTCTCCATCTCCTTGGGAAACCTTGAGTAAGATCTATACGAATCACTACTGCCTTTGCAATTTGATATGGAATACAGGGGGAAGAGGAATATGGCAAAGGGCTAACTCAATCCCCAAGGTTAACTTAGGGCCAAAGTAATCTGCCAGTCACACTGAGATTATGTATGGTTATTTTTTATCATCCATATATAAATGTCAAGTACTGGAGATAAATTTCATGTCTAAAGAAATTCTGAATTCTTCACATCTTTAGTATCTTGTTTGCAAATAACATAATACTAGCATTTATTAAATATGGAGAGTGTGCTTGGTATATTCTGAATATATTATGGGGATCAGTTCAGCTAATGTTTTGAGGTTGGAAATAACATCTCGACATTTTACAGAATAACAAAACTGAGGCCATCAGTCACCCAAGCTGAATTATCTAGTCAGGGTAAGGAGCAGGCTCAGGACCCAGGCAACTAGGCACAGAGCCCATTCACTCAGCAACCAAGTTACAGTGGTTATAGGCTGCCCGACAGATGAGAGGAATAGATTCTTGCTGCCTAATATATACCCCGCCCAGGGTTTATTTTTGAGCTTTGGAGGTAAAATCATAGAGAAAAATTAGGACTTTTTCTCCAAAGTTTTTCATATCAGAGACAGCCCACTGAGCCGAGAAGAGCTATGGGTCAGAAAATCAGGGTCCTGACATTTATCTTTCTTTTGTATTGGAGTTTAGAACTCAGCCTCGGCAAAGTGACCACATTCACACTCAGATTGTCACCAACAAGAGGACATACGAGGCAGTGAAGACAGGGCGACCTTTCAGTGTTCAGCCAAAAAAGCAGGGGGTGGTGACCAGATCAAATCCTAAGATTCAGGAACCGTGGCACTAGGGGCACGGCATCTGTCATATAAGTTGACCGTGGGATGCACGGGACACAGTGGGTGGGGACACTGAGGCACAGGTGATAGTTGTAAATTACCACCTTTCCTTCCCCATGTCACTTATCTAAATATTTCTGAAAAGTGAAGATTTAGGGCAGAATGCATCCAACAGACAAAAGAAAGAAATCAAGTCGGGAATGGTATCAATCAAATAGAAAAGAAAGCAAAACAAATAACAGGAAATGAGAGAAGATCTCATTCAGGTCTGCAGGACTGAAATTAATTAAAAAGAAAACAGCTCAGCTGAAAACAAAGTCCTGCTGTTCTTCCTGATTGAATTATCTAGTCAATAAAAGTCATTAGGAAAAAAATATAAAAATATATGTATCTTATTTGGGCCTGCGTTGATGTGCCTAAAGGAGCAAATACAGTTTACTAACAAGGAAAAAGAAAATCAAGCCTTAAAAGCATGGAATCATGGAAGTAAAGAATAAAATCAAAAAAGTTTAGAACATAACTGAGGCCAACTTTTCAGAATTGCATCCCTATCTTCTAAGCTAATATTTTTCTGGACTTAAATATCCATGAATGATTCATTTCCAAATGGATAATTTTTATTTTCTTGATCTAAAACCAAACTATAGTAACAATTTTCAAAATATGCTTTCCATAAAATTTAGAGCTGCCAAAATTGAGAGAAGTGGATGTTTTCAGAGAATTCAAAACTGATTCAAATAAAATAATTGGCAGGAAATATTACTAATGATTGATAGCAAGGTATTTTCATTTCAACTACTTGGAATTGAGTCACAGTAAAGTCTTCTAAGCATTGACTCATTCAGGATAATCCTCAATACAGAGGGGGCAAGAGTGCAGGCTGGAGATAATGAGGCAATGTCATGAATGATCAGCCTTCACTACCAAGAACCTGCCAATGCCTAGACTTGGAGGGCAATATTCCTCACCCAGAGAACCTGCCGTGTCAGGGGGACATGGCAGAAGGCAGGCAGACAGTGCCCTGGGATGACGGGTGAAAACATTTGCCTATAGCTGGTCTTACATCATCTGTTTCTTCCTATAGTTCTGATTACAAACCCATTTCTGTCTATATTATGAATACAGCTCACCTATCTGATTTCCCTGTCACAATTATAACCACATCTCTATCTTCCTTCTCTTCAGTCTGGATCAATGAAAGTAAAACCCAGTCTGCCAGTTAAAACACAAATTAGCCCTTGTCTCAAAACCTGGCCTTCCCTGACATGAGGCTACACACGCAAGAAAAAAATGCCTCATTACTTTGAGCAAATGAAAAAACTATCACTTTAGCTTCACTGATGACAAAAGATCTAGATCAATCAATAACATCAATATTTAAGATAATTATCAGCAGTAACTCATCGCCCTCGAACTGCTTCATGAGAAGCCACCTGCTTGGTGCATATTAAAAATGCATTTTCCTGGGCTCAAGCCCAAACCCACTCTGACCAATGTGCACACAAGTCAGCTTACTGGATTTCACGGGAAAATGCAGTAATATTGTATTTATACTCCAACTATGTGCAAGACACTGAAAGTTGTGCGGTTTCTAGGAAAAAAAATCATTTTCTATAAAATGAAAGAATTAAATCAATACCTGGGAAGCAAAAAAAAAAAAAAAATCTTAGCTGCAGAGGCAATGCTATATATCATTCAAAGACATTAATTTCTCAAAACAGAGAATATGTATCCTGAAGGCAGTGACCAGTATTTAAAAAGTCACTAAGTAATACTAATTAGGTAGCATGCTAATCTCCATGATCACACTATCATTATCTTGGACATGTTTAGGGATACAGAAAATTATAATGGAGGCTTGTCATTCAGCTTTTTAAGGCTTCTTAAGCCCAAGGTTGAAGCTGAAGCTGAAGCTGATTCTCATAGCATGGCTAAAAATATCAAGGCTAATAATTTGGTGTGCTCCTAATAATTTACCCAACTTCCCTAATAACAGTGCTGGTGATATTAGAGTGAAACAGAAGGACCAGGCCCTTGCTCTCATGGATGGTATAGTAAAATAAACAAACTGCAAATGAATAAAGGAATACTCATTAATTAATAATTACCAATAAATAAATATAGATCATAATAAGGGGTAAAAACTAAACAAATGCAGTACTAGAATAGAGTACTTGTGGTTGGGAAACATATTTTGGATTGGGTGGCAGAAAATCTAAGAAAGGAAAGGCCTAATAAAACCTCAGAAGGAGAAGATGCAGATAATAGCCAGTATCCTGGAAAGAAGATCACAGACTATGAATTTTATAAAAGATGACTGATGCCATTTATTAAAATATCTAGATGCAGGAAACAATGAGGATAGTATCCTCAAGCTACCAGCTGAGGAATTTCACTTCGATTCTTAACATGCCTCTTTCAAGAGTTCTCTCCTACAACGTGAGTAGGACCCAAGATCCAACCTCCACTTCATCTACCTTTCTAGAAATTGTTTTGAAACTAGTAGAGTAGGGGGCCCTCCTACTCACAAGTCAATTAGCTTCTAATATAATTCGACATAATTGTTTATATTCTGCTAACAGAAACAGCAACAGTAAAGTTAAAATGTAGGTTTTTAGAGCGATGCAAATACACATGAAAAACAGAAGTCACTGTAAATAAGTACTATGTCTGAAAGGAGATACAGATAAACACTTGAAAAGTACACATTGTATTATTAATTCATAGTTTTTAACTTCTAGAATATCTGACATGCAGAATTTTATTTATTATGAAGGCAGAACCCTACTTTTTTCCATCATTGGCATGATTGCCAGGGACAGAGAAATCATAAAAATGCTTATATATTTTCTAGGTTTTCAGTAGACATTTGAAGAACTATGTGAAAAACACATAGGGAACAAGGTGTGAAAAGGTAAAGGAGAGCTTTCATGCCAGACTGAATCAAACTACAACTGTAAATAAAGGATCTTTGCTTTCTACAGTTAGTGTTAGGCTAGCATTTTCTCAATTTTTATCTGTATTTTTATTAGTATTTTTCTTGTGCTCCATGAAATGTTTAAACACTTTCTTGCGGTCTTCACTTAGCTTTAAATTCTTCATTTTACCTTCTTGGATAAAGGTGTCAGGTAGTATCTGAAACTAAAGATTCCCTTCTAGACTTTTTGTGTTTTTAGTAGATTGATTCTAAAATACGCAGGAAGATAAATCTCATCTTACTTTGACGCAGTTTTGTTTTGTTGCCCACAGGTTTCTGGTACATTGTGAAGACCCACCCTGTGGTGGGATACAAGTATCCAGGAGAATGATCAAGAGAATTTTACCATGTGAAGAGCTGGGATAGAAATTTGAAAATGCAGGAAATAACATTAGTAGATGTTATTGAAACAAGTAGATGTCCTGAAACAAGACAGAAATTAGCATATTCAACAAACAAAAAAACTTGTGGGCCTGGAGTAAATCAGGGAGAAGGGGGGTTGCAAGAGACGGGGCTTCCACGCCATGGAGGGCATAAGAAGAGCAGTGGAAAGCCAATGCCTGATTTACAAATTAGATCAGTCTTTACGCAATTCATGGACTAGACTGAAGGCAGGTAAGAACAGAAAGGAGACCAGGATTATTAGTTTGCCTCTCTAATCTCCCAACATACACACACAAACACAAACAAAGAGCAAATAGAGGTGTGAAAGAAAACAAAATAAGCAAGCAAATGGGAAACAACAGCAAAAACCTAAGTGACAAAGATGAATTATGTGGCAAGACATGTGACAAAACAGCTTCACAAAATCCAAAATACGAGCAGATAAGGAACAACTAACTTGTCCGGCATCACCACCATCCTGAGCATTACCTCCTCCTCGTTTTCTGCCATAGTTTGCCTCTGTAATTATCACAGCCTGCCTAAATATTTACAGTGATCATGCAGAATGAACAAGAAACAAGCAGTGTGTGACTTGTGGAACACCTCTCTGCAGGACAGTGTTGAATATGTCCTAAAATTGACCCAGAGACCCACCTGAATCTACTCCCCACGGCCAAGCAGACTCACAAGGGGCAGCTCATTATCACCTCATTACAAGCCAGAGAAGAAATCTGGAAGCAGTCCTTTCATATACTCTTTGGTTCCAGCTGCTCGATGGGAAAGCTCATACCTTAATGGCTTGGAAGAATGAGTGGTAGGGCCAGGCACTGGAAAAATTTCAAAGGGAGCTGTTTTGCCACAGAAGGGAGGAAGTGCTCAGGAACGTGATAAAGGAGAAAGGAAACTTACTTTTCTTTCCATGTCTCTTTCTTTCTTGGGTACCCCCCATAAGCACTTCCCATTTGCCACACTGCATGGAGCAAACTGATCTGATAAACACATTCATACAGCAAATACTCAAAAAGCCAGAAAACCAAGGAAAAATTAAAGTGGACTTTCTGGTGTCTATGTGGATATTATTTTTAAGTTAAGTATTTAAATTAAATATTTGACATTATAGAATTGACTAAATATAAAACCCTTTGGAACTGAAGTGGCATTCCTATAAATGCTTAAATGAGGGGAAAACAGAATTTTAGCATCCACTTCTCAATGAAAAGTATGGTCTCTAGCAACTGCGGGCTACATTGGCTGGTGATGAAGAGCACAGAGCCTGAGTGTAGACAGCCTGTTCTGTTGTGTATTACGGTGGACTCAAACTCTCTGATCATCAGTAGGGTCAGAGGAAAGACCTCACACTCATTTATGAGGATTACAAGAGACTACAGTTTGTAAAGGACTTAGAACCGTGATATGCAGGTGCCGGTCACAATAACCAAGTGACTCTGCCAGACCAGCATGAGTTCTTACAAAGTCTACCAATTTTTTTTCATAATATAAAACTATTTCTCTCAAATATTTCATCTGAGCCATAATTTTCCTTTTGAAACTACTAAAAACTGTAAATGAATTTTGTTCAGATACTACTAAGTACCCAAAAAGCAGTGGAAGGAGGAGACCAGAGGTTTCTAAAAGCCTAGTCATCTGTGCTCTCCTGAGCAAACACCAGATACCTTATCTGTAACCTAGAAACAAGGATCATTTTGACTACCAATGACCTTTTTGGGGATAAGACCACCAGAATAATTTGATAATCAAGTAAAATTGGGTCTATTATATACTTCAATAAATGCAACACCACCTGGACAAGTCTTAGCAGATTTTAAAAGGTATGAGGGTCAGGGCACAGGGCTGGCTTTGTCCATAGAGCATGAGACTTGATCTTGGGGTTGTGAATTCAAACCCCCTGGTGGGCCTAGAGCTTACTTAAAACAAATCAGAGTTAAAAAGAAAAGTGATGGGGGTCAGGTATTTATGGTTTTGGGGATTAGCCTCAAGTAGTTTAAATAGGCCTTTCAATGGGTGTCTTGAACTTTGGAAAAAAATCATGGTACCCTAGATAGTTTGACAGAGTGAAGGGAGGATCCTGAAAGGAGTCTTAATAATCAAAGAGCCACTTGATGAGGAAGTGACTGGTTTATTAGAACAATCTATTGCCCCCAGATGGAGGCTACTTGCCCAGATGAGCAAACTACCATCCTGGGGAGAAGACTGTTTGATCAGTTCAATATGGTATAAATTGAGTTTCAGCCAGCCATTGCAGCAAAAAAGACGTTTACTAGTCTACAGTCATATCTTCCTGGGCAAGAATTTCCTGAAACCAAGAATAAAGTCACACTGAGGAAGCATCCTTAGTTGTCAGTCTCAGAGGTAGGCTGTGTACAGATGCAGACAGTCTCAATTCTCACTTTTCGAAAAGAAAAATATTTTTACAAGGCAGAACCACATAAAAAATATAACTGAGGACGAGAATGGGACTTTGGAAATCACCTCATTCACATCAATCTCCTCAAGCCCCAACTGATGGATGAAGATGACAGTCCCAAAAGCAAATGCTTTCCCCACACTTTGCCTCTGCAGTGACACAGTTATGTCACCTCTATGTCAAGTATCCTGCTGGGTCCCTGACCTCATTAGCTAGTCCAAAGCCATCATCAAAACCCAAGCTCCCTGAACAATGCTGCTGCTCTTAAGTTTCATTTCTACCCAGCTTTCATCCAGGGACAAGATGCCAAATATTTATCAAGCAGACCGCTGGCCATGGGAAATAAAGATGCATGCAAACAAGGCCACATGCATGCACACGCACACATGTATGCAAGCATGCTAATTCCAGAACATCCCAGAAGCCACACAGAAATTTCAATGAGCAATATTTGCATTCAAATTAAACTACCAGGGCAATATTCTCAGAGTGGGTGTCCTTTTCTCACCAACTACAGAGCTGATCAAGATGCAAAAGCCCTGCATATCTGAGAGTTTCCTTGAGTCCCAAATTGCCTGTGAGAAAAACAAAGCAATTTGCATTTTGGCAGACTGTTTTACAAAGTTATTAGGGCAACTGAAAATTCAAGCCACTAAATTATGCATAATAACCTAATAGCTAAATTCCCTTCTTGATGATAATTAAGCTGGTTACAAATAAGCTTCTACTCTTAAGTGCATATTTAAGGAAAATCCAGCTTTTCTTAACAGAATTCTGTTACTTAATCAGACTGGAAAAGCACTAAGTTTTAACCAATTCTTCCTTAGATGTTTATTTTAGGATCTAACTGTGGACAAACTTTTTTTTTTAATATCTTATTTGAGAGAGAGAGCATACACAGAAGGAGAAGGTGAAGGAGAAGCAGACTCCCCACTGAGCAGGAACCCACATTTGGGTTGGATCCCAAAGTGCTGGGATCAAAACCAGAGCTGAAGGCAGATGCTCAACTAAGTAAACCTCCCAGGTGCCCCTGTGGTTAAACTTCTTATCTAAGGTATTTTTTCATTTTTATTTATTATTATTTTTTAAAGATTTTATTTATTCATTTGAGAGAGAGAGAAAGAGCAGGGGTGGGGTAGGACAGAAGGAGAGGGAGAGGGGAAGCAGACTCCCTGCTGAGCACAGAAGCCAACTGACTGTCTATAGGGCTCCATCCCAGGACACTGGAATCATGACCTAAGCCAAAGACAGACTCTTAACTGACTGAGCCACCCAGGTGCCCCCCCCCCTTTTTTTTTTCATTTTTAAAGTCAGGGTGTTGGGGCACCTTGGCAGCTCAATGGGTTAAGCCTTTGCCTTCAGCTCAGGTCATGATCTCAGGGTCCTGGGATTGAGCCCTGCATCAGGCTCTCTGCTCAGTAGGGAGCCTGCTTCCCCCCCACCCTCTGCCTGCCTCTCTGCCTACTTGTGATTTCTGTCTGTCAAATAAATAAATAAAATATTTTAAAAAAATAATAAGGTCAGGGTGTTGATCAGAAAGTACTGAGAGCCATCTCATTTACTCTGTAAGGAGGCCACACACCTAGTGGTTAGAAGCAGGGCTCCAGAGTCAGTTTGGTGTGCTGTGAATTCTGGGTTTTTTGTTTTGTTTTTGTTTTTTGTTTAATTATTAGCCACATGGCCTTGAAACACTCACTACCCTCTATTTCTGAGTTACCTCATTAGTAAAATGAGGCTTCTATCAAAATTTTATATGAGATAATATGAGAAGTACCTAAACTAAGCACTTAATACAAATCAGTATGCTCATGAATATCAGAAGCTTTTACAGCAAAATACCAATTACTCAATGGAAAGCAGAACTTCCCACCTATGCAGAATAGTATCCTAGAGTTCGGTCTTTTGTTGGAAGCTCTACAACCGGTTCCTACAAGGGCATGCATCTGATTCCCCACTCTTATAAATGGAGCATTTACATGTATAATTGACACACTTTCTATAGGTAGTTATGGAATGAATGTGATGTGGGAAACAAAGGCAAAAGAAAAATGAAATTTCCTTACTACTCACAGCCCAATGACAAGTCCTTGAAATGCAGAGAATACAGTGAGACCTTCCTCTGGGAGCTCAGCTGCCTGAATATTGACACTTCGCTAAGGGTAAGAGTCAATCTTAGCCTGACCCGCATTACCCCTCCCCCCCAGCATCCTATAAGTCTAGTTTAACATATAAAAATTCCCTTGGAAACCTCCTTTATCTCTACCCCCTTCCCCAAGATACAAGTTGGTAATCATCCCCCAAGCTTAGGGCCCCCAATATACATCTTAAAGTTCTCACGACCAGGGTTTTACTGAACAGTAATAAATGACCTTTCCTAGATCCCTCAGGTCCTAGAAACTTGCTTCCAAAATACCTAGGAGGTATAAGCCATCCCTAACCCCCTTCCAACTTCAAAGTATATAATCAGTCACTCATCACAACCCCAGTGCAGCTCTGTCTGCCCAGGGGTCCCTGTGCTTTAATAAAACCACCTTCTTGCACCAAAGAGGTCTCAAGAATTCTTTCTTGGCTGTAGGCTCCTAACCCCAACATTTCCTACATCAAATGGACTATCTCTGTTGTTGATGTCTACCTATGCATTCTAATTGTCTTCCTCATTGTTCAAAGTGGCTGCCATTACCCAGGGAAACATGCAACCCTGACACCTTCTGCTTCCGCAGATGGAGCTTTAGGTGCCTGGCCTACTGGCAAACTCTTGGGTAAGGGTGAGGTTCCTGGCTTCATTATCACCTAAGGCCATGTGAACTTTTCATCCAGGCCCTATTAGGTGATATATAGCCATTGCATCTTTCATAGGATTTCAACACAATATAAACTACAAGAGCAATACACTATAAAAGAATATTTTCTTACTAAAAACAGTTAGGGGGCTCCTGGGTGGCTCAGGTGGTTAAGCGTCTGCTCAGGTCATGATCCCGGCGTCCTGGGATAGAGCCCCGCGAAGGGCTCCCTGCTGAGCGGGGAATCTGCTCCTCCCTCTCCCTTTGCTCCTCCCCCTCCCCCTGCCTGTGCTTTTTTGCACACACATTGTACACACATACACTTTCTCAGATACAGCATTCCACCTAAAGATCTAGGAAAGATTAAGACTTCTGTTAGAGCTACCACTCTAGAAGAGACTACAACACCTTTAAGAAATGATCTAAAGTTTATCATAATCTCCAATCCCCCACCTTCTGTCAACCTTCCTGATGGGACTGAAGCCACGTTTGAAAACACCCTTTCAGTACAGCTGGACCATGCATGTTAGAAACACCAATGTTCGAGCAAATAGAATAAATGTCATCTCTGCAATAGAATTACAAAAGGTCATTGAGGAAGGGTTTTAACATCTAAGTCTGACACTGTGCCTGAAATTCCAACCCAGAGCTCCATTATTTAAATTTCTAGATAAAATCTTTTAAAATTTTTAGACCTCCTTTACTGGTAACATGCTGTGTCATTCTCAGTCATCATGTCCTTAGTAGGGACAAGTGTAAGAAGGTATTCCACAACCACAAGGACAAGCCGAGAGAGAAGCAATAGTGCATAAGAGGACATTTAAGAGACACCGGCTTGCCAAAGTCAAAGTCCAGCATATCGGGATTCATCCTGGAAGGCACCTGCCCAGGATCTAGAATGTGCCTGTGGACCAGCTTCCAGAAATGGCCAGGATATTTAAAGGTTAAAGGAAGCACCGGTCATAGACCTACCTTGCCAACTAAACCATTTGGCCTTTCTATATAATCAGTGTAATCTGTATAATTTAGGGGGGAGGGAAGAGCAGGGAAGTGCTGTGTGCATCCCCTTCTTCCAACAGTTTCATAGGCATGAGTAGGCTCCAGAATGGAAGCATTATTGTAAAGAGGGGGTCATTTTTATTATAAGGCTCATATTTCATAGCTATATATACCCTATAAAAGAAACTTCAAATAACCACCATTACATTTTCCTTAGGAGATATTTCAACTATCTCTCAAAACACTTAAGATTAAGAGGATGCCAATAAATCTCCATTTTCAGAACCCAGGAAGACTTATATTTATAGAAGATTTCAGGAAGTTATGACTTTTAAGGGCTGAACATCTTAAGTTTCATTTTAAAAGGAAAATACATGTTCTTGATCTGAAGCGTGTCAGAGTCTCAGCCGTGTCTCTCAGGCTCTTGAAACACTAGCAGGGTCACCTTATCTTCCTCTCCTTTTTATTTCCTTATTGTCACTTCACTACTAGTAATCTACAGCTTGAGTTCTGGAGCTCTCATTTGAGACAGGCTAAGAACACACAATTTAAGAGAAATAATACACTGCGGACTTAAAAGACCAAAGAAGACTCCTCCATACAAAGGCTACATCAGCAGTGATTTCACACGCATACTTCATTAAAGAAATAGGAATATTATACTTGTCTCCTGTTTACATAAAAGGAGAAAACATATTTAAAATCAATAAAATAATACTAATTTACCAATATGAAACTTAATTTGTGTTTTAGAACTACAAGTTTGACTAAATGAGAAAGCTGAAAGGACACTGCACCAGAAAAAAAGTGGACCGAAAGCAGTTTACCAAATGGCATTTCTTCATCATACAGAAACAAAACAAGATACAGGAAACAGAATGGGGGTTTCCATGGGGGGTGTGGTTGGTGGGGGGAGGAAATAGATAAAGGGATTCTAGAGGTACAAACCTCCAGTTACAAAATAAATAAGTCACTGGGATATAATTACAGTGATTATAGCCAATAATACTGTAGTGCATAATTGAAAGTTGCCCCCCCACAAAATCATAAAAGTTCTCATCACAAGAAATGTTATTTATAATTTTGTATGTTGATGGATGGTAACTAGCCTCATTATCGTGAACATTTTGCAGTGTACAAGTATCAAATCATTATGTTTTACACACGGAACTAAAAATATTGTATGTCAATTAAACCTCAATTAATAAAAAAGAAATACCTTCAATATTACTGTTTATAGACAAAAGCTTTGTCATTTCAATTATTTCCAAATGAATTCCCAAAAGATAATCATTCATTACCTTCTGATAACCACAGTTTCCTTTAATCTGCTTCATTTATTCAAAGATATTAAACGCTATTCCTTGATGAGCCAAGTAAGCACTTCTTTGGTAGTTTACATTCTAACTGGAGATAGACTTAACCGAAAAAGAAGGAACTGCTAGATTTTAACTGAAAATGTGTATTGCTTCCCTGTCTCAAGAGCCATTTATTTTAACGGGCGAATATGAAACATTTATCTTGAAAAGTTCTAGCTGAATGGGCTAATCTCTACTCTGGGGAAAGAAGATTTATTTTCAGTGGGAACATCCAGATAGACGGGAAATTACCCCAGAGGAAGAATATTTCTTTCATTTTATTTTCCATCCCAAAGCCAAAATCCTGCCCCAAACAATAACCAGAGTTCAAAACCAGAGTTATCATCCTGGTTTCCCATTTAAAAAAGACTGTCATTCTGAAGTTTTAAATTTCTTCTTCCACCTTTTTCATCCACCATCTTGAATAACATCATGAATAAGGTTTGGAGATAATCATGGATTTTTCAGAATACTAGAGCAATCATGTGAAACACACTATCACTTTCCCAAGTTTAGAACAATAGCTCCCCAATGTTCTTAGAATAAAATCCCAATTCCTCCTTACCATAGGGGGAAAAACTCTATGTGACCTAGGCCCCTCTCGTTACATCCTCCCTTAGTGCATGTACTCCAGCCACACCACCTACTTCTGTTCATCAAACGTGCCAAACTTGTTCCTTCCTCAGGGCCCTCACATTTCCTGCTCCTTTCCGTACTTTGTATGGTTGGCTCTTCTCACTTTGGTGGTCTCAGTTCAGATGTTACCCCTTTCAGAGACATCTTTCCTGGGGATCTTCTTACCTTCAGTATTAACCTCACCCTGGTTTTTTTGTGTTTTGTTTTGTTTTTTTCACTCATATAACGAATCAGAACCTCCAATTTGCATATGTTTATTTTACCTCTTCATTATGTCTTTCTCAACATGCATATAGTCTCATGGGAGCAGAATCGAGATCTGGTACTTACTTTATTGCTCACTTGTGAATCCCCTGAGCCAGGAATGTCCTCACATATTTGTTGAATGAATGATGGAGTGTATGAGTGAAAGGATAGAAGAAATGCCCCAGATTGGGTTGAAATCCAAAATCTATGCCCCATAAGCTATATGGGTACATACCAGTTATCTTCACAGTGACATGGACATCAGATACTCTCTTAAACTGATGTTTAGATTAAATGAAGTAAGGGATGTAATATCCTCAGCACTGTGCTTGGCATATGTCACTCATCCGCAAGCTAATAATCACCACAATTATGATTAGTGATAATAATATAGTTCTAACTTACCTCACACTGATCTGGACAAATGAAATGTTATCTGAGTTACAAGACAAATCTCAGTACCCTTCCCACTAAAGAATAAATGAAGAAATTCAATATTGCAAAGGCAAAATCATGATCACTATTCTAAATCACTCTTGGAATTGAAGATTAAAACTAAAAGTCTTGCCAATGCAACATTCCATCTTTCATCAGGTGATCCAAACCATGAATAGTGCCTAAGCTAAGCTCTCAAGCGCATAGTGGCCAAAGGATTCACTTGCAAAATTACTTCCATACTGTCTGATATTACCATCCACCCTCTCTCCTCTCTTACCCTCTCTCTCTCGTTCGTTTTTCTCTCAGTCCTTGCTATAACTGCCAAATTCTTATTTGTTCTTATACCATTAATGTCTAAATTTATGTTGTCATTATCACAATTCTTAAAAGTAGCGGTGAAAACTCTGGAGGAGGTAGGCTCAAGTGCCCATCCTCTGTGACCTGAAAGAAGACCACCCCTGAGTTTGACTGTTTTCCACTTTTTCAAAAAAGACAGAAAGAGAGAGAGAGTGGTGGTGGGGGAGGGGAAGAGGAAAAGGGAGAGAGAGAATCCTAAGCAGGCTCCATACCCAGAGCAGAGCCCAACATGGGGCTCGATCCCATGACCCTGAGATCATGACCTGAGCTGAAGCCAAGAGTTGGACACTTAACCCACTGAGCTAGGCCGGTGCCCTGACTGTTCTCCATTTTTTAAATCATTCTTTCTCATAGAACCTCAATTTTAAAAAGACACCATAAATAGAAAGTAGTGGGATAACTCTTCTCCTTTTCCAAGGGGAAATATGAATAAACACACACATAGATCCCTCCAGACGCAGAATAATAATCACCTCCTCACTCAAGCCTTTCCCTCTTCTCCTATCACTGCCACTAAAATTCTAATAGAAATTAATAGAAGCAATATATCAAAGCCCAAAACTAATAATCTTTTTCAAGGAAAGATGATCTTGTTTTTCGTTACAGTTTTCTAGCATTTCAACCTAACTGTGCATTGTGGCTGTCCCTGTAGCAAGCCGAACATTAAATAAGGCACTTTCTTCTAGCTCTCTTTGCATTGTATTCTTTTTTTCCTGTGAATTACTGTCAAAGCAAAGATCCAGAAAGAAAATGAGTTCATGTATTTGGGGACAAAAGTCAACCCTGGCCCACTATTAATTTTTTAAGGGCTGCTTATTAATTTGGGATGATTGTAGTTTAAGTTTGTCTGTATTTATGTTAGAATTTGGACCACTCATATTTGGGCCACTTTGATAGCATTAAACCAGTCACATGGTACATGAAAACATTATGCTCAAAATTTTTTAAAAATATTAAGGGGAATGAAATAAAATTAAAGTCTGAAAAGTGGTGTATAGTCTTGAACTATAGTGAACATTTTAGCTCAATCACAACTTCTGTGGTCTGATCAAGTGATTCACATGACTGCGGGCTGCTGGCAGCTGCTGGATGGAGTCTCTTAGCTGCTACTGGTGGAATTACTCAGGTCTCCATGTGCCCACATAGCCTTCTCCTCCTGAGTTCGTGTGTCACAACTTTCTGACCTCCACTCACGATCACAGTTGTGACTGCATTTGGGACCCACCCAGATGATATCTAAATTATTCTCCCATTGCAAGATTCCGAAATTGAACATATCTGAAAACACTGTCAAAATCCGTTCCCCCCCCGCCCCCCGCAGAAAGTAGCATCACAGGTTCCAGGGATCAGGTGGTGTGTATTGCAGGGGGGTGGGGGGTGTACAGTGTTATTCGGCCTGCCACATTTCCCTGCCAAAAACAGATCAGTTCTGACTACAGAGACAAGGCCCTATGCCTGACAAATTGAAGCTTCACAATCAGTCAAATAAATCTGACACAGCAGAATTGGCAGCGAACAGGCCTGCCTCACAGCTACATCTGAAAATATAAAAAACGCCTATTCAGTTGTGAGTTCTTCTCACAAATTCGATATACCCCCAGTTCTCTGATTTCTCACATACTGTAAAATACAGCTTTTATCACACATGATGATTTGACATACCTTCTGAATTACTTTTGCAACTACAAGATTTTTTTCATTCCTTGAGAGGAAACAATGTATTGAAAGTAACAGAACCTTTGTACCCAATTTAATATCTATACGTAGATGGCTCTTACACTTCGTTGTATTTCTAGAAACCATTTTCAAGTATCTAAGAAAATGTAATTACTTTTATGCATGTTGTAAAGCCAAATTTGGAAAATAGATCAGTTTGGCATATGCATTTTGATATATCTCATGATCACATCTGTAACTCAGCAGCACTCTTTTGGAGAGAGAAAACTAAGCAGAGAATAGAACACAAAGGGCCATGTAGTAAGTAAATGTAACATGTCTGAGGGACTACAGAGTTTCCCTTTATTCTTGACCTTACAGAAATAAAAATTTTAAAAACATTATAAAGCAATAATATTAATAATTGCATGCCACAATCTGAACAGCTTAGATGAAATGCACAAATCACTAGAAAGACATAAACTACCAAAGCTGACTCAAAAAAAGAGAGCATGAGAGAAAGTATGAATAGGCCTAAAATAGGTAAAGCAATTGAGTTAGGAATTTTTAAAACTTTCCTTAGAGAAAAGCCCAAGGTGAGATGGCTTCACTGATGAATTCTACTAAAGGTTTAAAGTAGAATCAATACCAGGTCTTTAAACTTCAAAAAAATATAAGAGGAGGGGTTACTTCCTAGCCCATTCTTTGCAACTATTATTAAATTGATACCAAAACCAGACAAAGACATCACAAGGAAAGAAAACTGCAGACCAAGGTCTCTGTGGATGTAGGCATAAAAAATCCTCAACAAAATAGTAGGAAACCAAATCCCTATAAAAAATATTATATACAACAAACAAGTGGAATTTTTCCCAGTTGGTTGGTTAAACATGCAAAAATCCACTAATTTAATAGCAGTCTATCAACAGAACAAAGGATTTTAAAAAATGACCATTTCATTAGATGCAAAGAAAACTTTTGGCAAAATCCAACAGCTCTTTAAGATAAAAACAATCAACAAACTGGTAGGGAACAACCTCAACTTAATAAAGGGCAGCTATGAAAATGCCCCAGACTTCATAATGCAGGAAGATGGACAGCCTTCCCTCACATCAAAAACAAGAGAAGAATGACCATTTTTGCCACTATTATTCAGCACTATATAAGAGATTATAGTCAGGGCAATTAGGATTGGGGCAGGGAGGAGAAGAGGGAAGGGGAGGAGGGGGAGGGGAAAAGGTACTGAGCTGAGGACAGGGAAGGGAAGTGGAGGGGATACAAGGGGAGGAAAGGGGAGGAGGAAAGAAGGAAGGAAGAGGTGGGGAGGGGAGGTGGAGGGCAGGCATCCTGATTGAAAATCAAGAAGTTATCGCTATGGATAATGATATCTTGTATACAGAAAACCGTTAGGAATACACAAATAACTACTGGGACTAATAATAATAAGCAACTTTAACAAGGTCTCGATATTCAAGGTCAATGTTCAAAATAATTTGCATTTTTATACTATTAATGAACAATATAAAATTAAATTAAGAAAACCATTCCAGGGGTGCCTGGGTGGTTCAGTGTGTTAAAGCCTCTGCCTTTGGCTCAGGTCATGATCCCAGGGTCCTGGGATAGAGCCCGGAGCCTGGCTCTCTGCTCAGCAGGGAGCATGCTTCCCCCTCTCTCTATGCCTGCCTCTCTGCCTACTTGTGACCTCTGTCTATCAAATAAATAAATACAATCTTTAAAAAAAAAATTCCATTTACAATAGCATCAGGAATAATAACATACTTAGGAATGAGTTTAATAAAAGTGCAAAACTTACCTTGTAAAAACTCTAGAACATTGCTGAAACAGCTTAAAGAATATCTAAACAAATGGCAAGACCTAAGATGACACTATTCCCCAAACTGATCTACATTTTCAATGCCATTCCAATGAAAATCCCAGTTTCTCTTTTTGCAGAAACTGACAAGCAGACCATAAAACTTATATGGAAATTCAAGGGACCCTAAGTAGCAAAAACAATGTTGAAAAGGAACAAAGTTGTAAGACACACACAACCCTATTTCAAATTTTACTATAAAGCTATAGTATGAAGACAAAGTGGGACTAGCATAAGGAAAGACATACAGATCAATGGAATTAAATTAGGAGTCCAGTGATAAACCCTCACATTTATAGCCAACGATTTTCGACAAGGGTTAAATCTTCTCTTTCAACAATATAATTCAACAGGAAAGGAAGTGTCTTCAAAAAGTACTGCTGTGACAACTGAATAGCCCCATGCCAAAGAATGAAGCAGGACCTCTCCCTCACACCACACATAAAAATTAACTCGCAATGGATCAAAGACCTAGAAATTGCTTGTCCTAAATGGAAAAGCTAAGACAACAAAATATTTAGAAGAAATAATAGGAGTAAATCTTCATAACCTTGGAGTAGGCCTTGGTTTCTTAAATATGACAGCAAAAATATAAGCAACAAAAGAAAACACAAACTGGACTTCATCAAAATTTAAAACTTTTACGGTTCAAAGGACAACATAAAGAAAGTGAAAGACAACCCAGTGAATGGGAGGAAATATCTGTAAACCATATACCTATTAAGGGTCTTGTATAGATTATATGAAGAATTCTTATAGCTCATAACAAAAAGATAAGTAACCCAATTAAAAATGGGCAAAGAATCTGAAAAGACAATTCTCTGAAGAAGATATATAAATGTCCTATAAGCACATGAAAAGATGCTCAATATCATTAGCCATTAGGGAAATAGAAATCAAAGCCACAATGAGATACCACTTCCTTCCGGGATTTGGAGTTGCTGACCTGGAATCTTCCATTTACCAAGGGAAGCCAATTTCATCTATCTTGTGGTGACTATCCTGCTATGTTCCTAAGAAGCTGGTACTGTGTTATACATAACTGGAAAATACTTTTTCTTTCTTTCTTTCTTTTTTTTTGGTTTTTTTTTTGGAAAATTCTTTTTCTTAATGCAGATCTTACTACTTCTAAGTATGTGAAATGTGCAGAGTACCAGTACCCCTGTTTTATCTTCTTCGAGTAGGATTTCACTCCACAAATACCTAGGAACTAAATTCTCCTTCTCACACTTTTTTAACTAAAAGTGGGCGGGGGAGGTAGGGGAACATCCTCTTTTATCCTAAGTGTCTGAAATTGCAGAAAACACTCCATTTCACTGAGTGCTAATTTGCCAAAAGCCAATTTCATGTTTCTTCCCCCTCTGGCCTTTCCTTATGCAGAGCAATCCCATCTCCTTGCTCCAGTCCCTGGGAAATCATGGAAAAACAAATAGAACTATTAGGTGCAGGAAAATCATAGGAAAACAAATACAGTTATTGTTAAAAAGAGCTGTAAGCTTTAATACATGCATTAAAAAATGCATATTTGGCTAATTGATTATTCAGGAAATTGTCAAGTCAATGAACCCGGTTTTGTGGATTGGATTTTAGGAAATGGACTTAGAAAGTGTGTTGGGGAGGAAAATGGGGGGACACCAGGATTTGGGTGAGGGAAGTAGTAGATTGGACTGAAATGTTCCAGGAGACAAATTGGGAGTCAAGGATGTAAGCTTTCCTACCTAAAATGCATTTATGTGTTAGAAGCACAGACCAAAGACTTAGACAACTTCCTTTCTACAGTGCTCCTGGTAGAGGAGCAGGAAGGGATTAGGGAGGAGTGCCAGGGCCATCCAGGGTGGAAACAGAGTCAGCACCTCTCTTGTGTACCCAGGGAACACAGCACAGGAGACTAACTTGAGTAAGTGTTAACTGCGAAAAGGCTGAGATTTTACTCTACTTGCGAATTAGAAAAACTGAATCTTTTATAGTGGGCTCTAGGCAAGTCTTCTTGGGTTGCCCTGGAAAGAAACATCATTTTTATACTGGACAGTAAGCAAACATGTCCACTACTCCCGAGGGACACACTATCTCTATTAATCTAAGGCTCTTCATGACACAAACATCTTCGAACATATATTCCAGAACAAAAGCCACTGACGTTTTGCTCATAGTACATGCAGAAATGTAAAAGGCTGGGAAGGGTTATCTCCCAATAGATAGGATTTCAGGTTAATATTTACTCTTATCCAGCATTGTGGTACATGGACAAACAATTAGTATTTTTTTCCTCGTATCAGTGAGAACTAGATGAAAACTCTGAGGTCCTCCTTGGTTTGGAGGAAGAAAATCATAAGAGACAAAGGCTCACCTTAATTCCTAGCTCCTGGTTCTGTGCTGGCTCTTAACCATTCCTAATTCTCTGCTTTCTTCATTCTCCTGGCTTGAAACCTAACTTCTATTCTATTTCTTTTAGTCTTTGGTTAATTTCATGGCTAAATAACAATGAAAACCCCTGATATTATGTTATCAACCTGAATCTTTGGTTACCTTGGCTCACCATAGCTATTCTTTACTGAATGCCTTGCATGAAACACAATTTCAATTTAGTGCACTGTTAATTCAGCTACTGTCCAGAAGCCCTTGTTCCAGAGATAAGTTTTCAAGATTCCTCACTCTTAAATGAGAAGAAGAAGAAGAAAAAAAAGAAGGTTCTCTATGTTCTGAACAATTATTATAAACTATTATAAACTATTATGAACCAGTAGCTAGGGTGGTGGTGTTATTCTTTGAAAATTTTATCTGCAATTCCTTCATTTTGAGAGGAAAAGAGAGTAAGTATCAAATATGCTTATCAAAGGACCATAGCCCTCTTCTCACAAGTCATCCAAAAATGCAAATGTCTTATGGAGCACTGTCTCCAACAATATTCACTCATTTCTATATAATCTTGGCTTTTGGACAAATTTCCCACGAATATGCCCCTACATTAGTCACTCTTAGTAATTGGCTGACAGACACTGGGACCAAATCTGCTCAATTTTTCTTACTCAGCATTTAAGTAATCCTACTACTGACAAGACTCCAAGCATCAGTGTTGACCTCAAACATGTCTCCATGTGAACAGACCCAGCCAGCTGAACAAATCCCATAAATCATCAAGGTCTACTTCATAAAACTCAAGTGGCTTTCTCCATAAGTTTCTGTCAGAACTCTTCTACTTGTCTGAAAATCCTTTTGCCCACTCAGGAAGAATGTTAGTACTAGTGTGACAATGGAACAGACAGGAGGTCAACCACTAGACTGGCAAAGAATCCCCTCCTATAACTAGCAAAGGTAGTATAACCAAGCTTAGTATATTCCCAGCCAGCCTGCAAACTCTGTCCACTTACTTTCTCCTCATTTTCAGGCCACAGGTAGAATTCCATTATTCTTCAATTGGCCACACATTTGGTTAAAATATTCGCTATGAATTCTCACGGATCTCCCTAAAATTCTGCTAATTGGTGGTAAAGCTTTTACCCTCCCTCCTTCAAAAAGTCATGCTCCTGTCATGAAAATTATCACAAAAACCTTTGAGAACTTTGAAGAGTCTACCATTTCATTCCACCATTTGGTTTCATTCCACCAAATGGTTTACCACCATTTCATGGATGCAGATAGATGATACTGGACTCTTGGTTCAGATACAAAGGCAACATTCCTTTTAGCAACAACTGTAACTAGAGTATCCAGTAGAAAATATTATCTCTGTCATCCAAGGCTGGTCACTTTACAAATCTCCTTTAAAAGATGGATCAACATGCTTAGCGAAATAAGTCAATCGGACAAAGACAACTATCATATGATCTCCCTGATATGAGGAAGTGGAGATGTAACATGGGGGGTTGAGGGGGTACGAGAAGAATAAATGAAACAAGATGGGATTGGGAGGGAGACAAACCATAAGTGACTCTTAATCTCACAAAACAAACTGAGGGTTGCTGGGGGAAGGGGGGTTGGGAGAGGGGGTGGGGTCATGGACATTGGGGAGGGTATGTGCTATGGTGAGTGCTGTGAAGTGTGTAAACCTGGCGATTCACAGACCTGTACCCCTGGGGATAAAAATATATTATATGTTTATAAAAAAAATTTTAAAAAAAGATGGATCAAAAGCAGCAGCAATTAATACCTTGCTCAATAGAGGTACAGAACTGTGGGGGGAAAAAAACTGCTAAGAATATTTTCTCACAAAGGTATGTAATGATTAATGCAAGCAAACTACTCATGTGGAACAAAACATCCAGAGAAGAAACGGTTATTTAAACTTATGTCTGTGTATCAGTAATAAGTCCATTTAAAAATGTTATTTTCTGAAAACTGTCTGTGATTCTCATAGACTGAATTTTCATTTAGAAATTTAAATTTCCTCCAATTGCTCAGGAACTTGCTTGGCTTCAAAACTGGCAAATTTTGCTAAAGAACATCATCAAAATTGTCAGAGACAGCTCTGAGATATTAATTGTGACAATTCAAACCTCGGGATTTAAGTAGCAAAGTATTTTTTAGTGACAGTTTGGACTTCCCTTGACTTGTGTTCTTTCTTTCTTTTTTTTTTTAAGATTTTATTATTTATTTGACAGAGAGAGAGATCATAAGTAGGCAGAGGCAGGCAGAGAGAGAGGGGGAAGCAGACTCCCTCTTGAGTAGAGAGCCTGATGCAGGCTTGATCCCAGGACCCTGAGATCATGACCTGAGCTGATGGCAGAGGCTTAACCCACTGGGCCACCCAGGTACCCCCTGACTTGTGTTCTTGAAGAAGATAGTAACCTATAGTTTGGATCTTCCCTCCAGTCTTTGAAAATGGAATCTTCAAAGTTATGGGGTCGATAGCTACCATTTAAGTAGAACAAGAATACCTTTATATTTCCTTCCTTACCTGAGCTACTTATGTATTATTATGCCCTTTCTTTGAGTTAAAGCATTGAAGATACTCGCTAAAGTATGAGTCATATTATTTGGAGAGATGCCAATACTACCCAAAACCATAAACTCGGTCATATCAACATGTTCACATTGGCAAGAAGGTAGGGCAAAAGCTAATTCAGATCGCACTGGGGAAGGGGCTTGGACCACACAGAAGGGATAATGTCTGCAGGTGCCGTGTAGAAGCACCTGAGGAAGTCACAACATAGGAAGAAGAGACAAAAAGGTGATTAAACAAAGAATAAAACCCCACCTGAACACGGGGTGAAACCAAGAGATTACTGACATCCTTTTCTGATGAAGGCCTTACATAGAAGTGGGAAAATAACAAATTATATTGAGCATTGAGTCACTGTTCTAAGGCCTCTACATTTGTTATTTTATCTAATGCACAATAAGTGGCTGAAGAAAGCAATGTTATTAACCCGACTTTACAGGGAAAGCTGATATCTGGAGAGGCTTAAATGTGTTATGAGATCACCCAAGTGACGACTTGTCAAACCAGGATTCCAACGCCGCCAGTCTCATTCCTGAGTCTGACCTCTGAGCAGCTACGTAATATGCTAATAAAATCAATTGTTCTTGGCAACATTTTTGCAGCATCTCAAAATGGAAAAAGAGCCCAAGATATTTTCAAAGGTGAAGGCTAGGTTGTAGGGTTTTAGTTTCCTCACAAGGTGACGTGTTGACCGGGATGGGGCAGAATTTCCGGAATCAGAGTTTATAATAGTAAAGCAGGAATCTTGGAAGAATGTTGATGAGCAAGGTGTTAGGCTAGATCCATACACAATTTTTGTTGGACCTGCAGTTTATCTTTCAAGATGCAGTATTTCCTGAAGCAAGAAACCAGGTTATCTGTGTTTATTCTCTGTATCCTTTAATATAAGAGAAGGGTGGTGAGTTATCTTCCAGCAATGTTTAACACAGAGTCAGTAACCCCTGTGCTCTCACTTCTCATTGCGTCCATCTCAAGGAAGACAGGCTGGAAAGAAGGGATCAAGACGAATTTCCATGAAACCTCAGGATAAGTGCCTTTTTGTTTTAAGAATTAAAATTCCTAAGGAGCATAGCCATGTACACTAACCTAAGCCTTTCTAAATGACAGAACACCTTCCTGCTTGGTTGCTAATACGAATCACACAGCACATTTGTGCTTGGTCACTGCCTCCCCTGCCTCCCCTGCCGCAGATTCCGCTTGGATGCATGGCATCTGTGCATCCTGCAAGGAGTTTGCTTTAAGCTGCTGTGAACAGAAAAACAAACAAACAAAAAAACTACCCCCCCCAAAAAAAAAACAAAAACAAAAACATAGGGATCCTGTGGTCTCTGTGCCCACTAATACAAACTACTGTGAACTTCCATTTGAAGCAAACCTGGGCTTGATTTTCTGTTCTGACTTCCTCTGAGTATGTGATCTGGAAAATTTAACTTCTCCAGACTCCAGTTTGCACATTGGTGAGATGAGGATAAAAGTGTGATATCATCTGCCTCACTGGGCTGCAGTGAGAACAAACAAGATAATGCATATATAACTCCCCTTTGCTCATAGTAGAAACTCAAATAATATTAAGTATATTGAGTATTATTATATATGTGTGTTTGTGTATATACATACATACATATGTACAGTAAGTATATTAAGTATTAAGATTAGTGCTGATTATTGTTCACTTATTATTACTGTTATTAATTTGAGACTGACAAAGAGGAAAGAAAGAAGCACACATGGTAAAAGGGTTACAAGGAGGAACCTGGTACTATGCTCACAACCAATTAACCCTAATGCACATTCCTTATTCTGAAAGGTGTCACACTCCTTCAACCTGTAACTTGAAACTGTTTATGCAACACTGCAATAATATTATATACTTTGGGGTCTTTCCATCTATACAGCTATATGCAATATACACCTACTTTAAAATTTACATTAAAAATAAAATTCAGTAAGCCAATAATTTTTAAAAGACTTGCCAGAATCCAATTATTCCTTCTGCATCCAAGATATTGAACTCATTATTATAAGCCTCGATTCACTTGTAATACTATCAGTAAAGTTCAAAATTCTTTCCTGCAGCAAATTTTTTTTCTGATGAGAAGCTGAAGTTGACTGAAGATAATGGGAGTTGGGTATGAGTGAATGATGTCAGTCTTTGGTCTCAGATAAGATTCCTTCTACTTCCTCCTCATCCAAGGAAGCTTCTTACTTGCTTTCCTCTGAAGGCAGAGCACGGAATACTGATGAGACAAGGCTCCATCTAACCTCAGAGATGAATGTGTGGACAACTCACTTGGATTTTAAACACAGAGTTTGCATTTCCATGGGGTCAGTTAATCTGTCAAAACCAACAACAATTTTCTTTCCATGGACAGAACAAGCCAGGTCCCGAACCATGTGCCCTACTGGGATGTGACTTGTATATTTTTAGTACATTCAGCTCCTTTTTATGGAGAATGTGTTTGAAGTTGTTGACAAAGAGAAAAAGGACAGAACTGAATTTCATTGGAGACGTACAGGAAACAACAAAAAATAGTAATTACTACATTCTGAGAGGTGAATTTGGGCTCTGTCTTATATTTTAGTTTCCTTCAGTATATACAGAAAGGCATGTATATACACTCTTGCCAATACTGTGGATTTTTTTCTCTCTGCTTAATGGAAATTTTCTACAAAACCCATATATATTTTTTTTTTACAGAGAAATATAATAGTAGGGCTCTGAATAAGACTTAGTTGTTAAAAACAACCAAGTGACAGGGACATCCGAATGGTTCAGTCGGTTAAGCATCTGCCTTCAGCTCAGGCCCTGATCCCAGGGTTCTGGAATCGAGTCCTGCAATGGGCTCCCTGCTCAGCAGGGAGCCTGCTTCTCCCTCTGCCTGCTCCTCCCCCTGCCTGTGCTTGCACGTGTTCTCTCTCTCTCTCTCTCTCTCTCTCTGACAAATAAATAAATAAATAAAATCTTTAAAAAAGAAAGTGGCAGAAACTCAGAAAAATTATAAATTGTATTTGTTTTCTGCAGGTAAGGTAAGCAGGTGTACTGATGCTTGGGAGATGGATGGGGAATGAGCAGAGAGGGAATATATTCACAAAAACACACCTCAAAAGCAGGATTGTGCTTTCCCTCCTTCTCTTATCCCCTGGGTCCCTGACGTAATGCAGAATCCTACTGAGTGTCCACACACATACCCTTGAGAACCCAGAAGAAGACAGTTTCCAGCCACGACCCATTACACCTCCAGTGTGCTCAATCACCGGACTATGAGTTTCTCCACCCAGGACTTCTTTATACTTGTATCAAGTAACACATTGTTGATTTGTGAGGTTTTTTTGTTTTGGTTTGTTTTAATTTCACAATTAACGAGCATTATTTCCTTTCCTCTCCCTGGCATGAAAAAAAAAATCAGATATAGCTTTATAAATGAAGAGGTACCATCACTACAAAAGCTGTTTCTTCGATAGACTTGGCAATTAAAATGGTACCACGTCTGGTACCATTGGGCATAGATTGGACTTGCAGGCATAGAGTTGCAGGCATAGATTAGTGATTCTCAGCAGGCGGTTCCTGGACCAACAGTATCAGTGACAACTGGAGACTTGTTAGAAACAGAAATTCTCACCCAAGGCCTCCTAGATCAGAACTTCGTGGGTAGGCTCAGCAAGCTATGCTGCAATAAGCCTTCCAGGGAATTCCGATGCATGCAATGTTGAGAACACTTGCCTCATTACAGCTCTGACAAAATGGAGGAGATGTTTTGGAGAAGGAAGAATATGCGTGCTCACAGTGTGCCACAAGCACCAGAAACGCAACTCAGAAAAACAAGAACCAAAGGGGTCACTGACTAACAAAACCGAAACTTCTAAAAGCTGGTTAAATTGTTGGACAACACTAAGGACCCCATTTCCTTCTGTTTCTTTTCTATGCTCCTCACCTTCCTCTTCTTTACCTTGAAGTAATCAAAACAATAACCTACGGTCAAGAGATGCAGATAACTTAAATGTGCAGCATAAGAATAGAGGGAAAAATGTTAGTTGTTGTCTCAGGCTAGTGGGACTCTGGATACCTTTCACTTCCCTCTGTTTATAATTCTGTGTCTTCAAATTTATCCGCAAGAATGGGTATCACATTTGTACTTACTAAAATCTGAGAAACAAGGCAGTTAGGAAAGAAGGGACACAGGAAGACAAAATAGAAAAGGAAAGGAGGAAAGACTGAAAGACAAAAAGAAAAGGAGGGAGGGAATGAAGAAAAAGGATGAAAAAATTCCTTCTTTAAAAAATGTTTTTTTTTTCTTATGGATTTCTCAGTAAAACAAGCACATTCCCTTGGCCTTCACAAAGTACTGAGAAAATCGTTATCATGGCAGATATGACACAGCACCTACATCCGTGCACCTGTGTTAAAATAGACCGGCCATGTCAGCATGTGAAATCTGTGTGGTGTCTCATGACTTTCATTTGTTTTTATTTGAATACCAGGCAGGCAAATAGTATTTTCCAGAATGGAAAACTGTCTGCAAAAATTTTAATTACATTTAATAAACAATGATTGTTTTCTACTCATAGCAATATTATTTTCATGGTTTTCTTTCTTCTGTTTTGAGATAATAACAAGAATGGTGTCCAGATGGCTTTCATGCACTTTCAATAACTCAACATTTATGTTTTTGTAATGTGTCAATTATCCAGCAGGAGCCTCTATAAGTAATAGAAAAAATGCAGAGAGAAAATACGTTATCCTGTATTTCATATGAAAAAAGTATACCTTTCATTAAATTGTGATCTCATTCTTCAAAAAAAAAAAACCACTAAAATATATTTTTCATAACAGAGGCAGATCCTGGTGACACTCCATTATTAAAGTACAATTATGTGGTTCATATTTCATGGTACATTCTAGAAACACACTTTTTTTTTTTAAGGGAGCCAATAGTCTCATTTATACTAGATTATAAACTTTCCTGATTAAATGTGCATTTGATTCACAAATCAGTTCCCATTCAATGACCTGATTTAAATCTTTCTACAACTTTTTATTTTTACTGAATGCTCAAAAAATTGTTGGTCTTATGAGGTGTCTGGATGGCTTAGTTGGTTAAGTATCTGCCTTTGGCTCAGGTCACCTGCTCAGCGGGAATCCTGCTTCTCCCTCTGCCTGCTGTCCCCCCTGCTTGTGTCCTTTCTCTCTCTCTCTCTCTCTCTATCTCTGTCAAATAAACTCGTAAAATCTTAAAAAAAAATTGTTGGTCTTACAAAAAAATTTCTGCTCTGAAGCAAAAATGTAATTCATATTCAAATTTTTTTCTAGTGTTCAGCCCAGGCATCTTGGCTTCCCATTATGCTGCACTGTGATGTTCTGTACACACTGGCAACATGCCCAGAGGTGTGAGAGGTGCACTGTTCAAGTAGGATAATAATACTTAGAGAACACTCCAAATTGTTTCCTCCTTGGGAATCCTCTAGACACCTTCTACAGTAAACACTTTGTTTAAATCAGGTGTTTACAAACCTGACTGACCATGGAAACTCTGATATACATAGTAACTATTCATATCTAGAATAATTACCATTCTATGGATCATATCTGATAGAATTTTGCTTTCAACTTTACCTTACCTTCTCTCTATAAAAAACTGCCCGCCTCATGCTAACATATAAAACTTTTAGTGACTTAGTAATATAATTTTACGGAAGGAATTTGCAATGGACCAAAGCCTTCTAAAATGACGTGTGGGAACACAAATGGACACTTTAATGGTTGAATTTCCCACCCTGGGAGAGGACCATATAGGAAATAACTGCGTGTTTCAGTGGTAGACCTCAATCTAACCCACTAAACCACACACACACACACAAATGATGAACTATATACTTTGGTCAAACAGGCACTACCAAAGTTACCAAATAAACATAAAAAAATACATATTTTTAGAATGAGGTAAGTTCAAAGCCAAATAAGACTATATCTCATTCATGAGTAGGGATGGATCTAGTGCAACATCACTGTGCCAATTTGATGCACTCAACAAGTCCTTATCTCTGACCTGCCCTTCCTTCCCTCCTCCTTCTTTCTCTCCTTCCTTTTTTTCTTCTCTCCCTGTTTTCCTTTTTCCCTTTTGTCTCCACAAAGAAATACATCCCTTCTCCTATCAAACCAAGGGAGTGGAAACTGAGTCAGCATGCTCGGTGGTTGGGCTATCTGCAGACTTCACTGCAGCTCTAGACAAGTCTGATCACCCTTCTGAAGTTGGGATCTTGACCTTCCTTCCACAGAGTCTGGGATCTGAGCCCTGAGGAGGTGTCACAATAAGGACATGTCTCACAGGTGTGTCCCCAGGTTTATGAATTATGCCCCATCAGCCTCTGCTTTAGATCTTGATTGACAGCTGTTAAAGGTCACCGGCAATCTATCTTGGAACTATACCCTGCTGCCCACTGTGTGTGCTGTGGGAGCAGTTGGCCCTGCTGCCCCACACCTGGCCTCGAGAAGGCTGTGAGACCATAAATCAGACCCCACATTATAAAGGCTCCTCTCAGGTAGTTCTTCCTTCTGTCTCAGGGGGATTCTCTAGGATCTCATACCCTGCCTCCATTCTGGAGACAATACCCCCAGCCCTCACTGGAGTGGAAAGTGTTGGGGGTAGTGGAGTCCTCCTGCACGCTTGGTCCTCCGCTGGAGGGTATTCTGTCCCACTCATCCATATGCTCCTTTCTCCTGGGCCTGGACTATCGAGGATGCTTGTCTCCCTTTGTTTTAGTTGGGGTTGAGCACAGCAGTGGGTGTCCTCTCTTCTGAAGGTCAAGTCACTTATACTTTGTTATATAATGTTAATTTTGTCCTCAGCTCTCAGTTGCTTTAAAAATAAACTATGATTATATCACTTGTTTGGGTTACTAGTGTGAGAATCACAGTCTCTTATCACCTTCTACATCCAAAATGGAAGTGAGTCTTTGCAGCGCACTTTTTATTCAGAAAAGTTCTATTCTTAGAACTCAAAGTGGGTCACAAATCAGATTTATTCCTCATGTACCCTCCAGAATTGAAAAAAAAGCGAGCGATTAAGAAAATCTACAACATAAATGCTCTGTGGCTTATGACAGATTCCCTCAAATTGTGAATTTTGTGCTTACACTCAGCGGAGCTAGAGATGAGTTTACTTAATTAGAATAAAAAGGAGAGAAAACAGATGAAGAGAAGGAGAAAGGAAGAAAAGATTACAGTTTAGCCAACCATACTTTTGGCAAAGTCTTTTTCTTTTGTATTCACCTCTGGGATTGGGATAAGGGCCACATGACCCTATGAACATGGCTTCTACTTCACTGTGTCCATAAAGGATGGGAATTAGGCTGACAAACACTATCATCAATTCATACAGTTAAAATGTTTGACTCAAAGCTTTTTACAGTGTAAACTATATATACTCTTGACATTCTCACTCTCTGATCCTTAACAGACTTTTCTATAGTTACAGGACCTCGGGGTAGGAAGCAAAATCCTAACACGTCATCATTACATCAACCGAAAAACATACAGGAGATGATAATTTATTGTAATTACTGACTGAGCCAGAAATACAGCAGTGTGACATTCAAGGAAGTAAACATTGCCTAAAAATACAAACGGTAGGTTAAAATCACTTATATAGACAATGGCAAGGATTTTTAAAAGATCTATTTATCCATTTGAGAGAGTGAACAAGCACAGGGAGGAGCACAGGGAGAAGAGAAATCATCAAGCAAACTCTCCACAGAGCATGGAGCTCAATGCAGGGCTTGATCTCATGACCCTGAGATTATGACCTAAGGCCAAACCAAGAACTGGACACTCAACTGACTAACCCACCCAGGAACCCCTAAAATGGCAAGGATTAGCTCAGAAATGCAGAAGTAAAAATCAAAATGCATCAGCACAGGCAAGTCCCTTTCCTGGTCATTCTGGTCAAAGGTCAGAGGATGTGATAAAGTTTAGTAAGCATTAAAGTTTTCCTTCATATCTTTTCACGGCTTGAATACTCATCTGTTTTTATCAATGAATAATATTTCATTGTCTGGATGAAACCGTTTATTTATCCATTCACCTACTGAAAGACGATCTTGGTTGCTACTCAGTTTGGGCAATTACAAAGAAGGCTGCTATAAACATCGGTATGCAGGTTTTATGGTGAACGTGTTTTCAACTCATGGGTAAATACCATGGAGAGGGACTGCTAGATCATATGGTAAAAGTATGCCTAGCTTGGTTATAAAAACAAAAACAAAAAACTGCCAAATTGTCTTCCAAAGTGGCTGTGTCACTATGCATTCTTCCAGCAATGAAGGAGAGCTCCTGTGGCTCCATCTCCTTGCCAACAGTTGGTATGGTCAGGATTTTAGATTTTGCCCATTTTAATAGGTGTGCAGTGGTATCTCGTTTTAATAAGCATTTCCCTAATGACATCATTTTGAACATCTTTTCATATACTTATTTACCATCTGTATATACATATTCTTTGGGGAGGTGTCGGTCATATTTTTTGCTCATTTTTAATTGACTGCTGGTTTTCTTATTGTTGAATTTTAAGAGCTCTTTGCATATTTTGGATAATAGTACTTTATCAGACATTATCTGTTGCAAATATTTCCTCCCATTTTGTGGCTTGTCTTCTCATTATCTTGACTATGCCTGTTTCAGAGCAGGCTAATTTGTGTTGTTTTAAGCTATTAAGTCTGTGGTTAATTAACACTCTTTGTTACAAGAGTGATAGAAAGCAAATATTGTAGGTGATTATAAAATGATTCAACTAAAACTCATCTTTGAGAATTTTGAAACACCATATCATATGAGCTCCCTTAGCTCTTCTAGGTAAGAATTTCCCTATTTCCAAAGGAAACAAAAGCGAAAATGAACTTTTGGGACTTCATCAAGATCAAAAGCTTCTGCACAGCAAAGGAAACAGTCAACAAAACAAAGAGGCAACCCACGGAATGGGAGAAGATATTTGCAAATGACAGTACAGACAAAAGGTTGGTATCCAGGATCTATAAAGAACTCCTCAAACTCAACACACACAAAACAGACAATCATATAAAAAAATGGGCAGAAGATATGAACAGACACTTCTCCAGTGAAAACATAAAAATGGCTATCAGACACATGAAAAAATGTTCATCATCACTAGCCATCAGGGAGATTCAAGTTAAAACCACATTGAGATACCACCTTACACCAATTAGAATGGCCAAAATTAGCAAGACAGGAGACAACATGTGTTGGAGAGGATGTGGAGAAAGGGGAACCCTCTTACACTGTTGGTGGGAATGCAACTTGGTGCAGCCACTTTGGAGAACAGTGTAGAGATTCCTCAAGAAATTAAAAATAGAGCTTCCCTATGACCCTGCAATTGCACTACTGGGTATTTACTCCAAAGATACAGATGTAGTGAAAAGAAGGGCCATCTGTACCCCAGTGTTTATAGCAGCAATGGCCACAGTTGCCAAACTGTGGAAAGAACCAAGATGCCCTTCAACGGATGAATGGATAAGGAAGATGTGGTCCATATACACTATGGAGTATTATGCCTCCATCATAAAGGATGAATACCCAACTTTTGTAGCAACATGGACGGGACTAGAAGAGATTATGCTGAGTGAAATAAGTCAAGCAGAGAGAGTCAATTATCATATGGTTTCATTTATTTGTGGAGCATAACAAATAACCTGGAGGACAAGGGGAGTTAGAGAGGAGAAGGGAGTTGAGGGAAATTGGAAGGGGCGGTGAACCATGAGAGACTATGGACTCTGAAAAACAATCTTAGGGTTTTGAAGGGGCGGGGGTGGCAGGTTGGGGGGAACCAGGTGGTGGGTATTAGAGAGGTCATGGATTGCATGGAGCACTGGGTGTGGTGCAAAAACAATGAGTACTGTTACACTGAAAAGAAATAAAAAATTAAAAAAAAAAAGGAATTTCCCTATTTCTCTACGGCCATTTCTCAGACAATATCAATATTTTAAAAAATTTTTATATAAATTCCAGCTAATTAACATACAGTGTGATATTAGTTTCAAGTGTACAACATAGTGCTTCAACACTTCAGACATTACCCAGGGCTCATAACAAGTGCACTCCTTAATCTCCATTTATACCCAGATGTTACTTAAAAAAGGTGAATATTTCAACTTTTTTCATTTATTTATGTCTTCTGTTTTGATTATCTGGGCCATATTCACAAATCACTGATCATCTGCTATCTAAATTTTGTTTCTAGAAGTCTTTGGATATTTTCACTAACGTGGTAGTCAATTTTCATTCTGAACAAATACAAAATGAGAGATATTTTTCAGGACTTTGTATCAAAGTTACACTCTGAAATAGTATAGCCCTATTACTGACCTTCTGCTTTCACCTCAATATTGTTTGTTTTACTTTGTAAACAAGGTTTTGTACTTCAGGTCCAGGGTATGTCAGAAATTCAAGTCTTTAAGGAAAGGGGCTGTGTGTGTGGCTTTTGTGCCTTTAATTACAACAGAATATTATAATTAGATACACTTTTTAGTATATGAAAATCCAGGCCCATCTTTCTTTTAACTTTTAATATTGCCAATATATTTAAGGTTTAATACAGAATTTTAAAAAGCAATTAGGAATTACTACAATTTAAACACATTATATCAGCTAAAAACATAGGAGGCCCCAAACAGGTATAAAATTAGATGGCATATTTAAGCACTGCCTTTTTATGTACTATAACAATAAGAAAGTATGATTTCAGAAATAGTTAAGACCTGACACAAAGAGTAACTGCACTAAAATTCACTTAAGAACACATTCAGAGGCAGATGTGGGAAATTTTGTAAATTGGGAATTTGGTTGTCTTATTTGTATTTTCCTCTTACTTTCTCATCCCTTTAAAGCCCCATCTGCATTGCCCTAACATGTTTTCCTACAGGAAAAATTCTGACCCTGTGAGTTCTCTACTTGCTAAATGATTTATCCCAAACCCTGTGAGGAATGTTGGGCTCTAAATAAACTGGCTCCAATCTACCCAACCAGCATCAATCTTTACCACCGTTCCTATCCATAAACCCTGCTCTCCATCAAATGGAGTGACTCACCCCTCCCAGAACACGTGCTGCTTTTGCATTCCCCCCTCCCCACTGGTCACACTTTCTCCTGAATACACTTCTTCCCTTCTCTGGTACATTACTGTTGAATCGAATACCATTCACCTGAAATCTCACTCTCTCTCTGGAGATTTCTGGATGTTTCCAGACGTAATTAACAACCATTTCCCCCAACTTCCTTAACAATGCAGTCTCAACTGATTTTTGTACCTTCACCTGGTGCTATTTATTACTTTGTAAAATGTCCTATGACTCCACTAGATCAGGACCTCCTTGACCAAAAGTATATATTGTTCATATTTGGCACTGTGATAATACTCTGTAATAAATAATGCGGACAGGCTGAGGTGTGGAAGTGATGAATGACTGTATTGTGCACCTGAAACTAATATTACACTCTATGTTAACTAAGTGTAATTTAAATAAAAAACTTGAAAAAAAATCTTTGTTAGAGGCAAAGGGGCGTCCTCTTCCTCATCTGGGAGGAAGACCACTACTCTGTGAAGCACCTTTTTTATTTCTATACTTAACGAATCTTTGTCTCCTTCTCTAAATGGCTTGCTCTTGAATTCTGTTCACCCAAAGCCAGGAACCCTCTTGGCAAGGAGCCTGAGATGCACTCTTGGGGCCTCAGTCTGCACGGAATCACAACCACATTTATTGTTTGTGAAAATATAGTTTCATTATTTGGTAGAAGCCTTGAGATTAACTTCAAATAGTTGTCCATTTAGGAAAAATAATACAGTCATTTAAAATTATTTTTATTTCCTAATTTTTTATGTTTGTTCTCTTAGGATTTATGTGATTTCTTAGCGCACACACACACGCAAGCATGTGTGTATGTGCTTGTGTGTGTGTATGTGTGAGAGAGAGAGAGAGACAGAGAGAGAGAGAGAAAGAGAAATGAGCTGAGTTTAAACTCCCCTGCGCTCTCACTCTCCATCCCTTATCTAGCCCCCTCTTGCTCAGTGACCACTCAGTGGGCTTCTACTGTAACACCTGCTCTCACATAATAAAAATAATAGTAGCAATCATTCACTGCACTTATTATGTGCCAAGAATAGATACATGCTTTGCGCATATTAGCACATTTAATCTTCACGACTACTGTAGGTGGTTGGCACTTTTATCATCTTCACTTTATGGATGAGGAAAGTAAGGCACAGAGATGTTACGTAATTTCCTTCCTGAAATTAATCTATGTTTTACTTTATTCCCTGTCATAGACAAGGTCTACTTATTGTAAATAGGCAAAAGAAGTTTCTTCCAAATGGCACTGTGTTTAGACACACCTGGGATAATGCTCCAAACATGTCATATTTACCACCTATGGCTACAGCTCTCCAGACATCAGTCTTTATGTTTACATGGATAATGAGAATTTAGAAAAAATCTCCATGTCACAAAGTTTTTTTTAGCTAAAAACTACTTGAGAGCTTATCATCAGAGAATATACTGCATGACTTTTATCCATCTCAATGACAGAGGGGAGCCTGGGTGGTTCAGTCTGTTGAGCGTCCGACTCTAGGCTTTGGCTCAAGTCAGGATCTCAAGGTCTTCAGCTCATGCTCCCTGCTCAGTGCACAGTTGGCTTGAGATTCTCCCCCTCTCCTGCCCTTCCCCCCACTCACACACTCTCCTTCTCTCAAATGAAAAAATAATCTGTAAAAAAAAAAAATGATACCAACTCAGAACTCTTTATAAATTCACTTTTAGAGTTCTCTTTCTTCTAATGCTCAACAAAGATGTGTGCTGACTCTAGTTCCTTCGGAGGCCACTGTTCTGTGTAGTCTGGTCTCCGGGCATTCCACCACCTTAGCAAGTGTTAAGTAGCAAAATATAAACTTTGATTCCATTGCCAATTACATTCTTCTTTCCTTAAATACATCATCCTCATCTTAGATTTCTTGTCGTGGCTAGCATCAGAAATTTCCTATACTGTTTTCATATGATATTTGAAGGTTTTCATCCTGCCTTCTCCCCTGCTCATGCCCTTGACCCACCTCTGTGGGGCGCCCAGAAAGCCTCTGATCTGGGTCACCAGTCAGGAACTATGGCACCCACAGCATCTCCCCCTATCCCGGAGGACAAGAACACAATGTGGAAAGACAAGCAAAGCTGAACGGATCCAATTCTGACATCCGTGTGGCCAGCAACAGACTCTCCCACACCAAACACAGCGTCAGCAGGCACCTCACTGCCATTCGAGCCAGCAGCTAACCACTGACATCTTCCAGGTGTTAAAATATATTAACTTGGGATATCAGAAAAGTAAACATCACAAGGAAACATTCACTCATATTCCACCATTCTCTTGAAAAAGGCCCACACCTTTTGAAATGCGACTCCTCATGGAATATAAATTATATCACAGGACTGTGAGGGTCAAATGAAATCAAGGAAATTTGAGATTTATTGCCTGGTACATACTAGGAGATCCAAAAATATGTTTATGGGAAATAAATGTAAACAAGTTGTGAAAGTTCTATCCTTACTCATACTCTTCCTCTCTGTCTCTGTCTCTCTCTTTCTTTCTCCCTCTTCCAGAACCAGTGTTTCTGGTGAGGTGGACAGAATAGAACCAGCATTAAGTGCATTCGTTAGGAGGTCTTGAAAGACCCCTATATCCCTATGGGTAAAATTGTCTCTAGAAGGCCATTTTCCTAATTTGTAATTATTTAATATCTACATTCTTTTTCTCTCTCTTTTCTCTACCTCTTTATTTTGCCTATTATTTCCTTTTCCTCATTAATGATGAGTAAAAAACATTTTAAAATGTATTTTATTTAGTTTTTACTTTAATTTTTAAATATTTTCAAGAGCATTGATTCAAAAAAGAACTACTTACACATTTTTACATGTGTAGATTTTTATTTTGTGAAATTCAGATCATATCATAGACATAGGGGTATTTGCACTGCCTTTTTCACTTAAAATATACTGTGGAAAAAAAATATAATGTGAAAAATTTTCCCACCCTCTCACATGTTTATTTACCCAATTCATTGCCTACACCATGAAGTTACTGGTAGGATTAATTAAGATAATGTTTAGAAAGCACTAATATATGTCAAACACTCAATACATATAAGCCATTACTTATAAAATATTATTTTTCCTTTTTTATTTTTTTTCTGTTCATCTCTTTCTTCTCTCTGCTTTCTGCCTTTAATATAGAATATGCAAGCCCTTTTGTCAGGCTCAGTGTCACTGTAAGGAGAGAAACCACTCATTCTGACTCAAGGTAGGGACACAAGGCCACACAGGACAGTCTGGCAAAATAAAAAGGACTGGCTTGCATTTAGAAAACTCCAGACGAAGAACTGTTGCAGACAGAGAGGTCTAGACCTGGCAGGCAAATAGGGTAAGACCGCCGCCCCTCAGGCACTCTCCCTGAGCAGCAGGAATGGTAAGGGTTGCTCACGGTGCTGGAGGAAAATCAGCGTCTGCTTCTCCAGGACAAATGAGTCTTCACCCGAACTCCGAAGAGCTGTCGTGTCCAGTCATCATCTGCACAACTCCACTTCCTCAGGATAAAATGTCTTAGCTACTGGAGATTTTCTGGGTATGTGGATTCTGGTTAAATGTCATTGATTGGGACCCGCCGGAATCTGTCTGTTTGACCATGTCATCCCAGCTCTGCTGACAGAAAGGATTTTCCTTTTGCAAGACCATTTGAGTCCTAATATCAGCACACCTCTGCCTCTTGTCATTGCTTTAGGTACAAGCTCTTCCTTTTTAACTTTTTTTCTTTTTCCACTCACAACACCCTTGAGTTAATATACATGTCTTTCCTGCCTGGCCCCACTATAGCCTGCCTCTGGGACATTAATTAGCTTAATAATTAAGATTAATTAGATTATTACTTTAGGTCACTGACATCTGCTAGGAAATTTGATCAAACGTTGGAAGGAAACAAAATTTGTCAACAGAGCTCCAAGAATCCCAAATGGGTAGCTGGTATTTGGTTAATCTAGCTCCAGATCACACACCCAGCAAACGGTAGAATTAACACTCAAGCTCAGACAACCTGCTCTCAGAGGTCAACATGCTTAACTAGAGAATACGGACTTTCTATAAACAGTGAACATTATGGTCAAGCCGGTGAATGCTGTTTACTTTTCAGTAGTTTGCATTTACTTAAAAAAACTGTAATTACAGAGCGCCTGGGTGGCTCAGTTGGTTGGGTGTCTGCATTCAGCTCGGGTCGTGGTCCTGGGGTCCTAGTGTCGAGTCCCGCATCAGGCGCCTTGCTCGGTGGGCAGCCTGCTTCTCCCTCTCCCACTCCCACTGCTTGTGCTCTTTCTCTCTGTGTCAAATCAATAAATAAAATCTTTGAAAAAACAAAACTGTAGTTATAGAATTTTGTGAGAAATTTCCACAGTCAATGTTAATCTTTTTTCTTACTGGACAACCCCTATTCCTTCCCTTAGAAGTAATGTAAGGCACTGTTATCCTTAAATGTTGCATTAAAACCTCTGATGCAATTAACTCCAAAATGAAAATGAGGGAGATTTTCTTAACTAAAAAGGGCAGGATCATTGATACAAAAGTCATTTCTCCCACTCCCCACCTCTGGCCTTGAAGGTATTGAAAGTTTGAATAAACAATCATTGATATTGCTCCTTTGCCCAAGAACATTTCCTGGCAAGCATGCCTGAGCTCTCTTTGTAATTGACTTCATGGGAGCAAAACACCTCCTGAAAATTAACATGATTATTAAACCACTTCAGCATTTTTTTTTCTAATAAGTTGTAATAATGACTTGTGGAAATGAAAAGAAATTTAAAAAAAAATATCTTAGTGAGGTGTGTGGGGCTGGAAGGAAAGATAAAGAAAAAACCCACACACACATATTTAAATGAATATATATAGCAAATATAATGAATATATATTGATATATATAAATAACCGATACACATATATATAACTGCAATTGACAGAGGCTTCTTGGAAATTCATTTCTGGAAGTATTTGCTTTCTGAAAAGCCCATTTACAAAACGCTAATGCTATTAAAGCATTAACCCAGAGCACAGATAGTATCCTTGTGCATTCAAAATAAAGTTTGACTTTCATCGGACTTCTCAGAGCAAAGGATATACAGAGTACATTTGCAGTTAACGTAGTTGTTATCATTTACCCGGAGAAACATTCCTGTGTTAACATGGACTCAAGAAGAGCCCCTTTTCCTGTCAGCAGCAAACAGACCTTAGCATTTGCTAAGAACCTCATCAGCGTCCCACCTCATGACACAAAACACAAGGGGTAATGTTTGGAAGTAAATTATGGCCTAATTCTCAAAGGCTTAAATGAGAGGGGTGGACCCATGGATCAAGACAGGACACCCTCTTCCCTTTCAACTGGCTACATCTGTGCTGGACCCAATAAGGAGGCTCCCTGATAGGTCAGCTTCAAGGCTTCTGATCTATTAGAAAAGAACATTTTAAAAAAGAGTCACATCAGTTTAATTCACATGAAAGAGTCAGGTTATACAGAGAGCAAAATTCACTGATCTCATAAATAGAAACTGATAAATTCAAAAGGGCTTAGTATCCTTGAATTTTAATCTAGGGAGAATAGCTCACTTTAATGCTGGTGATTTTCAGGCTTTTTATCTGGTAGTTGATGAGATGAGATGAGCTTGCTCCAGGATTCTGGATAATCCTGTCCCCTATGACGCCCTTGGAAATGTGTGTGGGTTGACTGCAGAACTGCATCTAGGATGAAGACTGGGAAAGCAAAGTTTGCAAATGATTTCCCTGCTACTGCTCCCCACAGAGGGCCTGGCACAGGCTTTATACCCACAGTGGTGAATGTGGGCTTGACTACAACATACTTGAATATTACAGCTGAGATGTATGATTTCTTTTTCTAATTTCTAATCACTGCAGATATTCAGTTTTCCCTAGAGAGGACTACTAGATTATCATTTGAATTACCCACTGAATCATACACAAGGAAACAATGGCTAATGCTATTTTTAACCATTTAGCATAATTCCTTCTCTCATTTTCAACTCACTTGAATAGAAGAACATTAAAATTATAATAAAAATAGCTTTAGTTGGAAGCAAGTCCTATTCAAAAAATGTATATAGGAAAAGCTTCTGACTTTCATCTGGCCTTGACATAGTAGATATTTCCAATAAAAAAAATATGGTTTCTGATTTGCAGGGATCAATCACTGTCTTTAGATAACAAGCATCTTGTCTTCTGTACCCTGAGTCACCCGGTAGCAGAAAATGCAAAAGCCTGTAATACAGGTAAGCAGAAAATGCAAAAGCCCGTAATTCCCATCAACTGATGGGAAAACTCCATAAATACTCAAAGAGGTACACAGTCATCTGGGCCCAAATCTAGGCCACAGACAGCAAAGGGGCAAGAAATGGTAATTTTCCATCAGATGGAAAGCAGATCAGCCTGCTCCTTTGACATGAAATGTTTAGGAAAACCTTCTCAGAAAGGCTAAGATTGGATTTGGCCCTTAAAGAAGAGAAACAAGTCTGATAAACAGCGATGTGGAGAGACGGGTGTCCGGGACTGACAGCATCGCTTGATAAAAGATGTTGTCCAGGTCAGAATAAACAACACTGCAACAGAAAAGCTAGAAATTTCAATGGTAGCACAATAAAGCACTATTTGTCATTCACGTCAAAGTCTTTTACAGGTCATGCTACCTTCCTTCATACTGTAGCTCTGCTATTTGGAGCAGACAGCTCTCGGGTCATCGGGCAGAAGCAACCACAGGGCTTGGCATGGCTGCAGCAGGGGAGAGTTACGTGAGGGGTGCCCCTGAAAGCTGATGACCACCCCTTCTCTCCAGAATAGACGGTTCTCTGAAGAAGAAACAGAGGGCAACTTGAAAATAGAACAGGGTTGCCAGTTGGAGAGTGCTTAGAATCTCAGGCTGAGAATTCATTTTATCCCACAGGTTCAGTACTGCAGACACTAGCCTGATATAAGATCCTCCAAAAGACACCAAAAAGAAGGAAACAGTGCACAGTGAGAAAAGAATAATATATCTGCCACTAAAGATGGGAATCAACATGGCGATTAAAGAACTACTTATTTTTGCTTCTTCAGAACTTAATTCATATGCCTGGTGGAGTCACTCACGCCCCAACACGTTATCATAGCTGACACTGGACACTAATAAACCGAGCGGCAGGTGTGCGCGGTGGAGCCCACTAGTGCAGGATGCACCTGCTTCTAGGTCCCAGACTCTCAGGATGTGCTAGTGAACAAAACAGAAAAAGTCGCTGCTCTCACAGAGTTTACATGCTGTCAGAGGGAAATATTTTGACTTTTGACTTTCTTAAACTCTGAAGGGGCCCAAGAAATCCCAGCCCTCAATGTGAATCACAGTCCTCTTCTTTGAAGGGCAACTTAACCAAAGGCCACAAACTCGTCAAACCACCTTCCCCAGAGTCAGTGCCCTCCCAACCCCTTCTTCTAGGGCTCGGGGCTTCAAGGAGCACCTCCCTGCTACACAAAGATCACGAGCTGAGGGAGAAAGAGAGGTCCCTGTCCCAAAAATGCTGACACTTTTGGCGCTCCTAGCCCACATTGTCCCTCAACCCTTGAACTGGTAGAATCTGATGTCCCTAATGCACACCCCCATGACGGTCTAGCCAGACAAGCATCTTCTAGAGGGACAGTGGGGATGCATGATCTCTCCACCCCATGTCCTCTATCTTCAGTAACCTACAAACCTCAGGACACTAAGGTCCATGAAGTCGTGTGTTCCCTAGACAATTCAGAGTCCCCCCCATCCCCTACCTCGGTACTCCTTGGGCCCTTTTACTGCCCGCCCCCTGCTTCCTAATATATTGCTGTTTTCTAGTTACTGTTAGAACTCCTGTGTTTGTCTTCTCCTAGACAAGGTTGTTGAGAGCAGTTGTCACTTTTGTGTCATCTATGGTCCTTACCAAAGTACCTTTAAATTGAATACTAAAGACATGTTTACTGAATGCTGTTCCATGGTGCTGGGAAAAGAGTTCACAAAGACACAAAGTCATTTACCACCAAGTGTGTAAGTAACGCCGGAGGTTGTTGGGAAGTTATCAAGTGCCTCCTGGAACAATCTCAGCCCCAAAGTGGACTTCTGGTCATGTTCCTCCCAGGCCTCTTCCCTACACACAATCGATGCTAAATCTCTGTGGCACAGTGGTTATTGATCTCTCAAACCCTGTGGAGAAAATTAATGAAATAGGAGGAGACTCAGTGTGACTGTTGGTGGGGAGAGGCCATGAGACCTCCTGGAGGCCCCTAGTCTCTCTGAAAGCAGCTGAGGAAAGATTGGGGTCACACAGGGTACCGGTGCCCCCACCCCTCTGGGAGACGAGGGCCAGCCACTACACAAAGAGATCCTGATTAGAGAGGGTCAGCTATGACGATGCTTGAACACATCTGGGAGCACAAGGCTTAGAAGGATAGAATGAGCACAAGGAAGTGTGTGATATGCACCGTTGGTGACATAGACGTCTCCTGAATTTAATTCTGTCGTGCTGTGAAAATTTGCACTTTACAAAGACACAAGTTTCCCCCACCAAACGTACACATTATCTCAGGGAATATCTCAACCAAAGAGGAAAGATCAGAATTCCTGTTCAATTACAAGGTCGGGTCCCTCCTGCCACCACAGAGTTAGGAAAAGTCCCGTTATTTAAAAACAGTAACACAATCACCTCTTGACACACAGACACATAGCTCTCTCATGTAACATCAAAACAGCAACAGCAGGGGTGCCTGGAGGGCTCAGTCGGAGCAGCTGACTCTTGATTTCAGCTCAGGCTGAGATCTCAGGGTCCTGGGACAGAGCTGTGCATGGCACTCAGTAGGGAGTCCGCTTCTCCCTCTCCTTCCCCCTGCACTCTTTCTCTCTCAAATTAATAAACAAAATCTTTAATTTTTTTTAATTTAAATGTGACAATCAAGAAAGAGCATGGCTATGGTCAAGTAAGAATGGGGAACTCTGCCACAGTGGCTCAGAGCTAGCTCCTAGATGCACTGACGGGGGCTCAGAACCCATCTCTGATCCCATTTCTGCCACATGCAGCTGCATGACCCACAGCAAGTTCTTTACACTTCGGAGACTGACTTTTTGTAACTGTAAAATGATGGTAACAATAGCTATTGTTATCTAATTATCTGTTATTATAAGGATTAGATGAGAAAATCAGCGGGCATATACCAGTGCTCAAAGAATATTAGCAAGCAATAGAGTGAAGAACAATAAATATAACTCATCTAGCATAAGGATTTGATAAAGGAAGGTCAAGCATATAGGTAAGAACAACTAGCACAGAAAGGACATCTGAGAGGTGTTGGGAATCTTTCTGGAACGTACAAGTCAAACCAGTCTGGAGGCAGGATTATAAGAGTAGGGGTCTTCTCTTTTTCACCACTGCATCCCATATTCTTAGTGAAGTGCTGAGGAAGTACTTGCTAAAAATAAAATACAGAGCACTGGGTGTTATACGTAACTAATGAATCATGGAACACTATATCACAAACTAATGATGTACTATACAGTGGCTAACTGAACATAACAAAAATACATACATAAATAAATAATAAAAATTAAAATAATAAAAAAGAAATAAAATATGGGCCCTCTAATAGCCAACATGCTATTGAAGGAGAGCAACATACAGGGGTGACAGTACTCAACTTACTGACTTGCTATAAAACTACAGAAACAAGACAGTGGAGTTTTGGGGAAAGGAGAGGCAAATAGATCAACTCACCAGAAGAGAGAGCCCAGAAGCAGAACCACACAATTGGGCCGACTCATCTTTGGCAAAGGAGCAAAGCAACCCAATGGAGAAGGGATCATTTCAACAAACTGCGCTTGGACAACCAGACATACATCTGCCACACACACCCCCCCAAAAAGAATCTAGGCACAGATACTACAGATAACTTTCACAAATATTCAAATAAATCATAGACTTAAATGTAAAATGCAAAACTATAAAACTGAAAGGAAATCTAGGTGACATTTTTGGTGATGACTTTAAATACAGAAAAAGCAAAATGCATAAAAGGGAAATCTGATAAACTGGACTTCATTAAAATTAAAAACATTTGCTCTGTGAAAAACAGTTAAGGGGATGACAGTTAAGAGGGTGATAAGATAAGCCACTGAGTAGCAGAAAAATATCTGCAGAATACAAATATTGTCGAGATCTGCTATTCAAAATATACAAAGAACTCTTAAAACTCAACAAGAAAACAAACAATCCCATTTAAAAATGGACACAAGACCTGAACAGACACCTCAACAGAGAAGGTGTAGATAACAAATAAGCATATGAAAAGATGCTTAACATCTCATGTTGTCATGGAAGCTAAGGTAGGATAAAGGCCCATGGCTCCACACCTACGGAACCGCTAGGATCTAAAAGCACTGGCAACAGTGAAAGCTGATGGGGACATGGAGTCACAGGGACTCGGAATCACTGCTGCTGCCAGAGCAAAATGGCACAGCCACTTTGGAAGACTGTAGTTTCCTACACGGCTAAACAGACTCCTTGTCCTACACTCCAGTAATTGTGCTCCTTGGTATTTACCTAAACGAATGAAAAACTTAAGACCACATGAAAACCATACGTGAATATTTATAGCAGCTTTATTCATAATTCATAACTGACGAATCTCAAAACCACCAGGGTTGTCCTTCAGAGGGTGAATGGATAAAGTGTGGTCCATCCAGACGACAGAATATTAGCCAGCTCTAAAGTGAAATGAGCTATCAAACCACAAAAAGAAAATCTGTAACTTCTCTTTGGTTTTTGTAGAGACTACAAAAGGCCTCATTATTTAAAAAGCATAATATACAACTGGAATTCTCTAACAAAACATGATGCATTAAAAATGTTTCATGTAATTTTTATAACCCAAATCTTGACTGAGCTGAAATAATGTCTGAATTGGCATCTGGCTTCACACCAGTGTCCAGAAAACTTGGTTGGCAGTAAGACTGCCAATTAAACTTAACTTAGATGGTTGGTTCTGGACTCTCTTAGGAAGAGCTCTGTCGTCCTTGTGGGGATAGTCTGGTTCGTTTGCCCTTATTGCACACATAACACCTAGTGACTCCTCCAGGAATACAGAACACTTCCAGGATGACCAAGTCCTCAGTGAGAACCAGACAGTAGGAAAACCCATGTCAGCTGCTCTAATTACTTATTTAAGTATTCCTATTTAAGATTATTCACATTCATTTTCTGTGAGTACAGTTTTCACAAAATTCCTGAAAACTCTTGTGTTTATCAGTATCCATCTTTCATCAAGGTATATATACTTAACAGCACTTGGTCAAACAAGCATTAAAAAGGCAATGCACACTCCACCAAATATTTCATTTTTTTAACCTGTGTTTTCACATGATTTGGGACACCGGAGATAACTAAATTCAACTCAGTCCCCACTCAAAAACAGGGTATGAAAACTATTCACAGAAAGTGTGAACTTAAGATGATTGGTATAGCAGTATTCTAGTGAAGACAACACCTTCCCAAGGACAATGCCCAATGTGACTGTCTTCCTTATGAAAGTAACATACGGCAACTTCATCAAGCTGTCCCCCGTGGCTAACACAAATCCCACAGACAGTAGGTTGGCCTGGAGCTAGATGAAGAAACTGTTTCAGATGTCGATTCAGGTTATAATACCTCCCTGGCATGCCGAAACACCACTGGGATAACAATAATAATAACAACGTCTAATTCTTACTGAGAGCTTACCCTGAGTCAGACCTCTCTCAGCACTTCACCTATAAGTCACTGGATCATTACAACGGTGCTGTAAGTAGGTACCGCTGGCTCGTCTGCAATGGTTGCCAATCTCCATGGTGCAGACACTCTCATCGTGATCACCATGAGTTTCAGGCTCCCACTGTGCCATCACGGAACGTGGAGCTGGGAGAGGAACAGTAGCACACCCCCTCTGTTGTACTAGACCAGTTAGGTAAATGAACGTCTGTGTCTACTTGTGTCTGGGGAGCACAGGCAACAGTGTAATATGCTAAAATAATTAGCAAGTGAAATTCTGAGGATTTATACATTTTGTTCTTAAGATACTTTATAAGCCGTGAATTTACAGAATTTTTCAGTAATGACTCCCCTTAATTGACTTACAAAATTCCTGAATGTTTAACAATCCATTCCTGTGGTTTTAGTATGGGCTGGTTCTGAACTGGGCAGAGAGCTCAAGCAACTTGTTCAAAGACAAGACATAAATAATATGAAGTCTGTGCCTGCACACTGCTTACAACAACCCAGTGACACAGACATGATGACTTTCTCCATATTATAAGTGAGGAAACAGGTATGAAAAGGTCACACAGCAAGACAATGACAGCAATGTATTCAAACCCACATAGTTCCGGAGTCTCTGCTCCAGTCACTACACTAGAATAACACCTCAGTGTGTCCCAGCTCAGCAAGAAAATATGAAAATCATGACAAAAATTTCTCTACCTTTATGTTCTAACATAAAGCATTAGATTTAGTAATGAGAAAAAAAAAAGAAAATAAGTCAGAATAACTGACATTTTCACCTCAATGTTCTTCTCAAAATGACTTCACAAATACTCAGTGCATTGGACCATTTGATCTTAAAAGTATTCTTAGTTTGTCCTTGTTTTGTAAGTGACAAAACAGAGAACTAAGCCCGTAAGTGACTCATCCACGTTGTAGCTAGAAAACGGTGAGGATGAGCACCAGCTCAGGATTTACTTCATAAATGTGAGCTCTGCAGAGGGAGCTGCTCAATTTCACAGCTCTAGAGGAGTGCTTCAAGCCTGCATATATAGCATACAAAGGTAAGAGATCCATTCTTTGATGTAATGGCCTCCGGCAAAAAATGTTCTGTTACTGGCAGTGAGACAGGAAGCGATCAACAAGGGAGACTCCATTAGCTTACTGGCCCCAGAGCCCCCTCCCTGGCTGGGTGTGGGGGGAGCCCCCAGGCTCAGGGCCCCTGTGCCACGCCGGGCACTCTGAGAGATCCCCTTCCCAACTTCAGTGGACCGCCCCCAGGTCCCCAGAGTAACAGAGCCCTTTAATTATGGAATCAGTGGGAAAACAGGTTCACTATTCTGAAATTTAGTGCATCTATTTTTATAGATGCACAAAACTTCACTGCTTCTTTTGTCTACCATCTACATTCCACTTTAACGTTCTTAAAAAACAAGCAAACAAAACCTCTACCTCTAACTAGAAATGTGAGTACTTGAGACTATAGCCAAATGCAAGTAATACAAAGTGTCATGAAAACTTCAAATGCATCTTGTTCTTCTACAAGAAAGACAGAACGGGGCAGAATTTTTGTGTAATGAAGAATTTAAACTGCTAGAGGATAAGCCCCACAAAGGAAGGAGCATCTGTCTATGTTGTTTGCTGGGGTACTAGCATCATGCCTGACACATAGTAGGTGCTCACCAATCATGCTAAAAATGAATGCTCATTTAGTTACACATCTAAGTTATTATGAGAATAAGGTCTTTTTCACATCCTATATTGTTTTATTAATATGGGAACTCAACTGACATTCAATTCAATGTTATAACTGGACTTTGGATTTAGAATGCAGCTATGACTCAGCACAGCTAAAACATTATATGCTGCTTGTTTTCAAAATTGAAGTGGTACCAAGAGAAAGAAATTCCTATTGGAGGGGAAAATTGGTTAGATTTCTTTAACAGTGATAGGAGTTGAAAATTAGAAAAGAAAAAAAAAAAACCCTATAATCACACAGGATTGGTCTCTTCTCATTCTTTTCAAAAGACATATCCCTGATTTGATACATGAATTTATTTAATAAAATCTCTTTTTAATTGTAAGAACAATTATTGTAATGAATCATGGTAGGCTATATAATCCAGTAAAATGACAAGAGATGAAATACTCTCAATTTAAACATTTCCTCATAAAGGAAGGAGAAGAGAAGAAAGGGAAAAAGAAAGAATATGAATTAAAAGTAAAAGGATCCAGCATTTTCCTCATAGAAAACTGAAGAATTGATTTCAAAAGAAAAACTAACTACTGGAACATGATTTTGTTTTGTTTTTATTTTTCTTTCAATTCAAAGTACAAACTACAAATAACAGCCCATTATTCTAAGGAAACACAAAAAAAGAAAGGGATGGAAGTAAGCCAGATTCTTAAAAATAGTTCGGGGTTTTACTTAATGTATTATGGTTGAACAAGAAGACAGAACCAAACTCTTATCCCAATGCAAATGCAAAATGAGAATGATGTAGACATCAATAATCCAAGTTTACAAAGAACAGTGGGTTATAGGTCCAACTCTGTAATAATAAACCACTGACCCTGGGAAGCCATTTTTACAAAAGTAAGTCTCAGTTCTACCACAATAAAACAGAACACTATGGTGGGAAACAATGTAAGTCCTACATTCCTAGTCCTGGCCAACTCTGAAAAGACAAAGCAAGGAAAACTGCTGTGAAATTCCCATTATGATCTCAGTAGTACCAGATCTTCAATGCTGGCATTACTATTTTGCAATACCATGAGATTCTCTGTCCCTTGTTCCCATTAGGAAACTTCGCTAATTTAAAAGACTGAAATCTAAACAAACATCTATTAAATGACTAATTTATGTGCCCAATACTGCCAAGAGTAACAGAAGATGAACAACAGAGGGAGCAGCAATTTCTGCTCTCAATGTTCTAACATAACTATCAGAAAAATAAGAAAACCCAAGTAAAAATGGCAATTAATTAAGGACACTGTAAATAACCAACTTTTAAACTAGAGACAAATGCTGTAAAAGTCAGGAAAGGACACAAGTATCTGGGTGGCTCAGTTGGTTAAGTGTTTGACTCTTGATCTTGGCTCAGGCCTTGAATTCAGGGTCATGTGTTTGAGCCCCATGCCCAGCATGGAGCCAAAAGAAAGAAGGAAGGAAGGAAAGAAAAGAAGAGAAGAGAAAGAAATGAAAAGAAAAGGAAAGAAAAGTTGGGAAAGGACAAGCACTGATGTGATAAGATCATTTATCAAAGTATTAACTGGCACGTGTTCCTCGTGGTCCGTGCCCTCACCTTGGGTACCCAGGCTTTTAAGTCTTTCCCACTTCATCCAAGATGTCATTTTCACTTGATGCTCTAACTAACTCCTCCTTATAAAATGTGCTGAGAGGTCAGCATGCTAGAAAATCATACTATCACCCTGCTGACTTGGACCGCTGACTTAGATAAATACTCCTTTGTTTCGGAATTTATCAAGTGCGCGAGTGTGTGTCTGTGCTCCAGCCCACAAGTGTCTTGAAGGGATGGGTCTCGCAGAGATATGGAGAAAAACACAAAGGCACCAGCATGTGAATTTATAATCCATCCTCATTCTGTTCTGTCTGACCCCCATAAGTTGCCTGGCTTTAAAAGCGTATCAGTAAAAGATGATGAATAGCAGGACGGGGCTTGTCAAGTCATCATGTCTCTCTCCAAACTAACTGAAAACTCTGAGATTCTCTCAAAAAGAATACTAACTTGCTTTGTTCTGACTGTGGCATCGTTGCTTATGATGCTACGATGTTTGAGGACCTGCCGAAAAGTGGGAGAGGTTTGGAAATCTGTGCTCTCCTATTTCAGAACAGCGTATGTTCCTATAGCTGGACGCATTATCATCTGCACTGCATTTTACCTACCAAAAACTTGTGTGAATGGGAAGAAAGCACAGAGCCTGGAAGTTAGAGAAAAGAACAGGGCCGGGTGGTATGGTTTACCTGGAATCCTCCGAGAGACATTAATCGTGAGGGACCCTTACACAGCCAATGGAAACAAAAACTCTGTTTATATAAGAATGAGCAACTGAATGTCACCATCTTCTAGATGAAAAGGCCCCCAAGACCCTTCACCTTATTCTGTTTTCATTCTATACTCACTATAATTTGATGATAATGAAAACTCTAACCAAACTAGGGAATTTCACCATTGCAGGTCACAGATAAGAATACCCTTCATTGTCAACCAATATTCACCTTCTTACTCATTCATCAGGATCTTGTGAGTTTAGTAAGGGTGACCTGGCATCCTTACTCTAGTCAACACAGAGGGTGCTAACAAAGACCAAATGGTGGACTGCTGATAAATTATACCAAAGTATTGGCATTCAATGAGACCATTAGTAGCCAGGCATTCAAATATCCTCTTTTGATAAACTATACTCATTATCATCGATTATGAAACACTCTGTTTAACACACACACATACACACACATACATATATAGTATGCACAAATTATAAAATTACAATTTGAGGGGTTCCTGGGTGGCTTAGTCAGTTAAGTGTCTGCCTTTGGCTCAGGTCATGATCCCAAGGTCCTGGGATCAAGCCCTATGTCAGGCTCCCTGCTCAGTGGAGAGCCTGCTTCTCCATCTCCCTCTGCTCCTCTACCTGCTCATGCTCTCTCTACTAAATATTTTTTAAAATTATACTTTGATAAATTATATTAATAAATTATAAGTTATAAATACACAGTTTGATAAAATTTCACAAACTGAATGCACTCGTGTAACCAGAATCCAGAAAAAGAAAACTATGATCATTTCAAAGTCCCCTCATCACCAAATCCCATTTCAGGATAATCAGAATTTTGACTTAACTACCATTGCTTAATTTTGTCTGTTTTTTACCTTCTAAAGATAGAATAATAAAGTATATGCTCCTTTGTGTCTAAATTACTCTCAATTCCTTCACTCAAAATTATATACTCTAATCATCCAGACTGTCATGTATACATTTGTCTATTAGAATTATTCAAACCCTATATATAACAGAGGACTGCACGCATATACTACAGTTTCTTCTTTTAACAGACATCTGTGACTTGTGTTGTTTTCAGTTTTCGAATATCATGAACAATGCTCCCATGAATATTCCTTGTCATGGCTTTCCTTAAGCATATATAGACATTTCTGTTAGTGGAATTCCTGAGGCATCAGACATGCCTGCCTGCAAACACCTTTCCAAAGCAAAGGTACAAATTTACACACCCCCACCAGGAATATGTAATAGTTCCAGCCACTCCACATGCTTGCCTACTTAATCATTCTCCTTTAACTTTCAATAATATATTTTTGTGTTTTTCTAGCTCACTGATTTCTTTAAATGTTTTCTTTTTTTTTTTTTAAGATTTTATTTATTTGACACACAGAGAGAGATCACAAGCAGGCAGAGAGGCAGGCAGAGAGAGAGAGAGGAGGAAGCAGGCTCCCTGCTGAGCAGAGAGCCCAATGTGGGGCTCAATCCCAAGACCCTGAGATCATGACCTAAGCTGAAGGCAGAAGCTTTTACCCACTGAGCCACCCAGGCGCCCCTCTTTAAATGTTTTCAATTAAAAGACACTTTATGTACTTAGTACTTTATGGCATAAGTTTTGAAATTGGTCTTTAGTATAAGAACTTTCTTGACATAATGCAGTGTGTCAAACAAAGGGTAAATGTATCTGTTGAAATCATCACTGGCAAATGAAAAGTTATAATAATCATTTTCTAGCAATTTCAGCTATATAATAAAATGGGAAAGCTAGAAACCTCATTTTCTTCAAAATGAAGGAAAAATTTTACTAGACTGGGAAAGATAGAATCATCTTTTCAAATGTATTTTTCATACCTTTGGATAGGAAATTTAAAAGTTTCTAAAGGAAATTTACTTACAGTTAACAGTTACTAAGAGATCACCTTCATTTTTAGAACACAGCTGCTGAAATGAGAATCTTTGAATCTGAAAATAAATGCTAGATGTAAGTATGCACAATATAGAAAATGTAAAATGCTACTCTTTCTTCTATCTTATTAAGACTAATGAATGCATTTCAAATCAAATTCCGCTTTTATAACAATGTTCCTATCAGTCTTAAGACTAAAGCAAAACCTACAGTTTCTGGAATTAATCTAACACAACTGTCATCCTGATGATGTACAACTATGTGCACACTGAGGGTTTTTTGGCAAAACCCAGAATCATTACTGAATAGATATCCCTTTAAGCATATACTGACAAAGACCACTAAACCCCAGATCAAGATAGGATCTGAAAATAATGCTTCTGCTCCACAAGAAATAGAACATCTAGTAAACATGGAAAAAAATGTATTTTAGTATCAATTTAATAGCTTTTTGCTTTTCCTCTGTTTTCTATAAACTAGCAAAAAGTATTTAACCCAGTCTTCACTACCACTGATGTTGCAGGAATGTACGCACAATGGCAAGATCAGACAGCAGCAATAATGCACCACCATGTTAACTTTAAAAGGACATTTTAAGAAACATTTGCCCCCAGCAGAAGCAAACATTAGTTCCACTGACTCTTAAGTTGCCATAGTGGGTTTTAAGAAGGAAAACAAAACAATCTTGAATTTTGTGAAGACCATGTGGGCTACAGCATGGTGTATAGAACCCATGGAGAGGCTGTGGTGGGAGCAAACACACCCTCACTAGGGTGTGGGAGTAACACAGGTGGATGACCATGTTTGAGCCACGTACCCGGGAAGGTGGTGAGTGTGGTCTTATTCAGAGTTTAGCCCAATGAAAGAGCAAAGAGAAACCTCTGGCATGTTGGGTAGGAGGTGTGAGAGTCTAAGAGCTCTCAAGGAGGGCCTCATACTCTTTCAGACAAATGAGAACAAGAGAGGGCTACTAAGGAAGGGGTCAGGGAAAGGAGAAGGAGCCAAGCTGAGATGGAATGCTGGGATTTGACTGAGGACCTGAGGATTTCTGGAAGGCTGTGTATATACACAAGCAGGGCCGGAGATGTGCATTGAAAAGTCATTTGCATGCACAGAAATCAGTTGCATTTCTTTACACCAACAACATGACAAGAAAGAAAAATTACATTTCCATTTACAATTGCACCCAAAACCATAAGATACCTAGGAATAAACCTAACCAAAGAGGCAAAGAATCTGTACTCAGAACTATAAAGTACTCGTGAAATAAATTGAGGAAGGCACAAAAAATAAAAAAAATGTTCCATGCTCATGGACTGGAAGAACAAATATTGTGAAAATGTCTTTGCTACCTAAAGCAATCTACAAATTTAATGCAATCCCTATCAAAATCCCATCCATTGGGGTGCCTGGGTGGCTCAGTGGGTTAAGGCCTTTGCCTTCGGCTCAAGTCATGATCCCAGGGTCCTGGGATCAAGCCCCACATCAGGCTCTCTGCTCAGCAGGGAGCTTGCTTCCCTTCCTCTCTCTCTCTGCCTGCCTCTCTGCCTACTTGTTATCTCTGTCTGTCAAATAAATAAAGAAAATCTTTAAAAAAAAAAATCCCATCCATTTTTTTCAAAGAATTGGAACAAATAATCCTAAAATTTATATGGAACCAGAAAAGACCTCAAATAGCCAGAGGAATATTGAAAAAGAAAGCCAAAGTTGGTGGCATCACATTTCCAGACTTCAAGCTCTATTACAAAGCTGTCATCATCAAGACAGTATGGTACTGGCACAAAAACAGACACAGAGATCAGTGGAACAGAATAGAGAGCCCAGAAATAGACCCTCAACTCTATGATCAACTAATCTTCGACAAAACAGGAAAGAACGTCCAATGGAAAAAAGACAGTCTCTTCAACTAATGGTGTTGGAAAAATTGGACAGCCACATGCAGAAAAATGAAACTGGACCATTTCCTTACACCAGACACAAAAATAGACTCAAAATGGATGAAAGACCTCAATGTGAGACAGGAAGCCATCCAAATCCTTGAGGAGAACACAGGCAGCAACCTCTTCGACCTCAGCCACAGCCCCTTCTTCCTAGAAACATCACCAAAGGTAAAGGAAGCAAGGGCATAAATGAACTATTGGGACTTCCTCAAGATCAAAAGCTTTTGCACAGCAAAGGAAACAGTCAACAAAACCAAACGTCAACTGACAGAATGGGAGAAGATATTTGCAAATGACATATCAGATAAAGGACTAGTATTCAAAATCTATAAAAACTTAATCAAACTCAACACCCAAGGAACAAATAATCCAATCAAGAAATGGACAGAGGACATGAACAGACATTTCTGCAAAGAAGACATCCAGATAGCCAACAGACACATGAAAAAGTGCTCCACATTGCTCGGCATCAGGGAAATACAAATCAAAACCACAATGAGATACCACCACACACCAGTCAGAATAGCTAAAATGAACAAGTCAGGAAATGACAGATGCTGGTGAGGATGTGGAGAAAGGGGAACCCTCAATCACTGTTGGTGGGAATGCAAGCTGGTACAACCACTCTGGAAAACAGCATGAAGGTTCCTCAAGAAGTTGAAAATAGAGCTACCCTATGACCCAGCCATTGCACTACTGGGTATTTACCCTAGTGATACAAATGTAGTGATCTGAAGGGGCACATGCACGCAAATGTTTATAGCAGCAATGTCCACAATAGCCAAACTATGGAGAGAACTTAGATGTCCATCAAGAGATGAATGGATAAAGAAGATGTGGTATATATATATACATATATACATATATATATATGTGTATATATACACAATGGAATACTATGCAGCCATCAAAAGAAATGAATTTTGCCATTTGTGAGGATGTGGATGGAACTAGAGGGTATTATGCTTAGCGAAATAAGTCATTTGGAGAAAGACAATTATCATATGATCTCCCTGATATGAGGAAGTTGAGATGCAATGTGGGGGTTTTGGAGCGTAGGAAAAGAATAAATGAAACAAGATGGGATTGGGAGGGAGACAAACCATAAGAGACTCTTAATCTCACAAAACAAACTGAGGGTTCCTGGGGGGGACAGAGAGGGTGGTGGGGTTATGGATATTGGCGAAGGTATGTGAGTGCTATGAAGTGTGTAAACCTGGTGATTCACAGACCTGTACCCCTGGGGCTAATAATACATTATATGTTAATTTAAAAAATGTAAAAATTTAAAAAAAAGAAAAGTCATTTGTGAGTAGTTAATATTTAAATCATGAGACTGGATAAAATTCCCAGGAGACTCAGTGTGGATGGAGAAGAGGAGAGACCCAAGGATTGAGCTCTGGGGCTTCATACCCTCAGAAAGCGTGGTGTGATGAGGAGCCACCATAGGAAACAGCATGGAGAAGAAGCCACCAGAAGGTACAGAGAGAAAATACAGAGAACCACAAGCATGGTGATCAAAGCTTTCAGAGGAAAGAATGCTCGTCAGCATCAGATCTTGCTAATCCATTGAGAAGAGGCTGAGGACTTCTGGATTTATCGAACAATCTCCCTGAAGTTTATTTACATTGTGTTGAGAGTCAACAGGAGCCAAGTTTGAGAAACACTCAGAGAACAAAAGTAGCTGGACACAGTGAGTAAAGCCAACTCTTCTGAAACATTTTCCTGTAAAGAGAGGCAGAGAAACAGGACAGAGATTGGATGCAGTGGAATCCAGAACATTTTTATAAGACAGAAAAAACAAAACAAAACAAAACAAAACAAAACCACCATGTTCATGAAAAAGGGAGAGGGCATGGCTGGAGCTCATCTCTTGGGTGGTTCAAAAGGGAGAGAATGGAGTATATATGCAAGGGAAGGGATCGACCTGAAATGAAATGGTGGACACATCCCCCAAAGTAATAAATCATCAGCTCTAGGCAAGGATGGAGAGAAGGTATGGGAGATTTGTGAGGAGAGAACAAAGTATCCTAATTTCCTCTGAGGGGAAGTGTGAACCACCAGCCAGGGAAACACAGGGCTTGCTGGTCAGCACGGAGAACCCCTTTGAGTTCAATGATAGTTAACATGAGGTGAAAAGAGACTTTCTGGGTTTTCCCTTCATCCTGCCCAGTGGCACAAAGGCAAACACAAGGTCGGCAAATGTTGGATTTAACCACAGCTGGCGTTGGACCTTGGTGGCTGACTCCGTCTTTTTGTATCTCATTCATGTATTCAAGATGAGCCACACTGTACCCAAACCACTCTTGTTCTTCGTATGCAAGGGTCCCTCTTAGGGGTACTCTGTCATACTTGCCGGCCATACACTGTGCCCCGAAGCATGCTGAGATTTCTCCTTTCATTCTTAATGTTTTAAATATTTTTATCATATTATCATATCTATCAATTATTTACTATCAACATGGTCTTGTTTCTAAGCCAAAAAAAAAGGTACATAAACTCAAGGAAATACATATTCCTTCCCTTCTTGATTGCTTTAACATAACCTAAACACATGATGGACACCTTATAAAGCTAACAAAATTTTGTTTTAAGGAGATTAAAATTCTTAATCCTAGTGAAACATATTTTCACGTATTCATGAGGCCTACCAGATTGCTTTGCTATGCCTTCCTTGCCCCACGGCAATGGGTTAACAGGCAGCAGGGGTTGGCTGCCTTGTCATTAGGGATGTCATGGGGAAAATTTGCTCAAATGTACTAAGACCCCAGACATTATAGGGTGCTATCGCTTCCATTCCTAAGGGCAATTCTGATTCGAAACTTCTTCTCCTACCCAGAATGTATTAAAAATCAAAGTGCTCTATATCCTTCTTTTTTTTTTTTAATATACCCTTGATTTTTCAGATCATTTTTCAGTTTTATTTTGAAGTCATAAAAATATGGAAACCAAGTTTCTTTGTAACCCTAGGCTTTGCTCAGAAATGTGAAATCTACTTTAGATAGTTGAACTTAAAAGATTTATAAATTATACTCCATGTATAAATAAATAAGACTCCATGATAAATAAAGCCTTGAATCTAAACAGAACCTAAGGAAGTACATTTACAAAAAGAAATACCATATTCAGTATTTTTCTTCAGAGTATATTCCTTCATAATTCTTTTGCCTTTGTCTTCTGAAGTGAAAAATTTCAGAAACAGAATGAATTTGTCACAAAACTCCCTGAGGCTGGAAACCATGACCCAGAGAAGTTATTTATCTTGGTAGATTTTCCAACTGCAATGAAAATCTATTCTCTAATTCGAAAGAATCACATAATCTGGACTGGAGAAAACCACTCCATCTTCCACATTAAATCATTGTTAGACTCACTGACTTCTTGCAAACATCTTTGTTACTGTACCTGCTAAGGCTGTTGCACTAAGAACCAGTCACCATTATCCGGAGAGAAGCTGTCAAACGGACCAACACTGGTGAAATGTAAACGCTCATGGCTCTCAGCACTCTGAAGCAGTCTGACTGTCTCTGCTTTCTCTGACAAGTCACACCACAAGGACTCACACAGAACAGGTGTCATTGTAGCTGGGATGATCCATTCCTTCACTTGGGTATTCAATTATATAAAATTGATGCAAGCCTATTTGTTTATCCTTACTGCATTTTCCTCAATTGAGGACAGCAATTTTCCTAGCCTGTAAATATATTTTAAAATTTTGTTATTCATCAAATGTATCTTAGCTTGGTTGTAATCACACATAAAATAAAAGTTCTCTCTCTCTCTCTCTCTCTCATCTATCTATCTTCCTCTAAGTGTTAGAAACATCTAACAGGGAGGCAAAGTGCTTCCTGTGACCCTCATGGGTCTTACTATTTAATGGATTTCTAGTTCCTCATCCAAGTCATTAACTTAAAAATTTCCAAATGAAGCAGGTTCACAAAATAGCTCATGCATCAGCTTTCCTGGGAAGTACTCTGCCCTCTGAGGTTAAAAAAAGTGCCCTATGTGGGGCACCTGGGTGACTCAGTTGGTTAAGTGCCCCACTCTTGATTTTGGCTCAGGTCATGGTGTCAGGGTCACAGGATTGAGTTCTGCATCTGACTCCACATTCAGCAGGGGGTCTGCTTAGGATTCTCTCTCTCCCCCTCCCCCTCTGTCCCTCCTTTGCTTTCTTTCTCAAATAAATAATAAATCTTAAAAAAAAAAAAGTGCCCCACATTGTTTTTCCAACTGCCCAACATGCTTAAAATTCAGCTCACAATCTGACGGCAGCCCACATCATTGGTCCTGTGACAGCCTTTCTCCCCCATAGACTGGTGAGTTACTTGAGCACAAGAACCATGTCTGTCCATCTCAGAATCTCAGACACTAGGCACCATGCGCAGCCCATGCTAAATGCCGAGTCAATTCTTACAGAGCTATTGAACTGAACAAAATATGGGGCAGGTACAGAGAACCATAACCTTATATCCATTTACTCGACAATAAATTCTGCAGTTTTCTTTTGAACCAACACTGTTGAACTAGGAAATCCAGCAACAAATTCATCAACGTTTGCTGCATTTAATATATAATTTTCTCTTCATAGACTTTTCATGAGAAATATTCTTTCCAAAATCTCCAATTCTTTGCAAATCTCTCAGTCAGTCTTGTGTGGAGGCTCTGGCTTATGACTTTCTTTCCTCCCTCCCCTTCTTCTTCACCTGGCTGACTACTGTTCACTCCTGAGTTTTTTTCATGGAGAAGACCTGACCCTTGTTAGACAAGATTGAGAGTGTCTGCCAGGCATTTAAGTAAGAAACCTGGTGTCCCTGTCATGACACATGGTTTTGCAAATACCTGTCAAACTGATTTCAGTCCTATAGTCTCAGCTTCACGAGAGCAATCTCCATGTTAATCCTCCCAGTTTCTATGTTCCCAGTGCCTAAAATAAGATGGTATGTCTCACAGAGAATATATTACCTGAAAATAATTCTCCAAATGAATTACTGCAACCCTATTTCATAAATCATCACAGATACATTTTCTGAATAGCTAGTGACTCTAATTTAGAAGAAAAATTCCTCAATGTTAAACTGGATACAAAAATCTTAGCTCATGAAAGGTTATATGCAATTAAAATTGCAAATGTTGTCTTATTTGTAGGTAAATGTATAGAGAACATAATCTCTATAATGTGACTTCTCCTCATTTTTTTTCAATGTTTTATTTCAGTATCTTCCCACATGAACCTATTGCCAAGGAAATAATGCATGCCCTTCTCTGATAATCTGACATTGTATCAGACTGATTTTCCTTAGGCTGTTAAATAAATTATGTCTTTGTTACTGATCATTATAATTTAACTCTTTTCTTTAAAGATTTATTTTATTTATTTACTTAAGAAAGAGAGAGAGAGAGAGAGAGAAAGAGTGCGTGCACAGGGGGAGAGGCAGAGGGAGAGAGAGAATATCAAACAGACTCTGCACTGAGCACAGACCGTGATGCAGGGCTCCATCTCATGACACTGAGATCATGACCTGAGAAAAATCAAGAGACGGATGTTCAAATGACTGAGCCACTCAGGTGCTCCTGTTTAACTTTTGTGGTAGTAAAGTTCTTAAAGCATTATATCTAGCTACTTTCCCTCAAAATGGCAGACTAAAATCATCCAAAAATATTGATGAAACCCCTCACTTCTCCCTGCCATTACTGCTAGCATTTTATACTGTCCACCAAGATGACTGGTACTAACATAAAGGGAATTTCTGGTAGCAGTAACATCTCTAGGACATGAATGTATCAATTATCTATAGGTTGGGACTACTTTCTACAATCCTGAAATATATTAGTATTTCTCTTCTGAGATAACAGGAGATAAATATATATATGCAAAATAATTAGATGAAGTGAAAAATATGCTTGTTAAATATACAAAGACACGTTTTTGTAGGTTGGACAACGCACTAGTTACCACACCAACCTAGAAGACACTAAAAACCAGAAACCTGAGGGCATCCTTTATGCAGTCCTGGGAGCTTAAAAATTGGGTTTCTGTTATGGGGTTCACAGCAAAGAACATTCTGTATTTATTAACTTGCTTTGTGCAGAAAAATAAACAGATTCCTTTTTCCCACGCTACTTACCTGCAGAGGTGTTTCTAGGCTTTACCCATGGACGCAGGTCATGTGTCTAGGGCCTGGCCACCAGCACGCAGGCATGCTTCTGGCACAAGAAGTTCAGAAGCTGGTTGTGACTGCCCTGCAGCACACCCAAGGCACTGGAAGAGGGTGGTCTGGGAACACGCCCAGGATGGATGCTGTGGAAGTGGGTCACTGTGAACTTAATCTTCCAAAACTTCCAGCTGGCACATCCTCCATGAGGCCTCCATCTTTATCTGAACAGACCACCAGGTGAAGTGGCCCTCATACCTACTCATGAACCACCAAAAGTTAATTCACCTAAACAAGGTGACAGCTGGCAAATAAACAGAAGCCATAACTGTAAGTAATCTATCAGTATAGTTGTTAGTGGTAATGTTAGTAACCATCATATTATTACTTATTGAATGTACTGTATGTACCAGTTAATATTTTATTGAATACAGTCATTAATACTGTGAAGTAAGGGTTGTTGTTAGTACTTTAGCAGGAGTACCAGAAGACCAGATGTTACCTAAAATCTCACAGCCTTGGGGCACCTGCGGGGGTGGGGGCTCAGTTGGTTAAGCATCTGACTCATGATTTCAGCTCAGGTCATGATCTCCTGGGTCCTGGGATGGAGCCCTGGGCTCGGTGCAGAGTCTGCTTCAGACTCTCTCTCCCTCTCCCCCCTACCACTCCCCCCACCCATTTTCTCTCTCTCTCTCAAATGAATAAATCTTTAAAAAAATGCAGATATTAGGGCGCCTGGGTGGCTCAGTGGGTTAGGCCACTGCCTTCAGCTCAGGTCATGATCTCGGGGTCCTGGGATCGAGAGCATCGGGCTCTCTGCTCAGCAGGGAGCCTGCTTCCCTCTCTTTCTCTCTCTCTGCCTGCCTCTCCGTCTACTTGTGATCTCTCTCTGTCAAATAAATAAATAAATCTCTAAAAAAATGCAGATATTAGAAGATAAGAATATAAAGTTGGAAATTCAAAAGGGAAATGTCACCTAAATCATATATCACATTTGTTTAGCATACTTTAAAATCATTTTTGTACTGTAAAAGACAGTTTAGCTTTTATATCCATTGCTAATGGATATAAAGTCAATAGCTAGATGATAAAGAGAAATATACATATATACATATAAATATATATATAAATACATATATGCATAGTGGATTTTAAATCTACATTCATCCAATCAGGATGATATGGCAGGTTTACTTCACCAGAATCTTTGGTTTTTCTATATTTCATTCTGCCCACTCTATTTTACTTAATCTTTTTTACCTTTTTTATAAGGTAAAAATTAATCTGAGTTTGGTGCTTTCTTAATAAATGTGAAACTATCTAGAGCTGTGCTTAGTTTCTCAATGTATTTATCATATAATTGGAGCATGTGAGAGATCCTAAGCCAGAGAACAGGCCCAACGTCACCTAGATACTTGATACACAAATACTGTGAGATACAAACGTGTATTGTTTTAAGCCACTAGAGTTAGGAATATCTCATTACCCAGTAAGAGATCACTTATACAGTCCTGAAGCCTATGTTTATTTAAAAAATGCTCCATGTTACTCTGAGCTAGAAGATCCACTGACTAATGTTTAGCAAATGCAGGTTATGTGCATTCTGAGTTCTCTAAAAAAAACTTCCCTTTTTTGTATATCCTGAGCCTTCTATACAGAGCCCCCAGCATATTCTGGGAGTTAGAGCAGGCAACGGTCTACTATAAAATCTCCCAAGATCATTTTAATCTATTCGGAGTTTTGCAGTGTTTTGAGACCTACTCCATGGGATCAACCTTTGCTCACTTCTCCCATTGCTCTTCCATGTCTGACAATTCCTCATCTTATCACTCTTCTGCACAGTGACCCTGAGACCACATTCTTCACACTTCCCCATGCTTTACCTGCTTTCCAATGTAATAATAACGGTGCAAAAACTCCCTCAGCCACCCACATCTTCTGCCCAAGTCTATTTTTGTCTTTAGTGCCAATCATTTCTATCCTATCATATTAATTTCATTCATATTTTGCTTCCCTTTATTATTTACAGGATTCATTTACAGATTCAAAGAACATAGGCAGAGGCATATTCCCTTCTTCTAATTCCACAGCATTAATTACTTCTTTTCACAAACTTGAAGTCTTTATGGTTTACCTGTTTGGGAAAATAATATTGTATTCTGGATAAGGTTATTATAGAAAATGGTATTATTTTCCTAATATTAAACTACTATGACATTTCCTTTAGCTCCCAGCTAGATGAGTGAATAACTGCATTGTAATTTATATTGCCTTAGTCTTTGCAATCTCTGAAAATTCCAATCTTCTCAATCTTAGATATTTATGTCTCATTAAACCCAGCCAACCTACTGCCAATGCAAGGCTGATCTGAAATACATCATCTTGGATGTACACTTGCCAGAGTCTAGACCTAGGATAATCACCTTTATGACAACTATAAATGCCACTATGTCTTTTGATGGTCATGTCACTACAGTGAGAGAAACGTTTTCCTTGACCCTCTCTGGGTCCCTGGCTTGATCTGAAGATAACTGATAAAGACAGATTAATAGCAGCAAAGTACACAATTTATTACATCTAAGTCTTAATGTAGACACAGGAGCCTTCTTAAGGAAACAAAAACTCCCCAAAACAGACCTGAGGGTTTCACGCGTGGTCCAATGAAGAGTGCCTAGTCACAGAGGCATATGAAGGTGTTGTAAACACATGGGGGGAAGGGGAGACACAGGAAGGCCTGTTTGTTAGCACTCTTCTTCATGTCCTTTTATCAGCAGAGACAATGATGCTCCTTTCCTCTAGCTGTAGGGAGAGCACCTCTCACACCAGGTTACTATGACCAATTTCAAAGAAGTAACTTTTCTGCTTCTCCCATTTCCTCAAACTCTTTCAGCTCAGCTCAAAATAGTCCATATGCCAAAGTGCCAAATTTGGGGGCATTGTGCCCAGAATCCCAACATCAAGGTGTCAAGGCAGGTCTAATTCCTGGTCTGATCTTGTGTGCCTCCTTTTGTCTTATCAATTCTTAATTCATGTACCAGGAAGGGCAGGTGCCCAGAAACTCTGCTTCTGGGCATTCCTATAAGACATTTGTTCGAAAGTAAGTTACTGTGGGACGTTGGCATTCACCTGCATTTAATTCTTATTTAAGTAAAATGAAGCCTGAACGAAAGACAAACAGAGAAACAGAGAGAAGGAGGGAGGGAGAGAGAGAGAGAGGTCAGAAGGAGAGGGAGCTGCCGTGTGCCTAATTCTTAGTGCAGAGAGGGTAACAGGAGCCAGGGGAGCAGTGCATACAGAGCAAAGATTGATGAGATGGGGGAGGGTGGTTGTTGCAGAATTTGAAAGAATGGGGTGACTCTGAAGAAGCCCAGAGAGCCTCTCATGCATATTCTGCTTCCCTGCAGCCCAGCCTTCACTTCCCGCTACAACCCCGCATGGCTCCCAGCCTGCACACTTCACCTCTAGGATTCCAGCACAGTCAGCAGCCCTCAAGCCTTCCAGCAATTCTCCTGTCAGCAGAAACACAGAGGGAACTTGAGAACAGGCCCTTTCTTCCAACAGCCTTCTGAATGACTTACTGCCAGAGAAAACTTGTCCTGACCTCTCCTCGAGTGTCCACTGAGGGTCTGAGCAGAACACTTTCATGCACACTGACAAGAAATACAGGGATAGGAAAGAAACAGTGTGCCCTGTTTGACCTTGAAATCTAGAAGGAGGCTATATTACACATATTTCTGTTTCCCATACTGCACAGGCATAACTATCCGATTTCTGGACAAAATCACAGGCTGCAGAAATGAAACACCTTTAGAAATCACCGAATATCACATTCTAATTTATATGTGTGGAGCTGGAAAGCTCACAAGGAATCGAGATAAAGCAGCAGCCGGAGGGAGGAGCCGCTGCATCCTGTAGGCCATACTGGGTGCTGCTCGGAGCCTTCACTCTGGACAAGCTGGGATCTAAACCCCAGCTCTACTTGTCATGGTTACTTTACCCTCTGAAAATCATCTCTGCCACCTGTGAAAGGGTTCATGTCACTCTGCACTTCTGGAATGTGTGACTTCAGTGAGACACCACTTGGAGAGCTTAGTGCAGACTGATTCATCGCCAACATCAAACACACACTGATGGCCACCAGCTCTGACTGTCACTTCCTGATGTTCTCAGGGAGGCATGGAGTTTCGTGATAAGCGGAAATGTTTTCTAGGCAATTATCTATTGAATACATGAAAGGAATGGGTCTATCTCCCTTACGGGCCTCCATCAAATTGTTAGCCAGTTCCGTAAACTGAGCATCTCAGGGCTCCAACTACTGCCTCCCGCAGTGCACTTGCTAAACAAAACTCACAACAGCTAACTAAATCTCAGTGTATCGGAAATTCAAATTAAACTGTGTGTCTTAAATTCTGACTGCTAAATCTGGATGCTCCCATGGTCTAAAACAGTCAAAGTTGACCTTCCAAAGTTCTCCCATTGCTATAAAAGCACAGACAACTTCAGTCAAGTACCAGTCAAAGGCCTATTTGGGTAAAACTGCAGTATTATCTCAGGTATATTTCCTCAACAGTTGATTATCTGAATTAGTTTAGACACACCAAAACTTAGACTTCCGGGAGTAAGCGTATCCTTCAGCTCCAAATCTCACGTATCAGTATCAGTAACTTTCTGAAATTCCACAGTTGATTCACAAGGGAATTCTAGCTCATAAAATCATTTTTATCCCCTCCCTATCCTATCCCTTTAGCTGGAAGGGCAGATAAGAACTTTTAAAAATAAGAGGATTAAGGCTCCCTGTTGAAAATAGGGAAATTTCCCTTCTCCCCTTTTCTTAAGAGTATTTAGTTTTAATTGTGGTTTTCATCTTAAGTTCCTCATCTCTTTGAAATGTAGGTAAATCTTTTTTCAAGTTAACATTTAAGACCAACAAATGTCTTTATCAAGGACCTAGCAACCATCTCCTCCAAATGCAGGTATCAGATAGTGCTATTCTTTCACAGTTTCAGGGTGGGGGTGTTGGGAAGGGGGAAAGCCTGTCCAGTCAATGCCTTGCTCAAAACTGCCTCCTGTCATAAAGATATGACAAGTTTATTTTTCTTTTGCATAAAGCCAATTAGCAAACACAGATGGTCACCTCAATTACCTGGTGAATTTCGGGTGAACGACGTGTGACAAATGGTGCTGTCAAGTTCTCGTACTTGATTGCGAGTTACTGCTTATCTTGGGACCATGCATGTAACAGGTTTTGTCTGCTTCATTTTCCTTGATAAAAGCCTGAGATGTCTTCTGTCTTCACAGTCTTCTAGTGGATCACCTGTGATACTCATCACATTCAGGCTTAAGGCTTATTCAATACTAGAATTCTTTCCTACCCTTGTGGAGAGGTTTTCTAGTTGAGAAGATATTTTGTATTAAATTCTATTTGCTCATATTATTTAAATCCAAGTCATGGTGAATACCAACAGGTTGCTTTGGTTATTGTATTTCTTTTTGGTACAAAAGTCAAAGCAAATACGGCCTGTGAAATTCATTTTTTAAATGAATAAATCAAAATGAGTTTTTCAAAAAATAATGCTAATTTTTTGTGCAGCCTAGTCTCTGTCTATATATTCTGCCCCTTTACTTTCGCATCTTTGTTTAGGAATATCGTTGCCTTGCAAAAAAAAAAAAAAAAAAAAGGGAAAGGTAAGATATAAAGTACATTTTCTTCCACAAGAAACTCTTGTTCCTATAAAGACAAGCAAAACTCATTACAAGTAATGAGGAAAATGAAAAAAAAAAAAAAAAACAAGACTTATTAAAGTTTCTGGACATTTAGAAATGAAATTGATTTACCAAAGTTCATCTTCACATGTAAAACAGGGACAACCTTGTCGATAGAGGCTATGTAAATATATACTATTGATATTCTTAAAGGCAGTTTCAGTAATGATATATTATACTGAGAAAATAAATACAAAGCAATTCCAACAGATTTTGTTTAGAATCTTTTGGCCTAATTTTTGTTCCCATCATTTGCTAATGACAAAGTATCAGGTGGGTGGAACCTTATACCATAAACTGGTAGGTTCTTCAAAAACTTTTCATACTATCATAAGATCTGTAATAATAATATACTTCCATCTGCCAATATGTGCTTCTTTCTATCTTCAGTAACAAAGGAAGGGAAAAAACAAACAAACTTGTTTCATCCCTTTCTCATCCAGGCCACAACAGTTGATATAGAAAATTTTCCTCCATTAGCCTATATTTAATTGGCCCACCACATCAAGTAGTATCACCTAAAATGCAACACAGCAATTGGCAAGAGTATGAAGCTAAAGATAGGGCATAATTCATCCCCTATCATAACATAATAATGGTTAAAAATTTTGTTTTGTAAATGTTAACTTTTCTTTCAAGGGAAGGGTGTCAAACTATTTCTATACATGAGATACACACACACACACACACACACACACACACACACACACATATGGTCATATATATGATATATATCTCAAACTAAATATATATATTTCTTCTAGAAATGTACGCTCTGTGATTTTGCTTATTAACCTTTCATTTTATAAAAGGGTGAAATCAATAATCTATTTATTCAGCCAACTGAAAGGCACTTTCAAACAATTTCATGTGAGATTGAATTTTTATAGCTTTTTTTCATCCTACAAGTTCTAACAAAAATAATATCTTCTCAATTGCTAGACAAATATAAAATGTCAAACCTTGGCAGCCTTTCAAATACATGGAATAAAATCTCCTACCTACGGGTGAATAATTGTCTTACTAAAAATATTGCTTTCTTCAAAACCACCAGGCAGCTTTTAGGGCAGTGGATTACTGGCATGAAAGCTGGAAATGAACGAGCTTCTGTTTTTAAACATTTTGCAATGCTGACCTGAGAATCATGACCATTTCAAGTCTTGTTATAAGTCTGTTATTGGCCACTGACATAGAAACAGTGATAGAAACTTTTATTTATTCATGTTCCTATGGATGGTGTCCAAATACACCCAAAGTGCTGAACAAATAAAACATGAAATAATCAAACCAACTATTGGCTGTCCTCAAATAATCTGTTCAAAACTCATAGAAGTCTTTATTTATGACTAGGCCAAATGTCTCCTTTAAAGGACAGGTAACTTCTGTGACCCTTTTTATAATAAAAATAGTAATATTAATATTAAGCCCATTGTCCATAGTCAACTGGGAAATCCAAACTATATATGCTCCAGATTGTCCACACCATGAAGTCCTTTTTTTAACATAGATGCTAACTTTGAAACAGAGTAATACATTCAACTGTCAATTCAAACAATCAAAGTAAAGAGGTAATGTCTTTAGAATGAGAAACACCAGTGTAGCCCCTCAAAGATGGACACTTGTATATACTTCTAATTCTGTTATTTAACCTTGTATCTCTTTCCCTTCTCTGCTTTTTAAGTTTGTTTTCATTCCTTTATAGGTCAACCTAGTAAAATTAAAGAATATGCTTAAAATGTTATTTTGCTATCTAGCTTAGGCAAAATCATTTCTGGCTATTAGTATTTTTATTACTTTCTTTGAGAGCTACAATACAATTCCCAGTTTCTATCAATTTTACATTTATTTTTTACAGTGTTAAGGCTGACAACATATACATTTTTTGTAAACAAAAATATGTGCCACATATTTTGAGTAAAAATTGACTTGAAAATTTAAAACTAATAAACAGGTTACATTAACATAGCTCTATAAATTTACTGATTTATTGTTAAGTGTCAAAATGTTTGCTAGCATTGTATGATCTTTTCTAAGGACCTAGGTTCAGGAAAACTACACTATTTGAAGGAAATTGCTGTTGGCTAAAAAGTCAAGTGGATCTTATTTTCTATAACTTATCAGTTTTATTTTCTTCTCACTTGGATCATGACTTGACTGCAAATTTTCCCTCCTCCCTTGTCTCCAAAGACCTTTCATTTTTTTTCTGGCTGATAAAAACAAAATACGATATTATCAAATTCTTGACATTATCACATCCTTTAATGTATTTATTGCCCTAAATCTCTTTTTTTCCCAATCTTTTGATCATAGTTGATCAGCTATACACTATAATCCCCTAACAAGCTGATGATTTCCATTTACTCCACTGCTGAATCTGAGCCACTGCTTCCTACCACCTACTGCTTTCCACCTTGCATTTCTGGAATTTATTCTGTTATGTCCTCAGAAAATATGTACATGAGTTACACATTCTGAATCCTTGAGGTTCTTTGCTATGACTTCATATTTGATTGATATTTTTATAAATAAATGATTTTAGGCTTAAAATTATTTTCTGATGGACCTCTGAAGGACTTTCCAACACTAAATTCTGGCATCCTATGTTGTGGGCTACCTTTTCTTCCTGGGTGATTTTTTTCCCCAAGTTTTTCAGAATTATTTTGTTTCTCCTTAGAGTTTGAAAACTTTATCATCCTGAATCTAGACCTGGATTTTTTTAAACTCCTTTTTCAACCTAAAATTGCATGCCCTTCTTCAGATCTAGGAAATGCCTTATTATTTATTTGAGTAAGTCTTCTCTTTGATTTTCTTTGTTCTTTCAGGGTCTCCTACTGGGAGAGTCATACCTCCAGGGTAGACCTCTTGAATTTCTCTTTTTCTCATCATTTTCAACTCTTTGTGTTTTACATTAATGTTCCAGAAAGTTCCCTGGACTTTAGATTTCAACTTATGTAACTGTTAAAAAACAAAATTCAACCAAGTGACTTTGAAGATCTGACTCAGGCAGCATCCCATTTAGCAAGTAGAAGTGGGCTGGTAGAAGCTGTACAAAACAGGAGGTTTTTATAGGAAGGAGGGTGGGGCAAGAAAGTTACTGGCAAAAGATAAGAATTGTTCCAGGGGAGGTCATTTATCCCTAGAGGGTATCATCAGGGGATGTTTCATGCAGATGACCTCACCATCCTTTTGGAAGCCTGGAGACAGCCTATGAGGTGGGTTACTTCCTTGGTGTTGATGAGAAACTTTCTAACTGACCTATTGATGCCATTTCTGGAGGAGGCTAAACCTGCAGTCAGATCAGGGACTGAACCCCAGTCTGCCAACTCAGACTAAGTGATGTCATTTTGGGCCTGTGGTTTTCTTTTCACTACAAGTATTTAAACATTAGCAACTGTATTTTTAACAGTCAAGAGACACTATGTGTTATTTGATTATTTCTTTTTCTTACCATATTATGCTTTTTTATGAATACAGTATCTTCCTGAATAATTCTGAGGGTAGGAAATAATTTTTTTCTCTATCTTGCATTATATATTCTCTAAGGTAAGTTACTTTAACTTCCATCTTTTTCAACTACCTGAAGATCTTAAATTGTTTTCGTGCTCAAAAGTGAAACAATCAAAAAAGATGATTCAAGGTATCTGTGTTTCATTCACTGTGATGTAAGGAGCTGTATGTGGTGCATCTCTTCCCTGACTGAAAATGCTAAAGAGAATTTCCAAGTACAATGGGAGGGGCTTGTGACTGGGGGGCTGCCTCAGGCAAAGGATCAGGAAGCCAGCTGAGAAGCGCCTGGGTGGCTCAGTTGATTAAGTGCCAAACTCTTGATTATGGCTCACTTAGTGATATCAGGGTCCTGGTATGGATCCCCACCTCCTGCTCTGCACTCAGTGGGGAGTGTGCTTGAGATTCCCTCTCTCCCTCTGTTGGCCCCCGCCTCATCCTTTTCCTTGTTCCTTCATTTGCTCTCTCAAAAAATAAAATGAAATCTTAAAAAAAAAAAAAAAAAAGAAAGAAAGAAAGAAGGAAAGAAAAAAGAAAGCCAGCTGACAAGTTCCCCACCCCAACCTCAGGCATCACTAGAGAAGCTCTTTATTCTGGGGTACCAACATCTACCCTAAGATCCCTACCTCATCCATCATAGTTATTTAGTGAGAAAACCCCTGGTTACTTTTAGTTTGTCTCCATTTATTCTTGTTATGTTGTTTTTAAGGTAACGTAAAGTCAGGCTGCATGAAAAAGGAGGGAAAAAGAAAATAAATAAAGTGAATGCACAGCCATTCTGCACACAGAGCTCCACTTTCTTCTCCCAGTTTTGAGTCACACTTCTCATTTCTGCTCTTTGTATCAGTATACACCAAGCCTAGATCTTTCTGGGATTTCAGAGTAGATGTGCTTCCATGCAGCATTTTCTCACATAATTTCCTTGATTTCATCTACAAACTTGTCATCACATGATTTTCGGATTTCAGAAAATATTGCTGACGTCATTCTCCAGCACAGAACTCCCTTCTTTCTTTTTTTATCAGAATTTTGTATTCATTCCAAAGGGGTCTTCAATGCATGAACTCAACCTACTCCCTTTAGAAAACTAATTAACAACTGAATAGCCAATGTTTATATGTTAAAGTGAGACCAACCAACCAGCTAACGTTTTGTTAACACTGTTATTGGAATATGTGAATAGGCAAGAGGAAACACATAGAATTAACTCCAGAAATTGAGTTGTTCCTTAGAGGTTATTAATTCATATATTTAGTCAACAAATATTTTGAGCACCTGTTATTATATAGCACACTTTGTTTAAAATCTTAGCAAGTGAGCAGTGTAAAAGAGACAAAAATTTTAGGGTGCCTTAATACCTTTAATCAAATAACACGCACCACAGAGACAAATCATAGAAGAGTCAGGCTGATCCTTCACTCTCTAAGAGGAGCTCTGGCAAGATAATACAGGTTCCCTGAGCACAGAAGGCTACTCACCATACTAACAGAATTCTACACTTTAGAAAGAAAACCACATCATCTTTCACTGCTGAGTTTCACAGTCTGCACTGAGACAGCCATGGGCAGAGTCTGGTTCCAGCACTTTCCTGCTTCATAACATCGGGTAAATTTCAGAGGCTCCCTAAGTCTGAATTTCAAATATAAAGTTAATAACATTATATACCTCAGGGTTTATTTTGAAATTGAAAGAAACAATGCATGTAAAGGTTAGTCACATAGCAAATGTTTAATGAATGCCATTTGATAGTATAATGTCATTGTGCCTCATTTTTTTCCCAAAGAATATGCTGTATTCAACCCTCTTACATTTAAATTTAGAGAACTGTAGTGACATCCTCTTCATTTAAGGAGAATCTCCACTTTAATATAACTTAATATAAGGAAATTATTTAATTTCACAGTGCTGAGTTCTGCTCCTTAGGCCTGGAAACCCACAGTATGCAATTTCTCACACAAACCTGAAGGTTTACTTTATTTGTCACTTTTATCTTTTTATCCAAAACTATCTACTTGAATTAGGAGTATCATTGAAATCTTATGTGTACAGCTCAGGAAAGTGTCCTTTCCCAAAAGCTTAATAATTAACTTCATATGCTATCAGGAGGAAAAAAAGGTCTCTTCATAGTGGCAAGAAGTCTGAATGAATATAATCTGAAAAGCAAGACTAGAAAGAAAGAAAGAAAGAAAGTTTTGTGTCAGAGAAGACAGTAAGGTTGTGTTTGGTTACCAACGAAAAAAATTCTCAGTGAATTATATGACAGGTGCATTGTGGGTCAGCTGGACATCCGCTTCATACTGTCTTCACTCCAAGATCCAGTCAGTTAAAACAGATTCTTTCAGAAATACAGCTGATAATCCAGACAGGAAGGACAGGGGAACATAGGACTATGTGCTGACTCTCAAAGTTTCTCCCCAAAAGTGACACATGTTGCCCAAATTCTTATTCCATTGACCAAAGTCACCTGGCCAAGATTAATATTAACAGGGATGAAGCAGAATTTTTCCCCAGAGAATAAAAGCAAATATTTGTGAATAATACTACGGTTGGCTGCACTAGATGCAATGAAAGTTTCTTAAAGGCATACCTCAGCTTCCCTGTGTACATCCTATTTCCTACATGCATTATATATTTTATCCTTACAATAATTCTGCAGCTATTGTTATCCCCACTTTCAACATAAGGAAGCGGCTTCAAAAGAACAAAGTGAGAAAAGACAAAATTCCTCCGACTTAGAGTTATCTGAAACTAGTTGGAGTTCATTGAGTCGTACCGAGTGCCCTGTTACTGAAGATACCGAAACAGAAGCAGAATGACGGCTCTGCAGGGGTGCTGAAGAGAAGAGCTACAGTCTCTGTGAATAACTAGACACCACAACCTTTATAATTCCTTTTAACCCTGAGATTCTAGGATTCTACAAGTTGTGCAAGGTCACACAGCTAGTTAGAGGCTATTAAAGGCAAAATTTGTCTTCTGAAGAAGTGACCTCATTTACAGGAAAGGGAAAAGACACGCCAATGTGATTTAACAATCTAGCATTCAAGCACCATCACTGTGAAACCCAAATATTGAAAAGGTTTTATCACAGATCACTTCTCGATCAGCATGCAGAAAGAATCTGCTCATTTGGTGACTGAAATGCTATGGATTATTACTGGTATCATATCAAATTTTCCAAATACCCTGGAGATTGCTCTTCTAACATGGTTATGAATAAAATATAGGCAACAACATTTCTACCATTCCCCAGAGATAAACATTTTCTTCAGTTGCATAACAAATAAACAAATGTTCTAATGGAAAGTGAAAAATAAGTACATCCTAAGTCATTATTTAAAATAAGACTGTCTTTGGACTGATGAGCTATATGAGGTCTGACACTCTAAATATATATTAAGGAATTTTATAAAGAAACAATTCACATAGTGATGACTTTCCTTTCTTACCATATGTCCCCAAGGGTTTTATAGCTTTAGTAATTCACACAGTGATTTGAATTTTTACCATTTGTCAAGTGAATATATAATAATGAAATAAATACAGGAAGCAAACCTAATTATTAAGGTCAGTATACTTTTTAAAAATCCATCATTTTAATTTAATGATTCATAAGTCAGTCCAATAAAAATAAAAAGAGCAATATGCATTTGCTTATTTTAAAAGCATTTATTCATTCATTATTCATATTAGAAGCCAGGGATTAAAGGCTTTGGAACTAAACAAATTAGCAGTTTGCTTATATCCTGTAAATAAATAAAATAGCATTCTCACCTTCTGGTACAACTAAAGATTTGTCAATTCAAGTACTACAGATCTGAAAACTCAGCAGAAGCACATCCAGGGCAGCTTGTCCATGAAATTTCAAGACATCATCCAGCACCTCAGTATAATCAAAGGAAATTCCTTTCAAGCTGACTATTAGCCAGTGACCCAGCAAATAGCCTTCTTCAAACCTAGATGATCTCAAACATTTAAAATGTATTTGAGGAAAGAAGCACTTCCAGAAGTGTAATGAGTACTTCTGAAAATCTGTTCCTCTAGTAAAGCAATGAGACAGTGGGAAAAAACAACTTTTTCATAACTCTTAAAATTAACTAAAGGCTTACAACAATTAAAGAGGCATTTATTCAAGAAATGGGACTTAATTCCATGAAGAACAGTTAACTTCATGGCATTTTAGCTATACTTATTCCTTTTTCCTTCTCCCCAGATATGTGGTAGCTTTGAAAGTAAATAGACATACAACTATCAAAGCTGTGAAATCAAGTATCCCAGCAAATACTGTAAGGGGGAGAAAAGGATTAAAAGTCATGGGGGAAAAAAAAAAACTATCCTCCAGCGAACTCTCATTATTTTACATGTGTGGAAGTTCCCTAAAAAGCTTCATTCTCAGGGATTATCTTTATCTGAACTGAATCAGAGCTCACTCTCTGCAAATAAGTCTATCCCAGAGCATCTGTCATAAACAATCAGTGGTAACTGTTTAACACTGCAACTGCCAGAGGCAGTGATATCAGCTGGGGTGAACAAATGGTTGATCAATAAAGTTAAAAGAAAAAATAAAGAAATGTGTGGTCCATAAGGTACTGTGAAGAACTCTAACATATTCCTAGGGATCAAAAAGATCATACAATGAGCATAAATATATGCATGCTGAGGAAAGACCTAAAAAAGCTGTTATCTCTCACTTCTGACTGGAAGGACCTGCACAAGCAGAAAGTGAAGGCCAAACTCAGTTGTAAAATGCCTGCTGCTGTATTGAAAGTATGCCCAACCACACATACAGAGCCCTCTGACAAAGGTGTGGAGACTTATCGATTCAAATTAATTCAGAAAATCTCTAAGTATTACCTATGTCAATGCAAACCAATCAGAGATTTAAGTAGCTGTATTCAACAAAGAACACAGACCTTATAGAATTAGTTCAGAAAATTAAAACAACAACAAAAGTAACAGTAAAAACAACAAGCGGAAAGCAACAGACCTAGGGTGGGTTTCTGACTTCCAAAGCTGACACACAGTAACACTGAATTTTCCAGTTATTAGTAAAATATAATGAGATACAAAAAAAAAAGGAAACATGATTCATACTCATAAGAAAAAAGGCAGTCAAAAAAAGCCCAGATGTAAGACCTATCAGATAAAGACTTTCAAGTTAAACTATGAATCTGAGGTAAATATGTTCAAGTAATAAAGAAACCATGTCATGTAATTAAGGGAGAAGTATGAGGACATCTTACCAAATGGAAAATATCAATAAAGAGATAGAAATTATGAAAGAAAACAGTAGAAATTCTAAAAAGTATAGTACTAAAATACAAAACTCATCAGGAGGCTCAACACCACATCTAAACTGGCTGAAGAAAGAAACAATGTCCTTCAATATAGGTCAATTAATGTCCAATTAGAGGAAAGAGAGAAAGAAAGAAAAAATGAATAGAGCCTCAATAATGACGGACACCATCCAATAATGGAATACACATCATTATCCCAAAAGGAGAGGACTGACAGAAATGGCAGAAAAAAATGTCTGAAAATGACTAAAAACCTTCCATATTTGACTAAAAACATTAATCTGCACATGCAAGAATAACAAAGAACTCCAAGAAGGATAAACTCAAATACACCCACATCAGCATACATATAGTTAACAAATCAGAAGTTAAGGAAAACAGAAAATCTTGAACAGTGAAAGAACAGAGTCATCATGTACAAGAAATTCTCAACAACGAAAATGAGCAACTTCTTGTTAGAAACCATGGACACCAGAAGATAGTGGGATGACAAAGTCAAATTACTCCTAGAAAAAGAAAGCTAAGCTATAATTCTATACCTAGTAAAACTATCCTTCAAAGCCAAAGGAGAAATTAAAACATTTCCAGTTAGACAAAACCAGAAAAAAAACTGTTACAGCAGACCTGCCCTATAAGAAATACTAAAAGGAGGGGGACCTGGGTGGGTTAAGCATCTGCCTTGGGTTCAGGTCATGATCTCAGGGTCCTGGGACTGAGCCCTGCATTGGGCTTCCTGCTCAGCAGGAGGTCTGCTCCTCCCTCTCTCTCTGCCCTTCCTCCTTGCTTGTGTTCTCTTCTACTCTCAAATCAGTCAATCAATCAATCATTTAAAAAAAGAAATACTAGAAGGAATCCTTTAGGAAAGAATACTAGCAAGTAACTTAATTCCATACAAGGAAATAAAGAGCATCGATCTACTTAATTAGATACATAAATAGGAAAACAGAAGAAATGTATTTTTATTGTAATTCTATTTTCTTATATCAGTTGTAAAAGACAACTGTACAGAGAAATGATAAAACAATGTTGATAAGCTTATAATATATAAAGACATAACTTTTAATATAAAAACAGCACAAAAGAGTAGAGCAAGGACAAACTAATACTGGGGCAAAGTTTTGGTGTGCTACTTAAATTGGTGTTATTCTAAAACAATAAACTTTAAGATGTTAATTTTAATCCCAAGGTAACCAAAATAACTCAAAGCAACTCAAAAATAGAGTAAAAAAAAAAAAAAATAAAGGAATTAAAATGGTAAAATAGGGTATATCTATTTAATAAAAAAGAAAGCTTCAATTGAGAAATGGAGGAATAAAAAAGTCATGACAGAGGAAACAAACAGCAAAATGACATATATCCTACCTTATCAGTAACATATTAAATATAAAGACAAAACACTTAAAAAAATCAGCAATTGTCAGAATATATAAAATAGAATGATTAGACTGAAAGGCATCCAGACTGGAAAGAAAAAGTGAAACTATCTATATTCATGATTGCCTAGATGACATAATCTTGTACATGAAAAATCCCAAGGAATCCATATGAACACACACACGCGCGCGCACACACACACACACACACACACTTTGTGTTTCAAAGGATTCCACCAAGAATGTGAAAAAACAACCTACAGAACGGAAGAAGATATCTGTTGATCATGTATCTTATAAAGGATATTTATCCATAATACATAAAAAAACATAACTGAAAAATAAAGAGAACCTAATTGAAAATTGGGCAACTGTTACTAAGTGATTAAAACAAGATTGCAGAACACAAGATTAATATAGAAAATTCACTTTCCTATATACCAGAAATGAAAAAGATTTAAAAATTAAAAACACAGTGTCATTTACATTGGCACCCCAAAAATGAAATACTACAATAAAAAAAATCTAACAAAATATGTATAAGATCAATATAAGGAAAACTACAAAGCAGATTAATAAAATCAAATAACTAAATATACAGAGAAATATTCCATGAGTGTAGATAAGAACACTCAATATTGTTAAGATGTCAGTTTTTCCCAATTTGATCTATACATTCAACAAAATCCCAAAGTCTCAACAAGTTATTTCATAGATATTGACAAACTGATTCTAAAGTTTGCATCTAGAGACAAAAATCCCTAAGAGCCAACTCAGTATTGAAGGAGAAGAAGGAAATTGGAAGACTGACACTACTCAGCTTCACGTCTTGATGTGGTAATCAAGGCAGTGAGGTACTGGCAAAAGAAAAGACATACACATCAATGGAAGAAAACAGGGAGCCCAGAAGTAGAATCACTTAAATACAGTGATCTCTGACAAAGAAGTAACCATGATACAATGGAACTAAAATAGTCTCCAACAAAAGAACAACTGGACATTCACAGAGAAAATTAATCTAGAAACAGACTATATACAACTCACAAAAAATAAGTTAAAATTGATTACAGGCCTTTATGTAAAATTGCAAACCTCCTAGAACACAAGAAAACAGACATCACAGAATGTGGCAATGGCTTTTAAGATACTACATTAAAGGCATAATGTATGATAGAAATAAAAGATAAACTAAATTCAATTAAAATTAAAAATTTCTGCTCTGCAAAAAACAGTATCAAGAGAATGAGAAGACAAGCCACAGACTAGGAGAAAACATTTGCAAAAGAAATCTGATAAAGGAAAGTTATCTAAAATATACAAAAAACTCTTAAAATTCAACAGTAAGAATACAATCTGATTTAAACATGGACCATGGGGCGCCTGGGTGGCTCAGAGGGCTAAGCCTCTGCCTTTAGCTCAGGTCATGGTCACGGGGTCCTGGGACGGAGACCCACATTGCGTTCTCTGCTCAGCAGGGAGCCTGCTTCTCCCTCTCTCTCTGTCTTCCTCTCTGCCTACTTGTGATCTCTCTCTCTCTCTCTGTCAAATAAATAGATAAATAAATAAATAAACACAGACCAAAGACCTTAACAGACACCTCATCAAAAAGATTTACAGATGCAAAATAAACATATTTTGCATAAAAGATAACATAAAACATAAGACATAAAAGATACTCAACATCATAGGTCATCAGGGAAATGCAACAAAGAAATATCAGTACATACCCATTAGAATGACCCAAATCTGGAACACTGACAACCCCAAATGCTGACAAGGATATGGAGCAAAAGGACCTCTCATGTATTGCTGGCGGGAATGCAGGATGGTACAAGCACTCTGGAAGACAGTTTGGCAGTTTTGTATAGAATTACACATACTCCTTACCATATGATCCATTAACTGCATTCTTTGAAATACGCCCAAAGGATTTGAAAAGTTACGTCCACACAAAACCTGAATACAGGTGTTTAAATGAGCTTTATTCATAAGTGCTAATATTGGAAGCAACCAAGATGTCCTCAAGGAGGTGAATGAATTAACAAACTATGGTGCATCCAGACAATGGAATATTATTCAGCCCTTTAAAAAAAAAAAAAAGTGCTGTCAAGCCATTAAAATACACACAAAAAACGTGCATGCATACTACTAAGTGGAAGAAATCAACCCAAAAAAGCCACATATACCATAAGATTACAATTATATCACATTCTGGAAAAGGCAAAACTATGGAGATGGAAAAAGGGCCAGTGGGTGCCAGGGTCTGGGTGGAGGGATGAACTGCCAGAACACTAAGGATTTTTAGGACACTGAAAATACTGTATACAAAATCATAATGATGGCTACATGTCCTAACACATTTCTCCAAACTTACAACACCAAGAGCCCAGAAACAGACTACAAACCAATATAAACTATGGGTGTGAGCCATATAATGTGTCAATGTAGGTTCATCAACTGTGACAAATGTACCACTCTGGACGGGGATGTCGATAATGAGGGGAGGTTATGAAAATGTAGGAGCAGGGGCATATGCAAAATCTCGGTCTCTGCCCCTTACATCTTGCTGGGAACCTAAAACTGCTTAGAGCAATAGCCTTAATTTCAAAAATAGAGCAAATAATTTGAATAGACATTTCTCCAAAGAAGATATATAAATAGCCCATAAGCACATGAAAACATCATTAGGAAAACACAAATCAAAATCGCAACATGGCACTTCATACCTACAAAGACAGCAGCAATGAAAAAGAGAAAAAAAGGAAAATATGAGCGTTCATGAGGATAAAAAATCGAAACTTCATGTTTTGCTGGTGGGCCAATAAGACAGAGTAGCTGCGATACAAATATATTCCAGATGATTTTTCAAAATTAATTTTAAAAAGTATAAAAGCACTATTTATATTTTTATTTTATTGATGCATAATTGACATACAATGTCCTATTAGTTATAGGTATACATCACAGTGACTCGGTATTTTTACTTTATGAAATGATCCCCACAATAATTCATGTTACCCTCCGTCACCATCAATGTTACTGCAATATTACTGACTATATTCTCTATGCTGTACATTACATCCCCATGACTTACTTCCTTTAATATATGGAAGTCTGTACGTCTTCGTCTCCTTCACCTATTTCGTCTGCCCCTCAACCTCCCTCCCCTCCACTTCAGTAACCAAGAGCACCAGTAAAAATATTAAATATTGTTGGAAGCTCACTGTTCTGACTTCTATCTCTGCCCCCAGCACCATGTGACCATAATAACCTCACAGCATTTATTGAGATGTCATAATAACATCAGGAAAATTAGAATAATATCAACAGTTGTTGTAGAACCAAACTTGCAACAAGACATCCTGAAACAAAACCAAACACCATATTGCCTTTTTGGCTTTTCACTCTATCGATCGACGACTTGTAGCTAGGAACACTTCACACCTGACTAATGCTATCTCCATTCAGCAGGACATGACTTAAGTTATTCTCCTGTTTTAAACTCACCCCCCTCTGCCTCATCCAATACAACACTCCTATATTAATCAAACCCGAAGATACAGCTCTCTAGCTGCAGATTCCTCTGCTGGGAGCCACACGTGGATCCTGGTTCTGCACCTGCTGGCCCTCGCCACGGTGGGCACAGAGACCCCACTCTGAATACATGGTTTAACTTTTCTCAAACTCAGCCTCATACTTTTCACCCATGCCCTCCTTGTTTCACTGTTTACTTTCTTTTGACGTATTCGTCTTGACAGAATCACCCCTAACAGGAGGTAGGGCTCCGTAACCTTGACCAGGAGATCAGCTCAAAATTTTAACACTCTGCTACCTTTTCTTATTTTAGGCCAATTTAGCATAAAACTTAAAACCCTTCCTGAAGTTTTTTTTCCACAAGATCGTGTCTTATGACTTTATAGGTTTCTTATCAAATAACCAAATTTTACATTTATTTTTCATAGTTATTTCAAGAAAAATAAAAATTTAAAATAAAAATCTATATACATTATATATATATGCTGTATTTATATACTATATTTATATTTATTACTACATTTATCACTATATTATGTTCATATAGTGTATTTATGTTCTCTCTATATATACACATATATATATAATGATATATTCTTATTTTTAGCAATATAATAACAAACATTCCCATGGTGGAAAAGATTACAATAAATAGAATTTTTTCCTTTTTACTCTGTGGATTCCTGCATATTATTTTCATGTGGTGATTATTTTGTGTGCATGTGTTTAGTAGAAAACTCCAGGAGCAATTTTGTGCCCAGTTCCAAAACTAAAGATTTATACAAAAGGCTAGTCCTAAAAATAGAAGGAAGGAGAAAGTATTCACAGATAGGAGGAGAAAGGCAAAGTTCCGGATTCTTCGATGTTTGGAAAGCGCAATATTAAGAACCAAAGGAACAGCTATTATGTTACCATGTATCAGCATTATGTTAAATTACTCTAGAAACTTTTAACTTGAATTATTTATCTTAATCCTCACAACATATGCTAAGAGCTATTATCACTTCCAAATTAAGGAATGGAACTTTGAAGGCAGTAAATAATTGAGTTTTGCACCACTGGTTAAGGGTTAGTGTCATTATTCAAATCCTGCTTCTAGGGCTCTAGGGAGCTTTTAAACACTAAGCAAAACTAACATATTTGACAAGTTGGCATGGGAAAAAATACCAAACATCTGTATGCAGAAAATCCAGCTGTGAATCCCAGATTTTCCACAAAGACCTTGAGTGCTCATTAATTCCTAACCTCAGGTTTCCTGACTCATAAAGGAGCGTAGTATGAAATCATGTACGAGTGTCTATTCCTGAAGGCAACTCCGGCTGCCTGAGTACACGGGCTATGAAGAGTCAGTGATCTAACACAATAAAAATGTATTTCTCCAACACCTAAAAAGGTGTCTTTGAATGTTAGGCATTGCCTCACAGTCACTCTACCCCACGGCTTCATCATCTTCAATCCATGACTCCACAAGAGAACCCTCCATTTTGCCTCCACTCCAGATAGACTAAAAACAATTCAGAATAATAGTAATTTCTACTTCTGACAAATTTCCCAAAGGCACCACCTAGATTTGCTAAAAATTACATAAAAATTTTAACATTCCTCAGAAAAAGAAGAGAATTATTTACAATGTTTTAAATCAAAGATGCACAAGGCACTCTATTTTTAATCCACATTCTTGTGTCTACATCTATGGTGAGACACAGGTATAAAAACAGCCCACAGGATTCTCCCTGCCAGTTAACAGGGAATTATAAAACTGCGGCATGATCCCATTTGTTAGCATTTTTATAGTTCTTTCAGACACCATGACTTTCTTTCAGGGTTTACTTTGCTATATCAAATTGGATCCCAAATTAATTTTCTAAAGAGTTAAGTCTGAATTATTCCTCAATTAACTTGTCAAATTACTGAAATCTGAATTATGCCATCAAAGAACACTATTCAAGTAAACAACCATCTTTCTGAAGCATTAGCTTTCTGTTCTTTCTAGCATGACAAATAGAGCTACTGGGGCATCCAACTTTTTGCTATTAACTTACAGTCTAATCAACAGGGGAATCTAGAATTCTGTCCATTATGACAAAGAACCTGCTGGGATGCACGTTTCAGAAATAACAACACCGTGCAAGGATGTAGTGATTTGGTTAAACTTCCCATGTTCTTTGTATCTATCTGATCCACACCTCCAGGAATAGTAATATTACCTCTACTCTTCTAGGAAAATTGATTTTTATTTCTATTGTTGAATTTGCTAATTTGCCTCTTCCTTTCTTAGGAACTTTGCACTGGCTGGAAAAATTTACCTGAATCTTCTGCATTCTTTTATTCTTTAGGCCCTAGGTCTTTTTCTTTTTATGTAATAACTTTATTTTAGAGCAGTTTCAAATTTGTAAAAAAAAAAAAATGAAAAACTGCACACATAGTACAGAATGTACCAGATTATCATACAATTTTAATCAAAAGTATGCAGCCTCTTCAGACCAGCTTCAATTTGTCCATGATACAATTAACCATGGTATTAGTCTCCCATGTAAGGGGAGTATTAGCTCAATTAAGCCAAATATGAACCTGGGTCATGTAAGCATTCATGACTATTGACTGGATTTGGGGAAAATCTGCGAAAGGTGTTGGAGGCCACGATAAGGCTTGAGACGAGGACCAAACCAGGCCCTGACTTGTGTCTCCCTTTAAGTCCAAATACCTTAATAAAGAGTTACGGACAGGAAAGGTTGAGTAGCACTGAGAAAGGGTCTGTGCTATGTGTCTTGCACTCGCCTACGTGACTTCCCACACGCACTCCCTGGTTGATTGTATTAGTTGGTCCTTGTTGTTCCTGTACCTCCCATAATCCACTCCCTGGTTGATTGTAACTTCTTAGTATCAATAGTAGCTAATGGCATTAGCCGTGACTACCTGGCATCACAGATTTGTTTGTAGTTAATGTAAAACTTGTTATAGGAACTTGTGGTTACTCCTTCTATTGTGATCTGCCTTATAAAAGCTTGTAAGATGTGGAATAAAATCAGCTCTGTTGGACATCCTCCTCAGTGCTCCTCCTGCCGCCATCTCTTTGTCTCTTAATTTCTTTTCACCATCCTCTTACCCTCACGTTCCTGGTCTATTTGTCGCGCCAGGCCGTGACAGAAAGGAGAATACTGAACCAGCCCAAGTTGGTCTTATTAAATGCTTTTGTAGAAGGCCCATAGCAATTTCTTAGCTTTTAAAGGCTTTTCATATTTTTACAATTTATAAGGTAGTTTGAAGGTAATCTCAATGAAACATTTACATAAATCAATATATAAAGAGCAATTCAGAGTTATAAAGTATAAGTAATTAAGGTTTTTGAATCTCACAATTGTATTACACCCAACATAATAATTTAAAATAGAAGAACTGAAAATATCTCATCATATGAGGAATTTTACTTTGAACATATGAATGAAAAATTATAATTTTGGTTAGTAATTCTTTAATATTAAGCCAAAAGCACCAGACAAAAAGACCAGGCTCTGCAATGCCAAGACTACAATATTAAACCAGTTTATACATTTTTATGTGTTTTTTTGATACACAATCAAACATCATTGTCAAGAACTGAGAAAGAAAAAGATTTCAAAATATGATTGTATGATCAGTGTGTTCAGGGAGAAATTATACAGTACTGTAATTCATAATATCCGGCTGTCAGTTTTCATATTAACTGATTGCAGGGCTTGGACATTAACTTGAATCTCTGACTCCATTTGTCAAATGCAGACTAAAGTGTCCATCTGTACCACATGAGTAGTAGGAAAATAAACTGAGAAAATGGATATGCATACGTTTTGCAAATGTCAGAATACTATACAGTAGTAAGCAGTAAACATAGTGAGCCTGCCTGGTCTGGCCCCACATACCCTCACAGAAAAATTCTAAATCCCTCTATGATTATCTGCTGTCTGCATTTAGAAAAATCTTTAAATACAGCTCTTAATTCAGCTCAAGTCCAAGGGTTAAATTCCACAGTTGCCTGTAACCTGGCTCTTAGGAGTGATGACTCTCCAGAGGCACTGACATTTGAGGGTTTTCGGAGAGTTGCTGGTTAAAGATAAAGGACCTTGACGGAAAACAGAGGGAAAAGTCTCCTGAGGTGCAAGACAGAGATCATGGAAAAAAGAGCTAATGGAGGGGCAGCTGGGGGACAAGGTTGGGGAGGGTTCATTAAGAAAAGAGTCTAGTTTGCTCACTGCTCATCAGCTTTGGGCACAGCATCTTTTACTAAAAGAATTTTTAATTCAGGGTTTCATTCAGAGACCTCTCATACCAATGAAAACTGTTGCCCAACTGGTCCTGAGAAAACTTATTCCTTTATTTTTTACAGGTACTCATCAGGTGAGCAAACCTATTCAAGTTTCATGTTCCCCAGAGTAGCCACTGAAGGCCTCAATCATCCTTAGTGAAGTTATGCCATTTAGAAAGATAAGTGCTAGAGTTAGCATTGTATGTATAAGAAACAGAAGTTTTTCCTGGACGAGGGCAGGATTTACACTCAGAAGACCCCAAGAGCACTGATAGCCATAGAAAGGAATACAACGCTTATCCCCCTATGTCTTAGGTCCCCAGTTTTATAGATGGCCACCTCTGAACACGGAATGGACACTCTCCATTTTGCCTAGCAGGCAAAAAAAACCAGAAAGAACATTCTCTGGGTCAATGCCAAGATCTCAGGTCAAAACCTGAAGAAGGGAGAAGAACGCTATCTGGTTTTATTGAGGACTCAGCAGTTTGTTCAAAGGGACCAGGTTCAGGGAGAACAGCAAACTCACCAATCTGTGAGGCTGAGAGGGCCTCTGCCCGCAGTCTCCCACTCTTACACTCTTAAACAACACAATACAAAACCAACACAAAACAGAGCAAAATGGAGAAGAAGGAATGCCTGATTCCACCAAAAATGCCAAAGGAGAACCAATCACAAAACCAGATGCCAAACTACAAATTGAGAGCAGTTGTTTGATAAAGGAACTGATGACAAAGAAAGAGCAGCTCAGAGACACTGCTGACTTACCATGTTGGAGTCACCTTGACGAGCCGCTAGCGGCAGGGCACGAGGGATCTCCATGGCTCCAATGCCTGGCAGGACACTGGGCTCCAAAACAGAGCAGTCAGGAACCTCCAGAAAACTGTGAAAATTAACAAATTTGCATCACCAAGTCAGTGAGTGACTTACTCAAGACTTTGTCCATACACGTAAGAGATTCCATGCAGCCCTCTGGGGGATTAAAAGTGGACCTCCAGTCTCAGTAATTCAATAAACTAAGCTATACTAAAAATCTCTCCCCCAAAATTCATAGGAATGTAGGTGCTGAATGAAAAGTAACAGTTGTTTTTACTTATTTTTAAAAGTTACAACTGAATGAGCAACAAACAAACAAAAATCTTCGTGTACCAGAATGAGAGTATAACGAGACTTAGAGCAATCAGCATGGGAGCCCATATTCCTGCAGCCCTTAAGGAGTTCTGGATTCAGCTGCAGTCAGGGGGTTAGACTTTAACACCCGTCTTCCTAAGGAGTGAGACACCAGGCCTCACTCAGACCCACAGAACACTGGGAATTAGAGCTTAAGCCCTGTGAAAAAAAATCAAGGCCACTTGAAGGGATACAATTCTAATTAAAGAGAGAAAAAGCAAATAACTTGATATACAGACCCAGAAAGTATACAATGCATTTAATGTTTGTCTTGGACTTCAGTAGGGAAAAAACAAAACAAAAATATCTTATGGAAAATTGAAACCATTCTTCACAGAGTTTGGAGTCCAAATACCTCATTTATTATAAAGAAAAAAGAAGTCAAAAATTATTTTAAAAACTTTTCCAAATAAGCAATGCCCTATGACGAAATCAAATCAAAAACTGATCTGGAGTGACAGTACAAAGACAGAACCCAAAAGGATTTTATGAAAAAATAAAAATCAATGTGTCCTTAAAAATGACTTCACAGAGTAAAATCTGCAGCACAGAAGGAAACAACACATCATAAGTAAGAATCGTAAGACTCTACAATTTCAGGAATTAGAATACTCAAAAAAAAAAAAAGACCACAAGGTAACAGAACAATCCGCATCAGCCTATTAAACAAGTATGTGTGAAATTATCACTGTATACATTTTAAAAGTATAAAAGTCACAAGGACAAAAGAGACATTGAGAAAAAATAACAAACAGATTCTTTTAAAGAACTAACTAGAACATACAGAAGTGGAAGGTGAAGATTTTGAAATCCAAAATGCATTGCAAATGACCACACCTGATGACAAAAATGAACAAGCCCAATGATATCCATACTGTAAAAGATAGAGTTGAATAGCACAGGAATTAGTAAATTGAAGATTTTAATAACAATAAAAATCATTAAATGACCAAAGCAGGAAGTAAAAATTTTATCCAGGATCCTATTTTTGTAAAACACTGGTAATTAAACAAAACAACAATAAATAAAACCTTGTGTGAGTGTGTGTATGTGTGTGTGTGTGAATGGAAAAAGTATTGGAGAATAAACTTTAAATTGTTAACTCAGGGAAGAGGGGCTATATGTCAAAAATAAATACAAAATAATTGAGATGAAAAGTAAATGTTATTTTAAAAGAGATACATATAAAAAGATGATGGCCCATGTTTTTAATGGAAGTCACCTCAGAGTGGTTTCAAATGATGTGTAACATTGTATAGAAGGTTAAAGGGTTTTATACTGAGCATGGACCACTTGCAGTTATGTAGTTTAAAAGGGTTATTTGATACTACCCAATAGGATTCAACAGTACATTAAAAGGATTATTCACCACGACCAAGTGGGATTTATTCCAGGGCTGCAAGGTTGGTTCAACATCCACAAATCCAAATCGGCAAAGAAGAAGTCAAACTATCACTCTTCGCAGATGATATGATACTATATGTGGAAAACCCAAAAGACTCCACTCCAAAACTGCTAGAACTTGTACAGGAATTCAGTAAAGTGTCAGGATATAAAATCAATGCACAGAAATCAGTTGCATTTCTCTACACCAACAACAAGACAGAAGAAAGAGAAATTAAGGAGTCAATCCCATTTACAATTGCACCCAAAACTATAAGATACCTAGGAATAAACCTAACCAAAGAGACTAAGAATCTATACACAGAAAACTATAAAGTACTCATGAAAGAAATTGAGGAAGACACAAAGAAATGGAAAAATGTTCCATGCTCCTGGATTGGAAGAATAAATATTATGAAAATGTCTATGCTACCTAAAGCAATCTACACATTTAATGCAATTCCTATCAAAATGCCATCCATTTTTTTCAAAGAAATGCAACAAATAATCCTAAACTTTATATGGAACCAGAAAAGACCTCGAATAGCCAAAGGAATATTGAAAAAGAAAGCCAAAGTTGGTGGCATCACAATTCCGGACTTCAAGCTCTATTACAAAGCTGTCATCATCAAGACAGCATGGTACTGGCACTAAAACAGACACAGAGATCAATGGAACAGAATAGAGAGCCCAGAAATAGACCCTCAACTCTATGGTCAACTAATCTTCGACAAAGCAGGAAAGAATGTCCAATGGAAAAAAGACAGCCTCTTCAATAAATGGTGTTGGGAAAATTGGACAGCCACATGCAGAAAAATGAAATTGGATCATTTCCTTACACCACACATGAAAATAGACTCAAAATGGACGAAGGATCTCAATGTGAGAAAGGAATCCATCAAAATCCTTGAGGAGAACACGGGCAGCAACCTCTTCTACTTCTGCCACAGCAACATCTTCCTAGGAACATTGCCAAAGGCAAAGGAAGCGTGGGCAAAAATGAACTATTGGGATTTTATCAAGATCAAAAGCTTTTGTACAGCAAAGGAAAGAGTTAACAAAACCAAATGACAACTGACAGAATGGGAGAAGATATTTGCAAACGACATATCAGATAAAGGGCTAGTGTCCAAAATCTATAAAGAACTTAGCAAACTCAACACCCAAAGAACAATAATCCAATCAAGAAATGGGCAGAAGACATGAACAGACATTTCTGCAAAGAAGACATCCAGATGGCCAACAGACACATGAAAAAGTGTTCCACATCACTCGGCATCAGGGAAATACAAATCAAAACCACAATGAGATATCACCTCACACCAGTCAGAATGGCTAAAATTAACAAGTCAGGAAATGACAGATGCTGGCGAGGATGCGGAGAAAGGGGAACCCTCCTACACTGTTTGTGGGAATGCAAGCTGGTGCAACCACTCTGGAAAACAGCATGAAGGTTCCTCAAAATGTTGAAAATAGAACTATCCTATGACCCAGCAATTGCACTACTGGGTATTTATCCTAAAGATACAAACGTAGTGATCCGAAGGGGCACATGCACCTGAATGTTTATAGCAGCAATGTCCACAATAGCCAAACTATGGAAAGAACCTAGACATCCATCAACAGATGTATGGATAAAGAAGATGTGGTATATATACACAATGGAATACTATGCAGCCATCAAAAGAAATGAAATCTTGCCATTTGCGACGACGTGGATGGAACCAGAGGGTATCATGCTTAGCGAAATAAGTCAATCGGAGAAAGACAACTATCATATGATCTCCCTGATATGAGGAAGTGGAGATGCAACATGGGGGGTTAAGGGGGTAGGAAAAGAGTAAATGAAACAAGATGGGATTGGGAGGGAGACAAACCATAAGTGACTCGTAATCTCACAAAACAAACTGAGGGTTGCTGGGGGGAGGGGGGTTGGAGAGGGAGGTGGGGTTATGTACATTGGGGTGGTATGTGCTATGGTGAGTGCTGTGAAGTGTGTAAACCTGGCGATTCACAGACCTGTATCCCTGGGGATAAAAATATATGTTTATAAAAAATAAAAATAAAAAAATAAAAGGGTTATTTGATTATGAAAAAATAACCTTATTTCCCTTCATTATCATTCCATCCCTTGCCATTCACGAAACCCTTAAATCTTTAACAACTGAGGTTGGGAAGGCTGTGCTTGTGCACAGAAGGGCTTCTATGTAGCAGAAAGCTAAGAGTTTTCACTCTGGTGTCTCTGTGCCTTTCCACGTGTTCACCTGTGACAAGCTGGCTCCAACTCTGCTTATCACCTGACATCCGGCACTGGATTAAAAACCTTCAGCCTGAACCACTCAAATCACCATTTCCAGAGATATTTGTAGGAAGGGTTTCCCTGGAAACATGTTTTCTTTAGTTATCATAATATTTTCAGGTAAAGAGGACCAGAAAAAATCTTCCCACAGACAACTGATAGTCGTTATCGAGTAAATGAGGTTCTTGTCCATCACCTTTTACAGAGCTAAAATTTATTCTGAGCATTCTCATTCAATATAAATTGCACATATGAATTTCTCATGATTTAAGCTGCATATAAATACCTGAGTAAGAGGCACATAACATTTTAGGTTCCTCCATACAACTCCCATTAAAAAAAAAATGCACCTGTACACACACACCTCCCCCCCACACACACTCATTAGTTCCAGGATTAACTGCATCTGACAGATGCAAAAAGCACTGATTTCTAAAAGAGATCATGCAGTTCAAGTGGGTGTTGTATTTTGTTATTTGTTTCTAATTCTCTCTTTTAGCCCAAATTTCTTTCTTAATGCCTAAAACTGTCAAGGATGAGCCAGGGACATAGGACACATTTTTTTATAGGTGCTACTTTTTTTTTTTTTTTTTTTTAACAGTAGCTGACTACTTTGACTTTGAGGCAGTTGGGGATTTCTTTATTTGGATTTTAATGCCACCATTATATACCTTTAATGTCCCTGTTAATGAATCTACTTTCAATTTTTTCTCCAAATGGAAGATGACATTCTGCCACTGACACCTGTTGCAGCCACCTTTCTTTAACACGATGCCAAGAAAAACTGAAATTCTCTGGAATCACATCTGTTCACTACTAATATTAGCATCTATTTATTCAATCATTTTACATCAAGGCATGAGTTTGAATCGACCCTCAAAAGCTTTTGCAGAATGAAGAGCTGGTTTGATCAAATGCTCATTTGTTGTAATGGTAGATTCTCCAAGCTCATTTTTACCAAGCAACACCAGATTTCATGAGTAAGTTGGCTGAAATGCAGTGGTAGAAATTACAGACTTTAAGGACAGCAAAAGTACAATAGGCACTCCTCCTAGAAATGCAGATGCTTTGCAGCTTTGAAGTATTATCTCCAGATCTGAGTGATTTCAGTGGTATTATATTTATACAGATGGCAAATCGAGTTTTCTTCCCATGTTTCAAATCTTTCAGGTAATACCTAGTCTCAAGAGTAGCACCAATCACCACCTCCATTCTCAATTTATGGCCCTTCCCCAAAATACAAGACACTGCGAGACACAGCGAAACAAAGGTTGCCATAAAACCTGGGAAAAGTATCAAGAGGGACTTCCATTGAGGGCCAAAGAAAACAAGGTTGCTTGGGTAACTTCATTCTACTAAATGAGGACACAAGACAGAAAGTACAGGCAACAATGTTTCAAAAACCATAGATTTGATTTGAAAGATATTTCAAGAATCTGAAAGATTCGGGGTGCCTGGGTGGCTCAGTGGGTTAAAACCTCTGCCTTCGGCTCAGGTCATGGTCTCAGGGTCCTGGGATCGAGCCCTGCATCCGGCTCTCTGCTCAGCAGGGAGCCTGCTTCCCTTCCTCTCTCTCTCTCTCTGCCTGCCTCTCTGCCTACTTGTGATCTCTGTCTGTCAAATAAATAAATAAAAATGTTAAAAAAAAAAAAAAGAATCTGAAAGATTCTTCAAGAGAAGATACCACCTAGAAGTGAAAAGTTGTTGATTATAAACACTTTGCTGAAATGAGAAAAAAGTCTTTGATAAGGATAACTTGAGTTAGATTTGGGAACATACTCAGTTTTTCCCTTCTAAGAGCCGGGTTATTCAGTCTCAGCTTTCCTTCATTTCCTTTTCCCTCCTGCTCGTAAGAAATTAGGAATTTGCAACAGCTCTGAAATCTTGAATTTCCTTATCTAGAAAACCCGATAACCCTCCCTTAGAATATTTAGCTCTGGTCCTCTCCACTGATAGGTGATGCTATGGGATGTGTGTGAGGTGGAAAAAGCTCTCCCTTTAGATGGATGGTAATGGTCTCCCACAAGCTCCCACAGCCACCAAGGAAGGAACACGGATTTGCAAGCAGTGACCCTTGCAAGATGCAAATACTCCTTCATGGTACCAGGCTGGTTTGGTGAGAGTTAAGCAATTTCAACACCTCCTAATTTTATTTAATTTTGCCTTGGTGAGTCAAATTGCTATGCTATGAGTCTAATGTTATGTAGTCACTTCAACAAACATGTATAGATTATCCTGAAGTTTCCGTAGATTACAAGTCTGGGTACCATTGGGATGGGTCCTCTACTCAGGGTCTCATATGAGGAATCCAGGTAACAGCCATCTCCCCTGAGGGCCAGGGTCCCCTCTAAGCTTCCAGGGTTGTGCGCTGAATCTAGTTCCTTGAGGTTGTAGGACTGAGGGCCTCACGATTGAAAAGACAAGATGGAGAAATTATACAAAAGACTGAGACAGAAATTCTAAAAATAAAAAATAAAATAACCAACAGAATACTTAAAGGATGAGATTATCAGAAAATTATACGCAACTAAAAAGAGGCTTTTTAAACTGGAAGGTAAACCAAGATAAAATATACCAAAGATAAGATCAAAGATAAAGATTTTTTTAAATAAAGACATTTGAAAAAAAGATGAAATTAAATCAAAAGCAACAGAGACTTAGCAACATGGGAAGAACGGTCTATCATATTGTAAGGAAAAAAGAAAAAGGAAAAGGACAAATTCCTGACAAGTTTTAAAAATTACTGAAAGATACTAACTATGAAGTAAAATTTTAAGAGATTTAACTACTTCATTTTAAAGATGCTAGCTCACAGATTTAAGAAGTATTATTAGGGGTGCCTGGGTGGCTCAGTGGGTTAAAACCTCTGCCTTCGGCTCAGGTCATGATCCCAGGGTCCTGGGATGGAGGCCCGCATCAGGCTCTCTGCTCAGCAGGGAGGTTCCTTCCCCATCTCTCTGCCTGCCTCTCTACCTACTTGTGATCTCTGTCTGTCAAATAAATAAATAAAATCTTTTTAAAAGTAACAGTATTATATATCACAAACAAGATGAATATAAAGATCATACGTACCATACTAAATTGCTAAATAGTAAAGATGGGAAAAAAAATTAAATGCAACCAAAACAATACATATCTTACTTTCCAAAGAACTCCGAGTGGACTGATGGCTGGCTTCTCCATGGAAATATTTAGGGCTAGAAGATTATGGGATGCTACCTTGAAACCACAGAGCTGATATCTCTAGATCCATGTCATGAGAAATGCTAAATAGTCCTCTTCAAGGAAATGTGGAAGAATGAAGAATAACAACACAGGTATGTTGATTTATCTAAACTAATCACAATAAACATTGTCTGTATAACACAGCAATGACAACATTCTTGGCGCTTTAAGTATACAATAAATTTTTTAATGGGTTATAGGGAGAAATGGGTTTAAAAGTACTAGAATGTTCCAAAGCCCTGGAATTTAGAAAAAAAAAAAAAAAAAGTCATCAATGCAGCCATATGCACTGGCCAGCCAAAACCCAAGGATTCCGGTCACCTTTTTTTTTTTTTTCTTCCCTATTCCATCTCAAAATCTTTCCTCTATTGTTAATCCTCTAGATGTCAAGCTCTGGCTTTGACCTTTAGGAGGATTTTCCCAGCTGTTCACCTCTAGCTTTCTAATTACAGCTCTCTACCAAATTTAAACTACAGTTTAGATTTCAGGTACATTTTTTAGATTAACAGTTAATAAATAGTATACATCTTTTTTTTTTTTAAGTATTGTATTTATTTATTTGAGAGAGCAAGATAGAGAGAACAACCTGGGGGAGAAGCCGAGAGAGAAGCAGACTCCCCGCTGAGCAGGGAGCCTGATGCGAGGCCCTGACCCCAGAATGCTGGGATCATGACACTTAACCGACTGAGCCACCCAGGCACCCCAACATTACACATTTTTAAAGAATATTGCCACCACCTTCAGGTAACTACAGAAAAAAGATTTCTGCTTGGATTTTTTCTATCCTTCATATATTCACTCACAACCAGGCCCAGAACATCACTGAAATTGAACAAATAAATGATGAATAAATCAGAACTGATGTCTATCCAATAGCAACTGAACACTGAGAAACAAATTCTCCCCTTTGAGGAAATAAAAATATTTGTTGATACCTTAACTTAAATTGGGGAGTAATTTTTTTTAAATTTCATTAGAATATTCAATTTTGGAAGATTAAAAGGGCAAACTGAATTGTGCTTTTTTTTAGGGAAACTATATAATACAGACAGATACAGATAATTTGCTGGTGGTTACTGAAGATTAGCCAGTTTATTAGCTGCCTTGGGTATATTTAATTTAGAAAGAAATATAAATGTGCCAGTCATAATCTAACCCATTATAGGGTCTGGAATTTCAGTTTGAAATGTGAGGCTTTGCAATGTGGAATTTTGGCTCTCATAGAACACAACTTTTAAAACTTACTCTTTAAGAACGATCTGATTTACACTGTGAAAGTCTATACGCTTGACAGTGAGTCATCACTGTTAGCAAAAATTTCAAAGTGAACATACCTAATGTCCCCCATTCCTACTAGAACAGTTCTTTAAAAATGACAATTTCATGCATTTAACTTTTGGTAAAGCCCAACTACTAGATTCAATTTTATAGTAAAAATCTAAGTCACTGGTTTTAAACTTACATCTTAACAGCACCAGTTACAGAAGTCTTACAATATATCTGTGCTTCTGTTTCTTCTTACCTGTGATTATCAGCAGGATAATGACTAATACAGGATGGAGAGAGGCTTCACTTGTGTAAACAACACCCGAACCATACATTAACCATGATAGCACGTTATAGATGCAATTCTGAAGCATGTAATTTCATGTAACCAAGCATTAAATGTAAAGTGTCTACAAAGACCAACTCTCTCATCTCTAGCTCTGTGAATTATGGTTTTATGTCAGAGCCCAGAAAAATGTACTTACTCTTTCTGATATTCTAGGGAAATGATCTACCCTGTGGCAAGGACCAAGTTTTTAAATTTCATGAGCTGTATAAAAGGCAAAGCTTAAAAAAAATTCATACCATATAGCAATTTCCATACATCACAAAGTCAGTGAGTAGCTGCCACATGATTTACATCTAGAAAACATGCACAGTGGTATATTATATGAGATACTGGTTCTCAAATCTTGTGCATAGAATATATTCATTCTATCTGGATCTATTTCTTTGCAACGGTACCAATTTTAGTCAGAAAAGTGAAATATGCTCTCGCACTGGCTACAGAGGACGCCATCTCTTCTGTGAGAGATGAGCAGGACCTACAGCCTTTCCCACAAAAGCACTGCTTTTACCGCATTTGCATATCCCCTCAGAGCATGCACTGGCAAATCTCACATCTGATTGGACAGAGCAGGGGTCTACTGGGAGCACTGGTAAGCTCTAAGGTTCTACTATTTTAAAACAAAATAATGGACACTGTAACAAGCAGACATTGCTGAAATAAGTTCTTCTGCAGTATCTGAAATTGCCATTAAAAATAATATAGTTAAGATTTTTTTTTAAGTTGCAAATTACAGGCATCCATCTTGAACCAGCTTATGTCATTAATTTAAGGATGCTAAGGGATCTTAGAAAACTCAGGAAGACAAATGGACCTGGCCTTAGCAACAAACTAGAAAACAGAGCTCAAACCCCACCAGGAGGATTTTGCTATCCTCTGTGTACACCTAAGTCCAAACCTGGCTTAGCTGCCCATCCACCCAGTCCTGTCCTGCACACACAGACTCAGGCCAGCTGCTGTGCAAAATGATGCAACTCCTTGTACAGGAAACTGACCTGGAAGCCCAAAATGGGCACCTGACCTAACCTGGGTCAGTCAACTCCTTGACTCCAAAATCTGAAAGTCAGGACCCAGAAAGAGAAGTCAATATATTGTAGGGCTGTCAAATATAACAAATAAAAATGCAGGGTTCCCAGTCACATTTGAATTATTATTATATTAATATAAACAACAAATAATTGCCAGCACATATTTATACCAAACAGTATGCATAATTCATCTGAAATCCAAATGTCACTGAGTGTCCTGTATTTTACTCCTCAACCCTGGTAACCTCTGGATGATGCTGGAACATGTATGTAGGAGACAGTGAGCAGCAAATGGTCATTCCGTACAAAAAACGCTGGTCTTCAACCTTTATTAACTCTTTGAAGAATGTAAGGTGGTAACTAGGATCTACCTCTTGAAACACTTTATCTCTTCTTTTCAAAAGTTGGTGTAATTTAAAAATGTGCTCACAACACTGACAAGCTGTTTTAAACTTTGGTGACCTACACAATCTGATTTTTAAAGAGCAGGAAGTGTTGGGACTATTTCCACATTCCCTCACTTCTATGGCTCTTTCTTCTTTCGTACTATATACAAAAGCGTAACACCACAGAAATCACTTAAAATTTTTTTTAAATTTTATTTATTTATGTATTTATTTTTTAGATTTTATTTATTTATTTGCCAGACAGAGAGCACAAGTAGGCAGAGAGGCAGGCAGAGAGAGAGGGGGAAGCAGGCCCCCTGCTGAGCAGAGAGCCTGATGCAGGACTCGATCCCAGGATCCTGAGACCATGACCTGAGCTGAAGGCAGAGGTTTTAACCCACTGAGCAACCCAGGCACCCCACTTAAAAAATTCTTAAAGAAACTTTAATCACTTTGTTTCTGGAGCTCATTCCCCAACTGTAGTCAGAGAATCAGGATGATGACACTCCCCAAGGCACTGCCAGCTCGGGCTACGAGGACGCACGCGAAAAGAGCTGAGAACACGTTGGATGTTTATTTTAAGATTTCAGTATGAAAGTTTAATTGGCTTTGGAAATAGATGTTAATTCTAATATGGGATTCATCTCAATACCGGTTTGAGTTATTGGTGATTTCCTAGGAGTCTTTAATTAAAATCCAATAAATGTACATTAGCTAAAAGCAAATTTCCTAGGATTACCCAATGTGAACAAGACTAAAATAACTTTTACAGGGTTTTACTCAGCAATTTCCATGTTTATTAATTAGAAGCATCACTGAGATGGGGGACCTGGATGGCTCAGTCAGTTAAGTGTCCAACTGTTAGTTTTGGGTCAGGTCATGATCTCAGGATTGTGAGATCAAGCCCCACATCAGGCTCTGTGCTGTGTGGAGTCCACTTGAGAGTCTCCCTCTTCTTCTGCCCTTCCTGCTGCTCATGCTCTCTAAAATAAATATTTAAAAAAAATAAATAAATAAAAGTATCACTGAGATAATTTATATAAAATTATCCAGCTGCCATTTAAAAAAAGCATTGCTTATACATATCAAATACGAACAGTATTTATAATCTAATTTTTACTTAGCTAATAACTTTGAAAACTTTTAAAATATACAAAACATTTACCTAAAACTCATTAATGGTCAGGGCACGGTGTTCCTGCTGTGAGAAGACTCCTTAAGAAAGATACCATTTACATAAGCCCCAAGTTTAAAAGACATTCTGAACATTTACAGAATGAATGAGGTTTAGAAAAATGCAAAGCTTTGCTAAACAAACTAAAATTTTATTCAGAAACCAGAAGCATTATTAATCTGTAAAAAACAGTGAAGTATATAATCTGCAAAATACTCGATTGGGGAAATGTTCCCTCCAAAAATAATGAGGTAGAATACAAGTTTAATTTTGAAAATATTAAAAACAAAAGAATTTACTGACGAGTTAGTTTACCTCAATGATTTAAACACTTTTTCAATAGAAAGTAATGAAAGAGTCATCAGTGATTGTAGCCAAAGTTCTTATGAGGACATAAAATCAAGAACCTTGGATTTAGGCTGATAGCACCTGGAAAAAAAAAATGTGGTTATGCCCTTGTCAAACAGACAACCTTGAGTGATTCACTTATGTTCTCAGCTCCTTCACCCAGCATAAGGGATGGCAACGCACAGCAAATTAACTGCTATGTTATTTATGAGGCTCAGGCAAACGAGCTGTAACGAGGCTGTGCAGACCCTCGCGCCACTCTCATCTGCATCAGCATGCCTCAGGCCTGTTTTGGCCGTGCTCCACAAACTCCATTTGTCCTCTCCCACAGGCTCAAGGCTTGGCTACATTTCAGTCTTCCTGGCATGGGAACGCTGCCAGAAGTGATAAATGCAGTTCCCAGGTCTGGCCTCTCGAAAACCGGCATGCTCCCCTGTGCTGTCTTTCCCCTCCTCCTTGGACAGTGAAATGCAGAGAAACAGCGGATGACTCCAGCGCCCTCAGAGGAGCTAGGGAAGCCACCAGCTAGGAAGAACTCAGGTTCCTGCATGGCAGCGTGAAGTTCCTGTGGACCCACGTTCTAGAAATAAAGCTGCATTGTGTCCAGTGACTGAGACGAGAAGCTTATGCCAACAGCTGGCCAACGTGATCAGTACACGCACAAATAAACAGAGCCAAGCTGTTTCCAAGTAAATGTGTGCCACAAAACCGCTACCATAAACAGAAAGATGATTACACAGCATAGACTCAGCGGCTTCCAGGTCACTGATGTCATCGTAATATGCTGACTTCCGCTAGGAGAGTCCAACATGATATAATGAAGTCCTGATAACTAACATTTCTAGAACATACATCATATGCCAAACACTACATCAAGCATATCATGAGACTGATTTCAGCTGAAACTCACACCAGGAGCACCTGTGTGGTTCAGTTGGTTGAGTGACAGACCCTTGATTTCAGCTCAGGGGTCATGAGATGAAGCCTCTTGCCTGCCTCCATGCTGGGCCTGATGCCTGCTTAAGCTTAAGATTCTCTCAACAAGTGTTGGAGAGGATGCAGAGAAAGGGGAACCTTCTTACACTGTTGGTGGGAATGCAAACTGGTGCAGCCACTTTGGAAAACAGTGTGGAGATTCCTCAAAAAATTAAAAATAGAGCTACCCTATGACCCTGCAATTGCACTACCGGGTATTTACCCCGAAGATACAGATGTAGCTGGAGACAGGAGAAAATGGCAATTTGTTGTTTAATATATAGCTACAGTTATGCAAGGTAAATAGGTTCTAGAGATTTACTGGATAACATACTATCTATTATGTTAACAAAACTGTACTACACACCTAAAAATTTTGTTAAGAGTGTAGATCTCATGTTAACTGTTCTAACCACACAAAAAAGTAAGGGGCAGGGAAGAAACTTTTGGAGGCGATAGGAATGTTTATTTCCTGGATTGTGATGATGGTTTCATGGGTGTATACATAGGTCCAAACTCATAAAACTGTATGCATTAAATATGTGCAGTTTTTGTACATCAAAAAAAAGATACAGATGTAGTGAAAAAAAGGGTCATCTGTACCCCAATGTTCATAGCAGCCATGGCCACAATCATCAAACTGTGGAAAGAGTTGAGATGCCCTTCAACAGATGAATGGATAAAGAAGATGTGGTCCACATATACAATGGAATATTACATAGCCATCAGAAAGGATGAATACCCAACTTTTGTATCAACATGGATGGGCCTGGAAGAAATTACACTGCGTGAAATAAGTCAAGCAGAGAAAGTCAATTATCATATGGTTTCACTCACTTGTGGAGCATAAGAAATAACAGGGAGGACATTAGGAGAAGGAAAGGAAAAGTGAATTGGGGGAAATCGGAAGGGGAGACAACCATGAGAGGCTGTGGACTCGAGAAACAAACTGAGGGTTTTGGAGGGGAGTGGGGTGGGGGGTTAGGTGAGCCTGTGGTGGGTATCAAGGAGGGCACGTATTACATGGAGCACTGGGTGTGGTGCATAAACAATGAATCTTAGAACCAGTGATAAAAGTAAAATAAAAAAATAATACAACCTCAATAAGATTTTTAAAAAATTCTCTCTCTCTCTTCCTCTACACCTCCCCCTGCTTGTGCATCCCCTCCCCACCAAATAAACTACAAAACAAAACAAACAAAAACCAAAAACTGACATCAAACCTATGAATCAGACATTATCATTGTCTTTACTGATAGAAAAATTAGGCTCTGGGAGGTTAAATAACTCGCCCATATTCATCCAGCTTTCTATAGCAAAAAGACCTTGAACCATGTCTATGTAACAACCAAAACCTAAGCAGTTACACATTCACTGACAGCATCACAGGATGCAGAAGAGGGCCAGAAAGGCAGCTGGGACACCAGGAATCCAACCACAGCTCCAATGCTACAATTCACTGCGTGGACCGGAGCAAGCAATTTCACCTGACCGCACCTCACGTTTCTACACTTCATCCTAGTGGTATTATTCCCCCCCCCCGCAGGATTTAAAAAATTAAATTGATCAGAGATGAAATACTTTCTATATCAGCTTTGTACATGTTTATATGCTTACCCTTGAAATAGAGGCTATTTCTTAAAATTCTAAACTTATGACATCAGATGAAAGATTTAAGACAGGCATCAATCTGTGTTTCAGCATCTAGCTATGTAGAATACTATTATGAAGTCATCCCTTGGGAAAAGCAAAAGTCACAGTCCTGTGTTTAGGATTTTGAAACAAAATCCCTTTCTATGCTTTACAATGATTCAAAAATAATTTTGGTGAGTGTGTGTATGTGTGTGTGTGTGTGTGTGTGTGTGTGTGTGAGAGAGAGAGAGAGAGAGAGAGAGAGAGAGGTACACCTAACAGGAGAAATAACTTGTTTTATAAGTAGGGCTGCAAAGTGTCTTGTATATTCAGGACACTTCCTGTAATTAATGATTCTTGTCCTGCTTGCTATGTTGACTTTGTCAAAATGTCTTAAATGCCTTGTATTCACCTTTTTTCAATATAAATTTTTTTTTTTTTATAAATCAGCAGTCAGTTATTTTTAGGCTACAATTTTAATGCTTAAATCTCTCAAATGGCACTAGGTGAGAACCACAGCAACACAAATAAAAATTAGGATGATCCTTGGGTTTTTCCTACAGGTTTGGCTGAGGAAAAGACTGGAATGGGAGAATGAGAATTAGACATACTTCTTGTTCATATTCAAGAAAGGATAAAACTGCTCTTTGGCTAGAATCCCAGGTCCTGGACTATTAATCATCTTCAGAGAAAGCTTCAGATCAGTACTCCTCTGAATCAGCCAATCAGTGACAGCCCCTTGTCTGGATAAGAACAAATCAGCAAGCATATCGCTCCAGTGCTCATGTTTCTGAAAGGCAGACATTCATAATCACCTTCCTCCCAGATCACACTACAGAGATGCAAATCTGTCAAGCCCTAACCACTTGTGCTTCTTAGAATGGTCCCTGAATACAGACACGTCTCCCCAAAACTTTATATAAGAAGGGCAGGACTGTGCCTTCAAAGTACATCTGTCCCTTGAATCAGGCAAATGGAAAGTTCTCTTTTATCTCAGATGTGAACTCGATTTATTGATTCACATTTTCCCCAGTCTTTGAATAGTTCATTACATTTACAGTGAGGTATGAGATGCAATCTCCAGTTCTTCTGGTGATGGCTATTAACTTTTATTTGTGTATGTTTGAAACCAGAATGTCAAAAGGCTAGTTAGTATATATTCGTTAGTGTATATGGGTACATTTTCTGAATAATGAACATTTCTTAAAGAAAAGCCCTTTTGAAGTATGTAATTTGTACAGTGTGCAATTATTTATTCAATATTAAAAATAGTGTAAAGTCAGCTATAAACCCGCATATACTGACAGCTAAGAATGTCACATGTATAATTTATTTATCTAGTACTAAGAAAGCGATAAAATAAAAACTTTAATAGAGAAATTCGGATGCAGATGAAATAATCACAAAAGAAGTTGTACTAACGTTCTGCACCATATAATATTATCAGTTTTGCAGCTCAAGTCACTGACTTTACCATACCAGAAGTAATTTTGTATTCCAAAAGTTTTCAATCTCCACAAAGAAATAATAGTAGAATTTTTAAAAATGAAATATCTCTTATTACTATTACAGATATTATCAAAGACCTAAATGTCTCTCTTTTTCTATGGCATAGCCAAGGAAGTTTCATAATGCAAAATTAATTTTTTTGCTAGTACAATATTTTTTCTTGTGAAAAAGTATCCTTATAAGGCTATTGTGAATAAAACAGTATCCACTCGAGTTTTCCAAAAATTATTTGCAGAGAGTTAGGAGTTAAAGAGAAGAGTTGCATTGTTTTTGGTGAGACTAGGACATTCCTGTGAAAGTCCATGTAAAGGTGTGGACATGTTTATACAAAGTTGAAGCGAAGCATGACTGATTCTAGGGAAAATGTTGACTGCTTTTCTCACATTTTGCGTAATGTTGTTCAAATGGCATCTTGTGTCCTATCAACACTGAAGTCATTATCACAAAATTGTCCTCTTCCTTCAGTAATTATACTGTTTGAACAGAACAATTAAAGTAATTTTATAATTTTGTTACCAGTAAGTACTGTTCAGTTCTCTTGCATTCAAAAACCAATTTGGGATCTGTAAAAAATGCAGTTGACAGTCACATGCGAAAGAATTAAACCAGATTACTGTCTTACACAGTGCAGAAAAATTAACTCAAAATGGACTAAAGACTTGAATGGAAGACCTGAAGCCATTAAACTCCTAGAAGAAAACATAGGTGGTAAGCTCCTTGACACTGGTCTTGGCAATGAGTTTTCAGATTGGATCCAAAAGCAAAAGCAACAAAAGGAAAAATTAATAGGTGACACCACATCAGACTAAAAAAGCTTCTGCATAGCAAAGGAAACCATCAAAAATGAAAAGGCAGCCTGTTGAACATAAGAAAATATCTGCAAAGCATGTATCTGATAAGGGTTTAATATCCAAAATATATAAAGAACACCTACAACTCAATGGCAAAATAATTCAGTTAAAAAATGGGCAGAGGATCTCAATAGACATTTCTCCAAAGAAGACATCCAGAAGGCCAAACAAACACATGAAAAGATGCTCAATATCACTGTCAGGGAGATGCAAATCAAAACCACAATGACATACCACCTCACGCCTGTTAGAAAATGGCTATCATCAAAAAGACAAGATATAACAAGTTTTGGTGAGGGTGTTGGAAAAAAGGAAACCTCTATACACTATTGGCGAACATGTAAATTGGTACAATCTCTATGGAAAACAGTATGGCGGTTCCTCAACCACTTTAAAATAGAACTATCATATGATTCAGCAATTCTACTTCTAGAAATTTATCCAAAGAAAACAAAAATACTAATTCAAAAAGACATATGTACCCCAACGTTTATAGCAGCATTATCTACAACAGCCAAACTATGGAGACAGTCTAAACATCCACTGGCTGATGAATGGATAAAGAAGATGGGATATATATATATACACACATAATGGGATACCATTCAGCCACAAAAAAGAATGAAATTTTGACATCTGTGACAACACAGATGGAAAAGACATTATGCTATGTGAAAGAAGGCAGATAGAGAAGGTAACTACCATATGATCTCATATGTGGAATTTTAAAACAGCAACAAGAATAATAAAACCAAGCAAATACATACTGAGAACAGACTGGTAGTTTCCAGAGGCTGGAGGTGGGGAGGGGGAGAAATAAGTGAAGATAGTCCAAATGTACAAACTTCTAGTTATAAAATAATTAAGACACGGGGATGTAATGTACAGTGTGGTGAATATAGCTAGTAGTACTTCATTCTGAAATAAGCATTTAAAAGAGTACATCTTGAAAGTCCTCATCTCAAGGAAAAAAAAAAAACATTCTAACAGAAAAACCTTAAAACTGTGTGTGGTGATGGATGTTAACAAGATTTACTCTAGTGATTATTTTGCAAAATATACAAATAGCCAATCATGATGTTATACACCTGAAACTAATATGACATCATATGCCACTGTACCTCAACAACAACCACAAAACAGAAGGCAAGCAACAACAATATAGAAGGCAAGAACAAAACACACACACACAATAAAAGAAATGCAGTGGAGAGATACCTGAGTTCACCTGAAGCACTAAAATTATACTTCACTTCTGTTTAAAAAATTCTTGACTTTTTACATAACCTATCAAGGCCTACTTACTTCTTGTTCATAGCTCCCAAAATCTCATTAGTGGTAGCATCATGCCACTTGAGAGCACAACCAGTGTTACTCAAGTATTTCATTGCTCAAATGCATTTGTTGGGTACATTCAAGAAAGAACTGTAATGTTGTAGGCAATTAGTATTAAGGCTGTATTCAAAAGCCACAACATCACTTATTAACAGGGAAAGAAATTCCACTTTGAAGTGGATAATTATTATGCCATGAAAGATGGCATTATGTGCTTCAACAAATCAAATTTATAGAGCAATTCTCAGAGTTGTGAACTTTCAGCCAGTACATGCTCACTATGCTGGCTCATGGTTTTCTTATTAATAAGGATTCAGTGGGCAAAAGCATGAAATAAGTTGAATGTGACCACTGAAGAAGCTATGCTGTGATGGAAACGGAACATATAATGCAAAGGCATGGAAATTTCATCAATAAATTTTGCAAAAGAAGGATTGTTAGAAAGAAATCATCAGAGAAACACAATTAAAAAAAGAGGTCTGCTATTTAGAGACATAATTTATTTCACATTAACAACTTTTTTTAATATAAGTGTGGCCCATGTAATATTTTTATTTCAATGAGTATATGCATAGGCAATTTGGAATAATTCAGACTTAACAATGCATCCTGCATCTTTTTTGTTTTTTTGCTAAATCTGGTTAACAGTCTCTGTAACACTGTTTTTAAATGCAAATAAAGCAACTGACTCACTTTGGATATTAAGACAAACTATGCTTTGAATAAAAAGTCTGTTTTAAATGTAACAATATCAGGAAGAAGAACAAATGAAGAAAAAGCTCATCTCTGCTGAATTGGGTAAGACTGAAGAGTTACTCCTTGAGGGTTCTTCGGCGAATAGCTCCATTTTGAGAGGATGCTTCAAGGCAAAGTTCAGCCTTGACAATGTGAACAAGTCAAATGATGAAGTTCTCAAGACTTATGAATTCTGTAATGCCTGGGTGGCTCAGTCTAATAAGCATCTGCCTTTGGCTCAGGTCTTGATCTCAGGGTCCTAGGATCCAGCCCCACATTGGGCTTACTGCTGAGCAGATAGCCTGCTTTCCCCTCTCCCTCTGTCCCTACCCCTGCTTGTGCTCAAGCCCTCTCTCTCCTTCAAATAAATACATAAAATCTTTAAAAAAAATTATGAATTCTAAGCCATAGCCATACCATGGGGAGAAGAAATTCCCTTCCTAAGAAATTCCCAATCCAGGCAAAAGGTAAAAGAACAGGGAGACGGGTGAATGATGAAATTCGAACTTTTCCTTATCCCCATGACATAAAATAAACTAGATTTCTTTCCACTATAGTAATCTGTATTCTGATTATGCCATATAGGTCGGGAAGCAAAAAATAAAACAGTCTTTTTGTGATATACTTATGATAATGAAAAATTAATTTTGTAATTAAACTTCAGTTAAGTCAAGATCTGAAACAATAATCTTTGACCATGCACAGCCCTCCTATAAGTAATGTATTCTTATAATTTCAAGATTATGTACAATATGATTCCCCTTGTTTGTTGATCTTGAAGGCAAAACCTCTCTATCATATACTTCTACCTTCAGAGCTACGAGTTTTTATATTCAATCTAAACTGGAGTTTATGCTACCTTTACATTTTAACATTCATATTTTATAGTTTAATTTGACCTCAAATAAAGTGTGGGTTAGCAGCTCTGTGAAATATTGAGTGGCTTATAGGAATGATCTAGGATTTCTTATTTTGAACCCTGTGACTGCTTTCAAAATATAGATTTGACAAATCATCTTGAATTTTATCATCTGTCTTTAGTGGGCACTTATAAAAATAAACTGTTCCTCCATCTTTGTGATTCATCACTAACTGTGCTTATGAATCTACATGGATCACCAAAGAAATGATTCTGCTCTATTTGGATCATAGATATAGATGCTGAGAAAGAGAAAGGAAGGAAGAAAAGGATGGAGGGAGGGAGGGAGGGAGGATGGGAAGGAAGGTCTACTAAACCTGTGGGTGAGAATACAGTGTATTAGGAGACTCTCAGGGTATCATTCCACGCACATTCACACTACACAGGTTATGATGCCACCCAAATACTTCTAAACAACTTGGGGTTGGAACTGTCACACATCACAATGTTAATTGAGATTTCTTCCAATAATGTTACTATGAGGAATATGAGATAAGGAACTCATCTAAAAGCTTTGTCAAATCTGCCCTGGATCAAGTTATCAAGTTAGAATAGGGTAGAAGATAAGAATAGAATTTACCTTTCTTAATTAGATTAAATCCAAAGGATAAAATCGGTCTACATCTTGTCTTGACCACCAGAGCTACTCAGGCTCTAACACCATCATGGCAGCTGAAACTTGATGCCAGCCTCACCAGCATCTGGTCACAGCTCAATTGAGAGTGGTGCTTTCTTGCTTACAAATACATAAGAGCACGTAGAAAGCTCCAGGATTTTACCCAGGGTGACACGTTTCACAGTTAGTTCCCCTTTACACTCAGAAACAAACATCTTGGCTTCAGGCTTGGCTTATTACTCTCCATAACTATTTTAAGGGTCAATTCTGAGGGAGCTGATGAGTCCTTTGTCCTCAAATCCATGCCACAAACCCCATCAACCTCAGAGTGAATGTCTCTAAACATTAATTTTTATGCCCATGTCTTTACCCCACTATAACAAATCTTGGTAAAGTCTAGGCTCATCTGGGTTTTGTCCCCATTCAGAGCTTGTCTGCTATTTGTTGCATACTTACACTTTATCCAACCTTAATATCTATCTTTATTTCTCAGTCTACCTCCCTACAAACTCAGTATGGCCATGTTTTCTCACCTCCACTATGTTTAATTAGCTTTCTGTTCCTGTGACATGAATTAGATAACACAAGTTCTAGTCTAAGAAACACCTTTGTGCATGTCTCTATGACTAATGAGAAGTGGTATTAATGTACCAGTGCTCATAACAGCACAAGTTAAAACAGAATTTAAAAATTTTTATAAACAATTTCAATACATATCTGCGATTTTACATATTGCATAATTCATATTCATTCATTCAGATATAACCTTATACTTACATGTATCTTAAAACCATGATATGATATAATGTACATAATGTAATGTATATAATGTAATATGATATATATGTATAATAAGGTTATATATGTGCATAGAAAATTGTGGAAAACAACACAATTAACATTTTTAACTTTATCCTCTGAAATGAGAACATTTTCAATCTTTGTATTATGTAGTTAAGGCTTTTCTGGACTATTATAATGAGTGTGTATTTTAATAATAATTTAAAAACTCAAGATCAAGAACTGCCAGGGAAGATGGCAGAGGAGGATCTTAGGCTCACCTTGTCCCATGGAAAGAACTATATCACACCCACACAAGTGTAAATAATCCAGGGACTGACCAGAAGACTGGCAGAACAGACTTTCCACAGCTAAATGTAGGGAAGAGGACATATCGAAAACAGTAGGAAGGGTATCAACAAGACAGTACCTGACCAGACAGTCAGGAACCAAGCTGACCCACAATTGCCCACAGAAGGAGGGTCACTGCAGGCATGAAGAGGGGAAAAGAGCAGACCCTACACCAGACACCCAGGCACAGGGGATCTGCACTGGAAGACTAAGTCCCAATTCTTATCAACAGCAAGGCTTAACACCTGGAACTTTAAAAATCAGCTGCCCAGCTCTGCAAGAGCCAGAGGGTGAGAGGAAATGGAGTCCCCACTGTTAAACACACAGCAGAGCAAAGAACCCCACTGAGATATAATAAAGCAGCAGCAGTTTTAAAAACACCCAGGGTACACTAGAAGGGGATCTGTTTACTCATCTCAGCATATGTGCTGAGTAAGACAGTGACCTTTGGGAGACTTCTCAAATAACAAATGGCACCTGCCATTTCCCTCCCCTGTCCCCCAGCCTAGAGACATGGACACCTATGGGAACAAGCAGAGCACAAACACTCCACCTAGCTTGCTCACAGCTCTCCCTACCCCCGGACACTTCTGCTGACCCACCCTCTCCAATGTGCCCTCAGTAGCAGTTCCCCAAATCAGCACCAGGTCCCCTTCCATAGCCAACCTGCATAAACCTCATTAATATTGTACATCCTGCTCCCACACTTTCTGCAAACCCATGCACCCCTCCCCCCATTCCAAATTCAGGAATCCTCCCAAGTGGAGCCACAGGCCTACTAGTGTGCAAACAGCAACAACAGTGATTCTTGCTCCAAGGTGAGAAGAAGATAACCACACACACCAGTGTGACTGCAACAAGAGCAATCATTAGCTGTAGAAATCTGGTCTGACTGCAGGCCCTGCCCACCAATGAAACCCTCCCAGAGGACAACACAGGGAGAAACTCCTGCAGTTCGGTGCTACAGCATCTCTGGCAAATGCCTGGTCTGACCCAACCCAAACAAAGGGTGGCTCCAGACTAGCCTTTTAACAACACAGGGACTAATCACTGCCCACAACAGGCAAAGAGATTCACTGGACTAAAGTGGACTAAAGAGACAACAACTGGATGCACATAACACACACAGGAGACAGCCTGAAACCACCACGTTTTAATGAACAGGGGACCCTGCCTTATAGGGAACTTCCTCTCCATAAGGCCACTATTTGCAAGAGCAGGAGACGTAACTGACTTCGCCAATACATAGAGAAACAGACACAGAGAGTTAGACAAAAGAGGAGACAGACAAATATGTCCCAAATGAAAGAATAGAACAAAATCACAGCAAGAGATCTAATCAAAACAAACATAAGTAATATGCCTGACAGAGAATTTAAAATGATGATCATAAAGATATTCACTGGACTTAAGAAAAGAGTGGAGTAACTAATGAGAATTCAAATAAAAATTTAAAAAACAACAGACTTTTAACTATATAGAATAAATAGATGGTTACCAAAAGGGAAGTAATTAAGGGAAAGGGTTAAATCAGTGATGGAGATTAAAGATTGCACCTGTTGTGATGAGCACTGGATATTGCATGCAAGTGTTGATTCACTATATTATGCAACTGAAATTTATATTACACTGTATGTTAACTAACTGGAATTTAAATAGAAACTTAAAGAATAATAATAATTATTTAAAAGACTGAAACACATACAGAAGAATGAATCAGAGATAAAGAATTCAATAACTGAAATCGGAAATACAGTAGATGGGATGCACAGCAGAGTAGAGGAAGCAAAACAGATCAGTGACCTGGAGGACAGAGTAATGGAAAGTAAGCAAGAGGAACAGGAGACAGAAAAAAATAATAGGAGTAAATGAAAATAGATTAAGAGAACTCAGCACACCATCAGGCATAAAAACATTCACATTATAGGAATCTCAGAAAGAGAAGGAAGAAAGGGGGCAGAAAATTTGTTTGAAGAATATTAGCTGAAAACTTCTGAAATCTGGGTAAAGGAACAAAGTCGGATCCAGGACGCACAGAGGACTCCCAACAAAAATTGACCCAAGGTGGTCCACACCAAGACATGTAGTTATTAAAATGGCAAAAGTAGTGACAAAGAGAGAATTTTAAAAGCCACAAGTGAAAAGAAAACAGTGGCATACAGAAGAAAAACCCTATATATAAGGCTATCAGCTGATTTTTTCAGCAGAAACCTCGCAGTCCAGAAGGAAATGATATAATATATTCAAAGGACTTAAAGAAAAAATCTGTAGCCAAATATATTCTATCCACTGAGGCTATCATTTAGACTAGAAAGAGAGATAAAGAGTTTCCCAGACAAACAAAAGCTCAAGGAAGTCATGACCACCAGACTACTAGTGGTGACTACTAGTCACCACTAGACTAGACAACTAGTCATGACCACTACACAGCCATACAAGAAAGGTTAAAGGTGATTCTGAATGAAAAGGAAAGACTGACTATAAGCATGAATAAGAAAAGTAGGAAGCACAAAAGCAGTAAAATTAAGTATATCTATAAAAATCAGTCAAGAGATTCACAAAATTAAAGGATGTAAAGTGTGACACCATGTACCTAAAATGTGACAGGGAGAGGAATAAAAATTTAGAATTTAGAATGAGTTCAAACCTCAGTGACCATCAACTTAATAGTAGTGACTGTTAAATCCATAGGATGTTATATATAAATCAAAAACCATTAACAGATATGAAAAAGTAAAGAGAAGAATAAAGCCAGTAAAATACAAGAAAAGAAAGCAAGAGAAGAAAGGAACAGAGGGGCACCTGGGTGGCTCAGTGGGTTAAAGCCTCTCCCTTCGGCTCAGGTCATGGTCCCAGGGTCCTGTGATCGAGCCCTGCATTGGGCTCTCTGCTCAGCAGGGAGCCTGCTTCCTCCTCTCTCTCTACCTGCCTCTCTGCCTACTTGTGATCTCTGTCTGTCAAATAAATAAATAAAATCTTAAAAAAAGAAAGAAAGAAAGAAAGAAAGAAAGAAAGAAAGAAAGAGCTACAAAACAACCATAAAACAAGAAATAATATGGCACTAAATACATAGCTATCAATAATTATATTGAATTTAAATGGACCAAACACATCAACCAAAATATATAGGATGACAGAATGCATACAAAAGGAAGACCCATCAATATAATGCCTATAAAAGACTATTTTTGGACCTAAAATCACATGCAGATTGAACGTAAAGGGCTGAAAAAATACTTATCATGCAAATGGAAGTGAAAAAAGAGCAAGGGTAGCAATACTTGTATCAAACAAAATAGACTTTAAAACGAAGACTGTAATGAGACAAAAAATACTATATAATCATAAAGGTGACAATCCAGCAGGAAGATATAATAATTTTAATTATTTATGCAACCAACAAGGGAGCACCCAGATACCAAAAACAATAACAAACATAAAGCAACTAACCAATAATAATACAAAAATAGGAGGGGACTTAAACACCCCACTTACACCAACAGATAGATCATCTAAACAGAAAATCAACCAGGCAACAGTGGTTTTGAACAATACATTGATCAGATGGATTTAATAGACATATTCAGAACATTCCATCCTAAAACTGGAATACACATTCAAGTGCATGCAGAACAATCTCCAGAATAAATCACATGTCAGGCCACAAAACAACTCTCAACAAATTAAAAAAGACTGAAGTCATATCATACATCTTTTCTGACCACAACACTATTAAAGTAGAAATCAACCACCAGAAAAAAAGTCTGCAAAGAATAAAAATACATGAAAGTTAAATGAGTTGCTACTAAACAATGAATGGGTCAACCATAAAATAAAAGAGGAAATTAAAAAATACACAGAGACAAATGAAAATGAAACACATTGGTCCAAAAACTTTGGAATGCAGCAAAAGTGGTCTAAAAAGTAAGTATATGGCAATACAGGCCTACCTCAAGAAGCAAAAATCTCTCAAATAAACAACCTAACCTTACACCTAAAGGAGCTAGAAAAAGAAGAACAAACAAAGCCCAAACCAGGAGAAGGAAAAAAATAATAAAACTTAGAAAAGAAACAAATGATATAGAAACTAAAAAACAAAAACAAAAAGCAACCAACAACAGAACAGATCAATGAAACCAGGAGAGTGGTCTTTGAAAAGAAAAACAAAATTAATAAACTGTTAACCAGACTCATTAAAAGAGAAAGAAATCAACAACATCAGAAATGAAAGAGTAGAAATAATAACTGACACCACAGAAATAACAAAGGATTATAATAGAATATTGTGAAAAATTATATGCCAACAATTGAACAAGGTAGAAGAAATGGATAAATTCCTAGAAACATATACATACCAAAACTGAATCAGGAAGAAACAGCAAACTTGAACAGACCAATTGCCAGCAATAAAGTTGAATTAATAATCAAAAAACTTTCATAAACAAAAGTCTAAGACCAGATGGCTTCACATGTAAATTCTACCAAACATTTAAAGGGAGGAGGGGATTTAATAACTATTCTTCTAAAATTATTCCAAAAAATAGAAAGAGAAGGAAGAAGTGCTTCCAAATCCATTCTATGAGGTCAGCATCACACTGATTTTGAAATCAAATAAAGACACCATGAAAAAAGAAAACTGTAGACCAATTTCTCAGATGAACATAGATGCAAAAATTATTCAGAAAATATTAGTGAAACAAATACAACAACAAATTTTTAAAAAATCATTCACCACAATCAAATGGGATTTATTTTTGGGATGCAAAGCTGGTTCAATATATACAAATTAATCAATATGAGACATTATACACAAGAGAAAAGACAAAAACTGCATGACCATTTGAATAGATGCAGAAAAAAAGCATTTGACAAAGTACCATGTCCATTTATGATGAAAACCATCAAAGTGGGTTTACCAGCAATAAAATTGAATCAATAATCAAAAAACTTTCAAAAACAAAAGGGTACATACCTAAATATAATAAAGACCATATATGAAAAACTAATAGCTAACATAATAGTAAATGGTAAAAAACTGAGAACTTTTCCTCTAAGATCAGGAACAAAATAAGGATGTCCACACTTATTACTACTTTCATTCAACATAGTACTGAAAGTCCTAGCCACAGCAATAATACAAGAAAAAGAAATAAAAGGCATCCAAATAGGTAAGAAAGAAGTAAAACTATCACTCTTTGCAGATGACATGATACTATATATAGAAAACCCTGAAGACTCCACCAAAAAACTGCTAGAACTGATAAATGAGTTCAGTAAGGTCACAGGATACAAAATCAATATGCACAGATCTGCTGCATTTCTATACACTAATAATGAAACTGCAGAATGAGAAATTAACAATCTCATTTATAATTGCACCCAAAAGAATAAAATACCTAGGAATAAACTTAACCAAAGAGGTGAAAGACCTGTACTCTGAAAACTGTAACACACTGATGAAAGAAAATCAAGGTGACACAAATGGAAACTAATTCCATGGTCCATGGTTTCAAAGAATTAATACTGCTTGGGTGTCCACAGTACCCAAAGCAATCTGATTTAATGCAATCCCTATCAAAATGCCAAAAGCAATTTTCACAGAACTAGAACAAAGAATCCTAAAATTTGTAGGGAGCCACATAAGACTTTGAATAGCCAAGTCAATTTAGAAAAAGCAGAACAAAGCTGGAGATATCCCAATCCCAAATTTCAGAATATACCACAAAGTTGTAGTAATCAAAACAGTGTGGTACGGGCACAAAACAGACACAAAGATCAATGGAACAGAACAGAGAGCCCAGAAATAAACCCAGGATATATGGTTAATTAATCTTTAACAAAGGAAACAGGAATATCCAATGGGAAAAAGAGTTTGTTCAACCAATGGTGCTGGACAACAACATGCAAAAGAATTCAACTGGACCACTTTCTTGCACCACACACAAAAATAAACTCAAAACGGATTAAAGACCTACATGTGAAACCTGAAACCATAAAAATCCTAGAAGAGAGCATAGGCAATAACTTCTCTGGCATGACCTGTAGCAACACCGTTCTAGATACATCTAGGCAAGGGAAACAAAAGCAAAAATGTGCTATTGGGGCTACATCAAAATAAAATGCTTCTGTACAGTGAAGGAAACCATCAACAAAAGAAAAAGATGACCTACTAAATGTGAGAAGATACTTGCAAATGACATATCCAATAAAGGGTTAGTGTCCAAAATATATAAAGAACCTAGATAAGTGAACACCAAAAAATTAAAAAATTAAAAAAAACACAAGTAATCCAACTGCAAAATGGGCAGAAGACATGAATAGCTATTTTTCCAAGGAAGACATCCAGATGGCCAAAAGACACCTGAAAAGATGCTCAACATCACTCATCATTAGGGAAATACAAATCAGACCTATAATGAGATATCACCTCACACTGGTCAGAATGGCTGAAATTAATACAAGAAAACAATGGTATGGGGAAAAAGAACCTTTGTGCAGTGTTGTGTTGGTTCAACCAGCAAACCCTGAGAAGGCAAATGAAAAGATTACTCCAAACACCCAACTAAGGAGAAAGGAGAGGACCTGGGGACTGGAGAAAGACCCCACACCAAACTCTACATCCATTTTTATTATGCATATTATCAAAGAATCAAGATTAGAAAGAAATGCAAAGTTTCAATACTTAGGGTAGGGACATTTCCAGGCATTGTGTGATAAGAACTATCTGCGTTCCTTACTTGCAGGCAGGGAGTAGGTGACTATTAAGGATATATGTCTGATCTAAATTAAGCATCCATTCCCTGGGAGATAGCATTGACCCACAATTAGGATCTGGCTGTTTTCACCCCAGAAACTAAAAGGAGGCCCCATTTTCTGGTCACTCTTTCTTTGCTTTTCAACTAGCCTCTCCCAAGGAGGACTGTGTTTATTTTATCCTAGTTAGCCAGGCATTCTTAATTCCCACACTGTTAGTGGGAATCCAAACTGGTGCAGACACTGTGGAAAACAGTATGGAGGTTCCTCAAAAACTTAAAAATAGAACTACCCTATGACCCAGTAATTGCACTACTGGGTATTTACCCAAAATAATACAGAAACACTAATTTGAAGGGATACAAGAACCCCTATGTTTATTGTAGCATTACAATAGCCAAGATATGGAAACTGCTCAAGTGTCCACTGATAGATGAATAAATATAGAAGATTTATGACATATATATGTACCTAGCCAATGGAATATTACTCAGCCACCAAAATGAATGAAACCTTACCATTAGCGATGACATGGATGGAGCTACAAGGTATGATAAGGAAAATAAGTCAGTCAGAGAAACACAAGTACCATAGGATCTCACTCATAGTGCAGTTTAAGAAACAAAGAGTAAAGGGAAAAAAATGATAGAGAGAGAGAGAGATGAGGATAAACCGAGAAACGGAATCTTAACTATAGAGAACAAACTGGTGGTCACCATAGGGGAGGTGGGTGGGGGATGGATGAAACATGTGATAGGGATTAGAGTATGCTTGTCATAGGGCACCTGGGTGGCCAGGTCAGTCTACTGGGTGACTGACTATTGGTTTGGGCTCTGCCTTATCTATGGGTTGTGGGATGAGAGCCCCAGATCTGGATCCACACTTGGCACAAAGTCTGCTTGTCCTTCTCCCTCTGCTCCTCTGCCAGCTTGTGCTCTCTCTCTCTTTCTGTGGAATAAACAAAGTCTTAAAAAAAAATACACTTGTCATGATGAAAAAAATTAAATTAAAAAAGAAAAAAATTGAAATGGGAAAAGTCTTTATGTGGTGGTATAAGAGAATTAATCTTTTTCTCATATATTTTGTATTGATCTCTAGTAAGCACTATTTATTTAAAAGAAAATATATCAACTTTTTTTTTTTTACTAAAAATTGTGAAACTGCTAAAAGGAAATTTATAGTTTGTGGTTTTCTTTTTTATTTTTTTAAAAAGATTTTTATTTATTTATTTGACAGAGAGAGATCACAAGTAGGCAGAGAAGCAGGCAGAGAAAGAGAGGAGGAAGCAGGCTCCCCGCTGAGCAGAGAGCCTGATGCAGGGCTCAATCCCAGGACCCTGAGATCATGACTCGAGCCAAAGGCAGAAGCTTTAACCCACTGAGCCACCCAGGCACCCCTAGTTTGTGCTTTTCTGCATGTTCAGTGATTTGCTTTGTCAGGGTCAAGATTTGCTTGTTGCATAAAATATTTTAAACTCCAAACATGACTTCACAATTATGTGGGAAAATGAATTAGGGCCTTGTTTGTGAATTACCGTAAGGATATCCTCTCTTCATCTAGTAATTCTTATGGTAGTGTTTTTATCTCAATATTTAGCACTTGCTGGTCATGTATTTTTTTTTAAAGATTTTATTATTTATTTGACAGAGAGAGAGATCACAAGTAGGCAGAGAGGCAGGCAGAGAGAGAGAGGGGGAAGCAGACTCCCCACCAAGCGGAGAGCCGGATTGGGGCTTGATCCCAGGACCCTGGGATCATGACCTGAGCCGAAGGCAGAGGATTTAACCCACTGAGCCACCCAGGCACCCAGGTCATGTATTTTTTTAAACAAATCTTTTAAACTGCATTTATATAACTTAATATTTATATTATATATTAATTTATATAAATTCATATAAGTCAACTTATATAATTGATTATATAATTATATAATTAATTTATATAATCAATTACATGAATATAAATTACATATTATAGTTATATTATATATAAATTATGTATATGTTAACATTAAATACATTTAATATTAACATTAAGTGCATTTAATATTAACATTAAATATACTTAATATATGACTTATAATTTATATTTATATAAATTAATAGGGTCTTAAGTTGTAAGCATAATTACTACAAAAAATTTTTCGTTTGTTGAACTGACATTTGCAAATCAGCTAATAATTAAAAGAGCAAAAAGAAGAAAGAGAATATTGATCCACTGATGTTTTAACATGAGAAGAGGACTTTAGGGAGACATTTGGATAAAATTAATGATTGGTGATAAAAATCATACACTTTATATAAAAACTGAAACTGATTACTTTTTGTATTGTCATTCACTCATCCTGCCTCTTGTTCATAACAGGGACTAAATTATATAATGAACAAATAATTGGTATTTTTCCACTTCTTTAGTTCTGTTTCCCAGGTCAAATATTTTTTGTAGTTTTTTCTTTTACTGAGACATATCTGACATACAACATTGTACTAGAACACACTTCATGAGCCATCTGATTCACTGCTCTGTGTATACCTTACATGTCTACAGATCTTTTCCATCATGTCTGATAATTTCTAGACAGTAAAGAATGCTCTTGAACCAACAGCATGACCACCCAGTGCTGTTGCTCTTGTGGCTCTGACCACAGCGGATCCAAAGTCCTCCCTTTGAGAAACAGGGGGAACATACAACTCCCACAGTCCTGTATGCAGTAATAGGCTTCCTTGCTTACCAACTCAATTTTTAAAAAAATATTTCTTCAAATTCTGCAAATAAAATAAAAATAATACAAATTTTAAAGCCTTCCTGTGTTTGGCCTGATGATGGCTCTGTAACGGTTCCCCAGTATTCCTGGACTGACAGAGGATGCCATTCAGTGGTCAAGGCCCCTGTGATCACAGCACCTGGGATTCCAGGCTCCCCAGCTCACCAGACAGGAAGGTTTACTGCTTTACCCCCCGTAACAGTCACGGGATGATTCTGTACAGCCCCCACCAGTTTGAAATAAGGATTGTGGCACTTCTCACAACAAGAGGGGATTCATGACACGAAAAGATGATAAAAGCTTTATGCCAAGACATTAACATCGTTTCATTACTAGCCTCAGAAAAAATGTTTTTTATTGAAACAGTAAATATGAAATAAAATAAAAAACACATTTGGATACATGAGTCAAGGTTTCTAAATATTGTATAGAAACATATATGAAAAAAAAGATTTTAAAACTTTTCCAACTATACGTACTGAAGTAGATCTTATTTTATTTTGAGACTTATTGGTTTTGTGGAAGCTTGTGTATCTGTGTAATCAACTGATTTCAGTAAGTATTTGAGTAAATTTTTTATCAAGTTGTTAACTTTTGAAGTTAACTTTCTGGGTCAGATTAAGAAACTGATCTTACTTGTTACTGTTGACATAATGTGAAGTTTCTGTTTGCAGTTAATTTAAAGAGTCTAAAATCAGATACTTCGTTATTATTTTTATCACATTAGCTATAAATCGTTTAGGAATGTTTTGTCTTTGTTTTTGTTTTTACTTTTAATTTCCAAGCATTTGTAGGTTTTTAAATTCTATGCATATTTTCTACTTTTTTTTTTTACATTGAGTTTTTAGTATCATTTCTACTGTTAGAAAACATGAATTTATCCAACAACAACATGTGTTGGAGAGGATGTGGCGAAAGGGGAACCCTCTTACACTGTTGGTGGGAATGCAAGTTGGTGCAGCCACTTTGGAGAAGAGTGTGAAGATTCCTTAAGAAATTAAAAATAGAGCTTCCCTATGACCCTGCAATTGCATTACTGGGTATTTACCCCAAAGATACAGATGTAGTGAAAAGAAGGGCCATCTGTACCCCAATGTTTATAGCAGCAATGGCTACGGTCGCCAAACTGTGGAAAGAACCAAGATGCCCTTCAACGGACGAATGGATAAGGAAGATGTGGTCCATATACACTATGGAGTATTATGCCTCCATCAGAAAGGATGAATACCCAACTTTTGTAGCAACATGGACAGGACTGGAAGAGGTTATGCTGAGTGAAATAAGTCAAGCAGAGAGAGTCAAGTATCATATGGTTTCACTTATTTGTGGAGCATAACAAATAATATGGAGGACAAGGGGAGATGGAGAGGAGAAGGGAGTTGAGGGAAATTGGAAGGGGCAGTGAACCATGAGAGACTGTGGACTCTGAAAAACAACCTGAGGGTTTTGAAGGGGCAGGGGGGTGGGAGGTTGTGGGAATCAGGTGGTGGGTATTAGGGAGGGCATGGATTGCATGGAGCACTGGGTGTGGTGCAAAAACAATGAATACTGTTACACTGAAAAGAAATAAAAATTAAAAAAAAAAAAAAGAAAAGAAAACATGAATTTAGTACTAATATAATTCAGAATTGCTCTACCCCTGCTCTTTTAAGTCTGTTTGATCTATTAAAAGCTGACAAAACAAATTTAAAGTTTTATATTATTATTATGTTTTCTCTATTTTTCTGGCATATTTTTATGTGGTCACTCATTCATTTACTGCTGTAGTTGAGAACTCTTTATTAAACATCAAATTATATCTAGTTCTCTTTGAGTAAAGGGGAAAAAAAAAACTGGGAAAGGCCAATATAAATTCTTGCTTTATAGCATATCTGTTCTATTAGGAAAAGCAAGGAAAAATAAACACATAAAATACAAACTCTTTAAATAAGGAGACATGCAAAGGGAAAAAAAATGAAACAGGGACGTAAACAGGAGAGATAAAGAATAGAGTGTTACTATCCAAAATCAGATGGTGAAGAAAAGAACAGCAAAAATCTGGTATTTCAAAAGATTCTTTAATAGAAAGCAAGGAAGCAGAGATTGCAAGAAAAAAGACAACAATGGCAGAGACCCAAAGAGGAGCTAATTCTTGGAGCCTTAAAATCAAATAGCAATCACATCAATGAGGCCACAGCACCCTGATAAACCTGGACATGGTAGCAGAGGATGTAAGAAAGGGAATGTTAAAGACCCTGGTGGGGAAAGACAGGTCCCTGCCCTGTGCTGTCATGCTAGGGTGTTTTATCAACACCAGTGATCAGTAACCCCCTTTAGTACCCAACTACAAGAGAATCTCTGGGCTAATAATGCACATTGTTTTCCTTTCTTTGCTCTATTCTTTCCCCCAATTCTGTCTTGTCTTGTCTTGTCTTGTCTTCTCTTCTCAACTCTTCTCTTCTCCTTCCCTCCTTTCCTTCCTTCCTTCCTTCTCTCCCTTTCCTCTCATTTAAAGTTTCCTCCCTTTCCTCTCATTTAAAGTTCCTCTCATTTAAAGTTTCCTTTAAACGTTCAAGGTCCTTCTCAGATACAGCCAATGATAGAAATCACTAATATGTGCCAAATTCACCCAAATGCTGGAGGTTTCACTTAAATTACATACTAAAAAAATAAAAAATAAAATAAAATAAAAGAGAACTGCAGACATTTCACTATCCTCTGTACCAGGGACCCCATCTCCTGCATATACCTGAGCAAAAGAAGGAAGTTCTGTTTTCTGAAAAAAAACCTCTGGCTCAAGGAAACCAGATATAGTTGAGAGTAATCAAAATAGGGGGACTGAGTGAAAACCAGAATCCTAAATAGTAAGACACCTCAACTCCAGGAACACAAGTGGCCAGGTTTATAGCTTGGCTGCACCCTCACAGACCCCTCCCCAGGAGCAGATCAGAATGTTCCATTACAGGAATTCTGCCCTAATGAAGATTAAAGACACATGAATTCTGCTATGACACAGAAGAAGAGCAAGGTCACCCAAACTAAAGTTCACAAGTTGTCCAAATATGTATATAGATTCAAATCGGTGTGCTTAGAAACTAACATTTAAAATAAACAAGAAACTAAATTACTGATAGTGACAGCAAAGGAAACAGAGACCAAAACACCATTTTAAAGGTGATCACGGGCACCTGGATGGCTCAGTCAGTGAAATGTTGGACTTAGGCTCATGTCATGATCCCACTGTCTAGGGATTGAGCCAGGGTCCTGCTCCTTGCTCGGCAGGGAGTCTGCTTCTCCCTCTGCCCTTCATCCTGCTCATGCTCTCACTCTCTTTCTCTTTCAAATAATACCATAAAATCTTAAAAAAAAAAAAAAAAAAGGTGACCCACAGTTAACGTAGGCAATATGCAGAGCAGACATAAATTAATTACCTGTAACTCATCCCCCTATGGATTGAGAAAATATTCTACTGACAGGTGGGGGGAGGGAGTAGAAAATAGTAAAGTCGGTTGAAATTTTAAAGTATGTACATGAAAACTATAATAATAGACCTAAGATATAATTATTGAAGATATTTCAAAAAACAGTAAAAACTCCATTAAAAACAGATAAAGGAATTGAATAACCATTTGTACAAAGAAGATACACAAAGAACCAATAAGAGAGGAAAAAAAAAAAAAACAGAGAAAGAGGGAACATACCTCAACTCATTCTATGGTGCCATTACCCTAATACCAAAACTATTGGGGGGGGGGAATCACAAGAAAAAACTACACAAAAAAATATTCCTCATATACACATAGAGCCTGAACAAACCATTTTTTAAATGCTTTAACACATGAAAAAAAAAAGTTACACATCACGAGCATATATTATTTACCCCAGAAATATGACACTGATATAACATCAAAAATCAATTAATTTAATGCATTATATAATATAATAAAGAATTACAACCACAAGGTCATCCCAACAAATGCACAGAAAGCATCTGACTAAATCCAACATCTATTCATGATAAACAATCTCAACAAACCAGGAACAGAATAAACGTCTCCAGTGTATAAAAAGCATCTAGAAAAACCTACAACTAAAACCACACTGAATGAAGGAAGGGATACCTTTGCCGTGAAATGGAAAAGAAGGTAAGTATATCCATCTTCATTACTTCTTTCTGTTCAACATTTTACCAGAGGTTATAGCCAGTGCAATAGAACAGGAAATAAAAATTAAAGTCATCCGGATTAAAAAGAAAAGATGTAAGCATTTCTTTATTTGCAAAGGACATGATCCCATACCAGTAACCTACAAACTAGAACAAATAATTTTAACATGTTTGCAAGATAGAAAAATAACACCCAAAAACCAACTGTCTTTCTATATACTAAAAATGAACAGTTCAAAATTGAAATTAAGAAGCAAGGTGCATCTGGGTGGCTTAGTCGGTTGAGTGTCAGACTCTTGTTTTGTCTCAGGTCATGATCCTGGGATGACTGAGTCCTGAGTGAGGCTCTGTGCTCAGTAGGAGTCTCCTTGAGATCCTCTCTCTCCCTCTCTCCCTCTCCTTCTGCTCCTCCCCAGCTCTCTGTGTCACAAAACAAATAAATAAATCTTGGGGGGTGGGGGAACAGTAGTAATACCACAGCCAACTAATACTTTACAAGTGAATCATGAATACTTAATGGTGAAAAGACAGTATCTTCCATAAATGGTGTCTCCCACATACTTGGTTTTGATTCACATTTCCTTGATGATTAGTAAGGCTGAACATCTTTTCAGGTACCTGTTGGTCATGGCTATGTCTTCCTTGGAAAAATGTCTATTCAGATTCTCTACCCATTTTTTTTTAAATCAAATTATTTGGGTTTGTTTGTTTGTTTTGTTTTTTTGCGAGTCAGTTGTAAACATTCCTGGTTTGCAAGTATTTTCTCCCATTCCATAGGTTCCATCTTCATTGTCCTGATGGTTTATGTTGCTGTGCAGAAGTTTTTAGTGATGTAGTCCCACTTGTTCCTTCCACCTTTCATTATGTGTGCTTTCAGTGTCATATCTAAAAACTCACTGCCAAGGCCAATGTCAAGGAACTTTTTCTGTGTTTTCTCCTAGGAGTTTTATGGTTCTGGGCCTTTTTTTTTTTTTTTTTTTTAATTTCAGAGGGAGAGAGAGCAGAAGCACACGGAGGGGTAGACTGAAAGGAGAAGAAGACTCCCCACTGAGCATGGAGCCTGACATAGGGCTGGATACCAGGCTCCACAGATCAGGACCTGGGCTGAAATCAAGAGCTGGATGCTTAACAGACTGAGCCATGAGGCACCCTTCTGGGTCTTATTTTTAAGTCTTTAATTCATTTAAGTTAATTTTTATATAACATAGGGTATGGGTCCAGTTTCACTCTTTTGCATGTGAATATCCAGTGTTCCCAACACCTTTTACTGAAGTCAAAATTTGCATATAGATTACCCATTACCAAATGAAACAATGCTTTTCCCCATAATTCACATGACTAAAGAGTTCATGAGGGTGTATCTACATATTATTGATAGAAGAGCAAACTGAAAAGCAATCTCTGAGACATTTAATTTCTGAGTTATATGTGCATCACATATGTTTGTTATATATCTAGATAGGCAGATATGGGATTTATGGCTGGCTCTTTATATCCAGATTTTTGCATCACAAGGAGACACTGCATAACAATTCCCTGATATTTTGGTAGTTTCCAAAATACATATTATGGAACAGGAATATTGTCAAATGATTATTTCATAATAGGAAATACATGGGCTTATATATGCCCACCCAGACCCAAGGTACAAACATTTGAGTCTGACTATGATATCAATATTAGATTTGAGATCTTTGCTGTCATTTCATTTACCTCTGAGACTGAATACCCTAAGGACAAGTGGGTGTGGGAGCATATGACATACACACAAAACAGAAGCAAGGGAAAAATTAGCAGTCATCCCTTTCAAAACCAGAAAGTATGTATGTTACAGTATATTCATAACTATTATTCTTAACCTCCTAATTAGAACATAAAATATGAGTAACTAACAAAAAGTGTTAGTGATACAGAAGTTCTTAATAAATACCTGATTGTAACTCAATTGACAGACACCTGAAAATGTTATTAATGGCCAATCATGAGCAAATGTTCTAATATTAATTCTTGGTGAAGCCAACAACACTGTATTATTGACTTAGTGGACAGTGGAGGGTATATAAGTAACTCCTTTCACTCTATTCTTGACCTTATACTTGTGTATAAAGACTCTTCACATGTTAATACCAGTGTGAGAGATGCACACATTTGTTCTCATCATTTCTATGTGAGAAACGTCAAGCTTAGCTGGTTAAGTAAAATATTTTATGTGAGAAAGTTAAATAACCAACCCAAACTAGCACCATTACAAGACAGCAAGTCTGAAATTGAAACCTAAGTCCCAATTCCAAACTCAGAGCTTTTCCCTCAAAAAGCTGGTTAGAGAAGAAGAAAAAACTAACAAACCAAAAAATTGGCTAGAAAACCAAATACTTGAATGAATAGCTACTGTTTCCTCATCAAACCTTAAGATTCCACCTTCTCCTGACCACCTTAAACAGAGTCTCAATAGCAAATTCTACACAGATCTGTGAGGTTTTCACGAGAATGTTTGTTTAAATAGGTGATATTTTGGAAATATCTTTTCTTCTGCTTGTGATTATTGCTTGTGACTATAATGAACATTCATTCTTGTTGTTTCTGAAAAGGTACGCTCTTTGTGTTCAGTGAGCTCTTTTATGTTTGTTAATTAAAAATGTGTAGCAATAAAGGACAATCCCACTAATTGCGCCTGGCAGCTGGCCCACCTTGCAACAACCCCCGCTTCCTCCCTCTTCTTCTTTGTTGAGGCAAAGTTGGCCCCGTAAATTGAGGCAGCACTGTCCAACTCCAGATGGTGAGGAAAAATCACGACAGACTCAGTGGTTAGAAGTCTGTTCCTAAGACCCCGCGTTGCAGCGTTGTATGCAGGTGGCAAATAACAGACCCTCCCTTGTTGCAGCACTGTTTTGAATACAGCAGCTGTTCATACAAATTTACTTCATTCTTTTCTGCAATATCTTGGAAACCTCAACCTTTAAAAAATAAGCAGAAATCTCAATTTTCTTCAGGGATACACTGTTTTTTTTTTATAACTGGTACAGAAAGAAATATAGTCTCTACCTGAATATAAATAAAACCACTGGGATTGTATATTCCACTGGGATTGTATTTTTCTAATAATTACAGGTATTTAAGCTGTTGAACACATCTTTGTTCCAAAACATAATTGGAAATACATTATTTTAAAGAAATTAGTCTGTAATTGCTTAGTGACATAAAAGTAAAACTTAGATTTTTTTTACTTTTAAATGTATTTTTTACTTTTAAACATATTTTACTTTCACATAAATATAACTTATCAGCCTGATTTCCTAGAGTGACCAAAATATATTTATACTGTTAGAACTGTTTATGCTACTTTGAAACTGTTAATTCACTACATCTATTTTCAGTATGTAATACTTTTATTAAAATAAAATATATATAAGGAAAGGAAAAATAAGATGAAAACAGGGAGACAAACCATAAGAGACTCTTAACTGTACAAAGCAAATTGGGGGTTGCTAGAGGGGAGGGGACTAGAGGGAAGGGGTAACTGGGTGATGGACATAAAGAGAGCACTTGATGGAATGAGCACTCAGTGTTATATGCAAATGATGAATCACTGAACTGTACCTCTGAAACTAATTTAAAAAAAATAAGAACTTGAAAAAAATAAAAAATAAAATAAAATACATAATGCATTACATGTAAAATAAAATAACTGAAACCTACTTCTGTAAAGTGTTGGATGGATTTCAATTATGTGCATGTCACTACACCAGGTTCAGTCTATGGCAGGAAACAAACATTAGAATGTAATGTGCTGTAACACTCCTTAAAAATCTGTGCTGTGCTGCTCAACAGAAGGCTGAAGGCCCATGAAGAAGCTGGAGAACCACCTAAAACAGTCATGCAGACAATATATTTTGGGTTTGTGAGGGATAGACACCGCAATCAACCAGTCCCAACCAGAGAGTTACACCAACTCCTGTAAGTGTAAAAGTGAGGTGAGTCTCGCTTTTCCTTTCTAATGTCACACCCTCTTCTCTCTGCTTTCTCCAGCCAACCTTCCTGCCTCCCTTTGCCCAGCTTTCTTCTTTTTCCAGTTCCCTCAGGATGTGTCCAGACATAGGCATCTTTCTCCAGCTACTTCTCTCATCCTCTGTCTTCTACCTCTATCTTCTATACCTTTCTCAAACTATATTTCCCTCTTTCCAACACTTTTGTTGTTTCCTAACCGCCCCAAGAGTTACATATGACACAGAGTAACAAAGAAGAAAGTGAATGAAAAATTAAAGATGGAAATTTAATGTTTCAGAGATACAGGTAGTGCAACGCAGGTTTGACAACTCTAAAACACCAGAGACCGAGGCTCACTCCTCCTTTACTGCTCTAACATCCTGAGCAATGTAGATTTCTTTCCTTAAATGTGACTCATGGTTCAAGACGGTTGCTAGAGCCCCAGACTTTACAAATGTGTTCCAAGAAGGAAGAAGGGGAAGCAGTGGGATAGAAAAAGGATCTATACCAGAAAAGGCTCCTCCTTTAAAAAGCTTTCTAAGAAGGTCTTCTCAGAGATTTTCCTAGAGGTGTGTCAAAGGAAAGTTCACTCAATCTCCTCTTACATCTATTAGGGATGAAGAAATGAAGGGATTTAAAGGGGGTGGCTAGAAGTTTCTGTCCCTCACTGTCCTCCTTCATTCAGTCTCTGTAACAGAAAGTATCTGTCAACTGTTGGTCTACAACACAGAGGAAGCTCTAGAAATAATTACTGAATATTTCTACAGTTTACTCATTTTCTCCTTAATGTCCTAAATTAGCTAGTCTTACAGAACTCTGCATACCTGTAACTGTTACCCAAACCCATTACTAAACTTGTCTGTGAGAGAAACTCTTCATGATGTTTTGTTGCATTCATCTTATAAAATATCTCTGGGAGGTAGAATCTATGTGACTGGACCAAAGCCAGGAGTGGAAGTGTTCGCTGCAGGGTTATCTGCCCTGGGGAATGCCTGAAAGGCTTCTGTTTACCTTTTTCTCAAAGGGCAAACTGCAAATCCTAAAGGGTTGCAGGTTTTTGTTCTTCATGCTGCTACAGTAAGAACTGAAATCACAATACTGACACTGACAGGCAACGCAAAAAATTGACAACAGCCACCGTTTATTAAGTACTGAAGTACCAGGCATTGTGGTAGACATTTTAGTTACTATACATCTCTAAGAATATTTGACATACCTAGTAGAAGAGATGACTACATCAGCATCTACCGGATAGCACACATTCCAGGCTCCATCTAATACCTACTCCTTTGGAATATCCAGAGCTTGTAACTCATGTTTAGTAAATCCCCTGGGATATTCTAATGTCCCAACTAAATTTGAGACCCACTGTACTAGATTAAAAACTTTTCTCAACAAACAGTATCAATTTCAGACACAATGGATAATATCATAATACCCAGAGAAGAATAACAAACTCCTAAACTGTTTGCAATTAGGAGAGACTGGCTGGCTCTGTCAGTACAGTGTGCAACTCTTGATCTCAGAGGTATACATTTGATCCCTACACTGTGTGTAGAGATTACTTAAAAATAAAATCTTAAGGAGTGCCTGGGTGGCTCAGTTGGTTAAGCGTCCTACTCTTCATCTCAGCTCAGGTCTTGATCTCAAGGTCATGAGTTCAAGCCCTGCTCCGGGCTCCACCCTGAGCAGTGAACCTACTTAAAAAAAAAAAAAAAAAAAAAAAAAAGTTAAAAAAATAAAATATTTTCTAAAAGAAGAGATTTATGAATTTGCAACTTAGAATTTATAAGATCTGAAGCTTTAAATAGGGCTAGTATGTACATCTGCTATAGTTTGAGTCCTATTTCAGGTTGGCTCAGTAGGCTATGTGTGGTTCTCATTACAGACTCTGTGTTCAGTGATTCTCAATTAATCCTCCATGATAATTAGTGTTTCAAGATGAAGAACACCTTCAAAAATTAGTATTATTGTCAAAACCAGATTAACCAAAGGGATAAATGTAACAAGATAATGGCATCTAGAATGGTCACATCCAGTTGTCAAGACACTTAACAGATGATTCTTTCTCACAAAAAAAAAAAAAAGCTACTACAATCTATGTATATCATAATCTTTTTCAGATAGCTTCTAAATAATTATTTAGATTCTAAATAATTCTCCCACAAAATCAGAGGATATGAATAATTTAAAAAAGAATTCCCCAAATCACAAATTTTTCAAAAACATATTTTTTTATAGATTTTATTTATTTATTTGAGAGACAGCACATACATGTGGGGGCGGGGGAGGGGAAGTAGACAGAGAGGGAGCAGCAGATGCCCCACTGAGCAGGGAGCCTGACATGGGGCTCGGCCCCAGGATCCTGCAATCATGATCTGAGCCCAAGGCAGATGCTTAACCAACTAAGCCACTCAGGTGCTCCCAAAAGACATTTTCTTAATATATGTATACCAACATATGTACATGATTTCTACAGTTGTTGGTAGAATTATTCACAAATATTCCAGCTCTTCTACTTCAGGCCAAAAGGCAGGTTGAACTGCCTTTTGAAATTTTGACTTGGCCTCGAAACTCTCTGGCCAATGAAAATCTGAGCAGGAGAGCCCAAAGGAAGCTTTAAGAACAGTGCATCTAGAAATACAGATATATATATATAGATATACACACACACACACACACACACACACACACACACATATATATGTATATATATATTTTCTTTTGCCCTGACACAACTTGGAATGTTTCAAGTAGTAATTACATCGTCCTGGGTCCTGGCATGAGGAGGATGTGGGGCAGAGCTCCCTAGCCCACGATGGACATGCTGTAAGGGTGAGAAATAAAACCTTCCAAAATGGCCCTTTTCACATCCAACAATAATTAAAGCCTAGTTATGGAAAAGAAAAGAGCACCTACTGTAGTATCAATCTACTAAGAAAACTCAAATTTCTCTGTAAGTGTAATTCCCAAACAACTATGAAAATGTATCATCAAGAAGAAAAAAAAGATCAGCTTTCAGCAGAGAATGTTAGTGAGCTATGCAAAAGGAACAGAGTACAATTCAGCCTTTTCAAGGACACAAAACAATGGCTTTAAGACTTGTGAAAAGAAAGGGCAGACCCCAGCATACAATCAATAACTAGTGGCAGCAAAGGCACCATCATGTGCGTTCAGTTTAAAGACAAATTGTTCTTTTACTGACAGCCACTCCCGGCTGCGACCCGTCTGAATGATTTAAGGAAACCATATGGCTGCAAAATTAGCAGGAAAACACATCCATCTCAGAAGGAAAACTTGTAAAGTTACAAATATTTTTCTCTAAAACAAAAGGGTTATGGTCATACCTGATAATCAAGACTCTTCACAGCAGGTTAATTACCAAGTTCGGAACCTATCTGTGTATCACTGGCCTGGAAGGCTCACAGTAGTTTTTCCATATTTCTGCCCAAGGACTCTTTTGACAAAAGATTACTTGTGACATTAGGTTAATTTTGCTTCACCTTTCTTTCAACTTTATTTCCTCATCTTTTAGAAGCGGTTTCCTGTTTATTTTAGAAGCTTAGGAGATGCTGACAAGTAGAGTTTGCTCATGATGGCATAAAGATTGGGAGTAAGGGCACCCGTATTCAAATTCAGGTCACATAAACTTACCAATTTCCTTTAAAAAGTCTACGAAAAATCACACTGCAGCACCGTGCACGCTATGTGGCACAAAGCAGGCCATCTGCTCTTCCCAATATGCAGACAAAATGCAGCCTGTCTTAACTCATAACGTCGTATTTCAAGCTTTGATATAAACAGTTGGTTTTGGCATAAATTGTACATGTTTAGGGGGCACAGCCCCTGGTGTCCCTTGTTTTCAGGTGTCAGATCACATTTCTCCCACACACAAGATCTATGTTCACATTCTATGAAAATGAGGGATTTCTTGAGATGTTTTTATAAGCCATAGTTTTGCCTCACACAGAATACTGAACTAAATACAATAATTTTTTCCCAAAACTTATTTTTTAACCAAAACAACTTTGTGATTTTATGAAAACATGCATTGTGCCAATTATGGTTTACTGCAATCCATACTAATGATATGAAAAGTCCCATACAAAGTATACCCACAAAGCCCACGGAATGCTTACTTTATTATTATTTTTTTTAATCAAATAGGATGAGTAAAACTTCACTGGACCTGCTTTTCTAATCTACAAACAGAAAAAAAAAAAAATTCCCCCAAAGAGAACTGAATAAGACAGCACCACGTACCAAAACACATAATATTTACTTGGTCAATAAGTATTGCATAAACACTTTATGCAGAAGAGGAAAACACACAGATCTAGACTGAGTCAGACTCAGGATTCAAACCCTGGCTGTTGTACTAAGTGATCATATGACCTACAGGCGAGCTCTAAACCTACAGAAGCCTCTGGGAAGCTACGAACAGTTCTGTTCTACAGTTATTATAAGAATTAAGAGAAATAATGTATAGAAGTTTCCTACCGTGGAGACTGGCACAAGTCAACAAATGCTAGTTCCCAGTTCCTTTCCCACTAAGAAACAGGAAATTAGGGGCACCTGGGTGGCTCAGTGGGTTAAGCCTCTGCCTTCGGCTCAGGTCATGATCTCGGGGTCCTGGGATCGAGTCCCACATCGGGCTCTCTGCTCTGCAGGGAGCCTGCTTCCTCCTCTCTCTCTGCTTGCCTCTCTGCCCACTTGTGATCTCTCTCTGTCAAATAAATAAAATCTTTAATAAAAAAAAAAGAAATAGGAAATTATACTTTCCAGCCCCATTGTAGTTAGTACCATATAGCTAGTTATAACAATGTGCTATGGACAAAAGTGCCAGCCAAAGTACAAAACAAAACAAAACAAAACAAAAAAACCCCAAATCCTATTTCTGATGGGGAGGCTATAAGATCAAACAGTCCTCACCCCCAGTTCCGTGTGTCACACAGCTACACCCCACATAAAACCAACATGAGTGAGAAATAAATGTCTACCATGTGAAGCCAGAAACTGCTATCAGCAGTGGGTTGCTGCCACGAACAAAACCTAATGTAGCACAGGATAAGGAATTAGAAGGAAGAGAGAAAAAACAATTGCAATTGAAGATTGCAGTCAGAGAAACTGTCAGCAAAGGTAAATTAGGAGGCAGACTGTGAAGCTAATGGACTTGTCCTTTTAGGAAAAGAGTAGAAAATCGAATGACAGTAGCACCTATCTGGCTGATATTGGCAGCATTTGGAACCACGCTACAAGAAGAAAGTGAGTTCATGGAAAAATTCATGAGATGAATGGCAGGTACAAGTGGGAACAGAGAGAAGTGTGCTTCTGCCTGAAGAACAAGCTTGTGTCAGGTAAACGTGGCCTCAGAGAGCCACAGGACATTATCAGAGGGGGACTAGAAACACCTCAAGATGAGCCCAGTACTCTGCACCACTTTCAACTACGATGCACTTGTCAGTTTTCATCCGTGCAAAGGAGGCAAGATGCTGGGCGAAAAGCAATGACAACTAAAAAGCACCTAAGGTAAGCCGAGTCTGAACAGTCTTACAGATTCAGGAGAAAAATAATAATCAAGTTCAAGGGACAAAAGAAGCTGGAATTAAGCCAGACCTCAGAAACACACAGTATCACTTGAAGTAGTCTGTGGATTCCTCAGTTTTGAATGGAGCCAAGAAAAGGAGAAGTGGGAGCTGATGCTGAAGCCAGAGCACCAGTCTTGCCACATGTGTACACCCAGGGCTCCCAGGTTCCCCGCAGGCTCGGAGTATCACCAGAAGGACTCCCAGGACCCAAGCCATTACACTGGCAGTGCGGTTATAATGGCCAAGGATACAAGATGGAATAGCAAAGAGACGGAGGATGAGGAGAAGTCCAAGAGAAAGCAAGAGCAAGCTGTCCAAGTACTATCCAGGGGAGTCATATGGGGCATGATCAGTTCCCCCAGCAGCACTGGGTGGTAACAGGTTCAAAGCCTTGGTGAATGGGAAGCTCAGCTGGGTCTCAAGTCCCAGGGTTTTGACTGGGGCGACGCCTGCCTCACTGACCTGGTACTCAGACCTCAGCCCTTCAGAGCAATCCTACCTATGTAGGTCAGGGTGGCCCAGAGACTGAGGCACACAAAAACATCTGTGTCGTGCAGAATATTCCAACAGCTCAAAGGTTATTTCCCCAGGGCCATTCCTGAAAACAGGACTTGCTGTGGAAGGGACAGACTTGAGCAACCCTGGTCTGCTATTAATCTCTTCCTGTGTACCTGGGAAAACAAAAAATTGAAATTGAGAAGGCCCCAGAAGATGATGGACTCAGATAATTAGCATAAAGTTTTAGGCAGGGCCTCAGAATGGCATGTTATAGGAAGACTACGGGCGGTCTAGAGAGGTCACATCCTTACCCCTGGAACTTCTGACTATGCTTAGTTACATGGAGAAGAGGGATTGAGGATGCAGGTGGAATTAAGTTCACTAGTCAGCTGCCCTTTGGGGGACATTATGCCAAATTATCTGTGTGGGTCCAATATAATCACAAGGGTCCTTCCAACCACAAGAGGCAGAAGAAAGAATCTTAGAGATAGAAAGGGTCATGTGATGAAGCAAGCAGAGTCTGAAGCCATGTGTCTACAGGACTGAAAGACGGCAAACTCTGAAGATGGACCATGAGCCAAGGAATGAGGACAGACTCCAGAAGCTGGAAAAAGGAAGGGAATAGCTTCTCCCCTAGAAGTTCCAGAAGAAACACAGCCCTGCAAAAACCCTGGTTTTAGCCAAGTGAGCCACACTTCAGAGAGCTTTTCCCCAGAGCTGTATGATAATTAATTTGTGTTGTTTTAAGCCATTAAGTTTGTGCTAATTTGTTTCAGTAGTCACAGAAGACTAATGTAGTTTACTCATAGGATGTTAAGGACATCAACCCTTTTCTCCTTCTTTCCTGTTTTCTCTTCTTTCTTCTCTAATAAAACTTACTGAATAGGTTCATTACTTTGTTGGATTGTGACCATGTATGGAAGTGGCCATGTACTATAAGTGACAAAGTATCCCTCCAAAGCACAACAGATGTGTTGCTGGTGTACCCATACTAGCATGAAACAAAGTGGTCTTTATTAATTTATTAGAGAGCAGGGGTAGAGGCAGAGGGAGAGATAGAATCTCCAGCAGACTCTGCATTGAGCATGGAGCCTGATGCAGGGCCCGATCTCCTGACCCTGAGGTCATGACTGAGCCGAAATCAAGAGAAGGGCTCTCAGCCAAATGGGTCACCCAGGCACCCCCCCGAATCAAAGTAGCCTTTAAAACAATGGACACTGTAAGAGATAAATCCATATGAGTCAAGCCACAAGTAAGATTTAAAACCCCATATCTCTACGCACATAACATAGCCTCAAACATAGAAAACTAACAGAATTTAAAAGAAGACAAATTCACAATTAATGCATATTAACACTTTTTCATTAGTAATCAACAAAGCTAACCAACAAGTATGTATATGAAGCAGAATTTTCAAAACTGGCACATTCTAGGCAAGTTTCAAAAAGTTTTAACAGACTGGTAATGTTTTAAACTCTCTGATCACAGTGCAAATATGATAGCTATCCATGGATGTTTGGAAATTAAAGGACTAATAAAAAACTCAAAGGTAAAATGAAAAATTAAAATAAAACATATAAAAAATTAACAAAATATACATATAAAATTGTGTAGGAAGCAACTAAAGCCCTGTTGTAAGGGACCTAATAGCATTAAATGTATATGTTAGAAAACTAGTCTGAAGACATTATTTAAATATCCACCTCCAAAAGTTAAAATGATGACAGTATATTAAATTCAGAAGAATTAGAAAGAATAAGTAAAAACACAAATTAATTTAATATAAAATAAGCATGGAGACTGTACAGCCCACCAGAAATCAAACGCAATCAGAGTGGACTAAAGAGTAACTGGGGGATTTCCCACTTGCATCTCTTTATTTCTATCTCTTTTAATAATGAAAATGGAATATGAGCTATTTTACTGTATAGAAAGATTTTCTCAGCTACTATGTTTGTGTTCCAGCAAGTCAATTATCAAAACTCCTTTTTTTTTCTTTTTTACTTGTTAGTTCATAAAGGGTAAGGACATAAGGACATTAGTCTGTAATGGTTAGGGACATGACAATCAGGAGACTCCCTGTTTCAAGTAATTTCTTCCATTGAGGTTTGTGTGGCCACGGCCGTGGAATTTATTGTCATTACACATCAATGTTGTCATCTGTACAGTGAAGATTATACTTTAAATCTTGAGTTTCTTGTGAGGACTCAATGTAAAGCCGCATAGTACCTGGCATAGGTAAACATTCAGCTCTTGGTAACTATTACTGTTTTTATGCTAGGGCGGACTTTTCATCTCAAACTTGAAAGTCCTACAGTCTACAAAAGTACAGCTAAAGGATGTCACGCAACCTTGTTCATCTGAACCACAAATCACTTAAGACTTCAAATTCTTCTTTTTAATCTTCTCACATGCGTTGGTAATTTTATTTGAACTCTCAAGATTTATTCTCATTTTTTAGGTGCAGAGGAGTCAATAAGGACAGAGAACTGCACATTTTCTTTTTTTAAGAGAAAGAATGCAAAAATACTGGTTGTCTCTTATTACACTAATGTTAAACATCTCCATGCAATGAGATGTACTTAAATATTATCAGCCTGTTTTCCTTCCTTCTTGACATATTTTCAGAGTTCTACTGATGTCACAAGCAAAATGTGAATTGTCAAATTAACACTTAACATGGTCAAACGTTAACCAGAAATACACCTCAAGTGCTGGGGTGTCATCAAGAATCCACTGAAGAGGAAAGAGATCCCGGAGATGGAAGAAAAAGTCTGTGATTCCACAGAGGTTACGCTCGGTAGGGAGATAAAAATGTATTTGCTGCTTCAGTGAGCCAGTTTAAATTCACCAGTCTTGATGGAGGTGAATGAGCTTGAAAATGTTTTCTTAGGCTTTTTCCCCTTACATCGTCTGTTGCTGCTTTATTTTCTGGCCGTAGTCTTACCAGATGCGATGTTCAGGAGTTAGAATTCTAAGCATTTCATAAACATAGGGGATAATTGTCAGATTTTAGGAGAGGTTATATAGGTGCCTTAGGTGAATGAGAAAATATGATTTACCATAAGCATACCAAGCAGCCAATGAGTTAAGATTAAACTAATCCATATATATTCAATCCAGAAACCTGACCAGGAGGCAAAATAACAGATCTGAGGAAAGTGACATGTCTTTTAGATGAGAACAGGAGATTTCCCATGATATGCAACATTCTATCGTGCTTTATGTTTATGTAAGGATAGGGAATCATTACTCCAATTTTTCAGAGGATGAATCACAGAGATACAGCAGAGCTTGCATGAGGTTGTATATTCTAGTACCTGGAATATGATTTATTTTTGTCACTTTCCACTCCTCTGACATTCGCTAGTACACCAAGCAATCTCCAAAATTCAAGATTCCTGATTTCAAGGCACAGCCTAAGATATTTTAAGAGAAAATAAGGCAGAAGTCAAGCTCATATTAATTCATGGAATCTTGTTTTGAGTTAGAATGCCACTGACTCTTGCTATGAAAATTAGGTCACAATTAGGACCATTATCTACAACAAGAAGCTTTGGCATTTAGACTTTTCTTCTTCTTGTCCACAAAACAATCCTGTGTTTTTCATAGGAACAAAAGCTGGCAAATCAACGCACAAAGACAGACTGTACAATTGTCCTATACAGCGAGGCCTATCTCCAGCTCTGATATGTAACCCTTCGTTCCTCCAGCCAGGAAGCATAATAGACAAGAAAGTGACTAGCTAGGAGCAAAATGTGAAATTCTAAGAATTTGCATGTTGATGATTTTCACTCTGTTACTCTTAACTTCTCCCATGCCCTATGTCACTCCCCAAGAATCCAATTTCCTTATACTATTGGCTGTTTGATTTTTTATTGAGGGTCCCCTAAACTTGACCCATCTTATAATGTCACATGCTCCAAAGTTACATCTCTTATTTCTTTTCCAAAAAAACTCTATTTATTCCACTAAAAAAAATCTAAATTAGATATCAAAAAAGTCTGATTAAGTCACACTAAACAAAATGTTCTTATAAGACAACTCATTTCCTTAAATTTCTTAACCCTTCCCAATATATTCTCCTTTTAATTACAATGATTTTTAGAGCATATCAATCTCAATAATAAGGTATTTAGTAATAGGTTGTATTTTTAAACCCATAATTTTCAAATATATATGTATATTTTACATTAAAGAATATTTCGTTGAAGGCTCTGGATGAAGCCTGCATCTGAAATCAGTGTCCTAGGTCCAGAGACATCTGTTTCCAGCCAAGACAGAGTAAAGGAAACTCCCCTTGCCCTCCTAATAGAACCAGCTAAATCACTAGAAAAAATATACAAACATCGCTTTTGATGACAAAAGACAAGGATGGTGGTGTCTGGAAGAAACAGATGAGATAATTTGATTGTTCCGGTTTACTGTTCTGAGACGTGTTGGAGACCATGATGTGGAGAGAGGGCACCCAGGCAGAGACAAGCAGACTCGGGTCGAGGAAATGCTGCAGAGAATACAGGCTCATCAGACAGACAGAGCTCTAAAACCAAAGTGCCAGAGAGGGAGCATGTCTGCAATGCACAGAGTGGTTCCCCTGTACTGAAGAGGGCACATGTGTCCGGAAACTACCAGAGTTTGGGGGGCGGGCAGGGGCAGCCACCCAGAGGACTACAAGGGATAGCACACAGCATGAGCAAATAGCTGAGTACAGTACTATCCCCCAAAACCCTTAGCACCCAGACTGGTTCAGCTCTACCCAGATCAGAGGCAGCTGTCAAGAGCAGACAGAGGGCTCCTGCCTTAAAATAGGGGAGAGTAAGCCCAAGGAGCAGCACTGCTCTGCCCCATTCATAGATATTAAACCAAGACTCACATATCAAACCACTTTTGAGGAACTTACCTTCATCCAGCACAAGTTCAAGAATATTTATAGAAAATCAAAAAGAGGTAAAATTCATAATGCCTGCCATCTAATAAAAAAAAGTACCAGGGGGACGCCTGGGTGGCTCAGTTGGTTAAGCGGCTGCCTTCGGCTCAGGTCATGATCCTAGAGTCCTGGGATGGAGTCCCACATCGGGCTCCTTGCTCAGCAGGGAGCCTGCTTCTCGCTCTGCCTCTGCCTGCCACTCTATCTGCCTGTGCTCACTCTCATGCTCTCTCTCTCTCTCTCTCTCTGACAAAATAATAAATTAAAAAAAAAATCTTTAAAAAAAAAAAAGTACCAGGAATGAAAAAAAAATGGCACATAATTATCAGGGGGGGAAAAAAAATCAATGAACTATAAATGAATAAGAACTGACAAAGATACCAGGATTTGCAGAAGAGGATGTTAAAGCTATTATTATCACTGTATTCCAAATGCTCATAAATTTAAGAAAAAAGGTATAGAAGACATCAAAAAGAAACCCAAATCAAATGCAAAGAACTGAGAACTACAATATCTGAAATAAAAAAATACACTGTATGGGAGATTAGACATTACAGTTTAAATTTCAAGGCACAGCAATAGAAACTGTACAAATGGAACATATAAATTTTTAAAAACAGAAAAAAAGAAAAGAATATCAATGCCATATAGGACAAGTTCAACCAGTGAATATACTTGGAAACTGGAATTCTTAAAGAAGACAAGAGGGAGAGAGAGACAAATTACTTGAAGAAATAATGTCTGGAAATGCTCCAAATTCAAGGAAAGCTACATAAATCAATAAATCAATACACTCAACAATATCAAAGCAAAAGAAACACTAAAAATGTAACCAAATTCCTCAAAAAAGGGATAAAGACAAAATATTAAAAGCAGAAAAATAAAACAACTTGTTACCTATGGTAAAATAAAAACAAAGAAGACAGCAGACTTCTTGTCTGAAGAAAAAACACCTGCTAGCAACAACCAACAGAATACTTTTCAAGCATTGAAAGAATAAAGCTGTCATCCTAGATATATCAATCCAGTGAAAATATCTCTGAAAAAAAAGTTAATAGAGACATTTTCACATACATAACACCTGAAGGAATTAATCACCAGAAGACACAGTCCAGGAAATGTTAAAGGAGTTCCCTCAAAAAGCAAGAAAGTGATTCCAGATGGAACTGCAGACCTGTTCAAAGGAACAAAGAGAAACAGTAGTGGTAATACATGGATAAATATATTAATTTTACTTGGTTTAAATATGTTGAAAAGTTAATGGACAGCTTAGTAAAAGCAAATTACAATATATTGGGAGGGATAATATGTAGATATGTATATATGTACATATGTAAGACATATGATAAAAGTAACATGCTATATATGAACAAAAACACAAAAACCAGGAGAAAATACAGGGACAGTACCACCACAACCTTCTTACACTATTAAGTGGTAAAATATCACTTGAATATTGACTGTGATAATTTAAACACGTACTTAAATAATAAGCATCCTAAAATAACACAAAAATTATATTCAGCAAAGAGATGAAGTGGGAGGAAAAATAATGAATACAAACATGGGAAAGAGAAATAAAGAACAAAAGAACAAATATAAAACAAACAATAAATTTACAATAGAAATGTTAGTGGTTTAAACATTCTACTTAAAAGACAGAAACTGTCAGATTTCATTCAAAAGCAAGATTTAATACTATATACTGATCACAAGAAACCCAGGTTAAATATGAACACATAAATAAATGAAAAGTAAAATGATGTCCATTTATTTTGCTAATCCTCTACCCTCCCAAAAAAAGGAAGGTGAAATCCCTTTATAACACAAGACAAGACAGAGTTCAAAGTAAAGCATACCAATTGGGATATAAACAAATAAAAGTCATTTCATAATGATGAAAGGTCTACTCATCAAGAAACCAAAACAATCCTAAAAGTGGAAATACTGAGAGTCCTAAAGATTCTCCAGAGAAGGAATTGGCTCAAGTGATCATGGAGGTTGGCAAGTCCAAAGTTCAGAGTAGCCAGCATGCTGAAGACCAGAGAGCTGCAATTCAAGTCTGCAGGCACTCTGCTGGCAAAGTTGTCTCTATCTTGGAGGAGGTCAGTCTTTTTCTTAAGGTCTTCCACTGACTGGATAGGGCCAATGCATATCATGAGGACAATATACTGTTCAAAGTCTACTGACTAAAATATAACTTCACCTAAAAATATCTTCACAGAAGCATACAAAATAACGTTGACCAAATATCTTTGTACCATGGCCTACCCAAGTTTAACCATAAAATTAACCATCAACCTTATAACAGTACTTCAAGCTACATGAAGCAAAAACTGATAAACTGCAAGGAACAATATACAGATCAGAAATTAATGTCACAGATTTCAATACTTTTCTCTCAATAAACAATAGAATATGAGACCAAAAAAAAATCAGTAAGGCTATAGAAGATTTGACCAATATAATCAAACAACTTGACCAAATTGATGTACGGAAAATGCCACACAACCAAAGAATATGCATTCTTCTCAAATGCAAGCAAAAGATTTATGAAGATGTATCTTATTCTGATCCATAAAACAAGTCTCAATAAATCTAAAAGGACTCAAGCTACATAAAACGTGCTCACTTATTATCATGGAATTAAATTATGCATCAATGGTGCCTGGGTGGCTCAGTGGGTTTAAGCCTCTGCCTTCAGCTCAGGTAATGATCTCAGGGTCCTGGGATCAAGCCCCACATCAGGCTCTCTGCTTGGTGGATCTGACTGCCTCTCTGCCTACTTGTGATCTCTGTCTGTCAAATAAATAAATAAAATCTTTTAATAACTAACTAACTAAATAAATAAATAAATAAATTATACATCAATTACCAAAAGGTCACGGGAAAATCCAAAAATATTTGAAAATTAAATAATACAATGCTAAGTAACCTGTGTGTCAGATAATTAGTCAAAACAGAAACTGAAAAGTAGTATGACTTGAATAAAAACAAAAACATAAAAATCTGTGGGCTGCTACAAAAGCCATCTTTTGGGAGGAAATTATAGGATTAAGTAAGTACCAATACTGAAAATAAAGGAATGTCTTAAATTAATAACCTCACATTCCATATTAAGAAATTAGGAGAAAAAAGAACAAATAAAATAAAAACTATGTAAAGGAAAAAAGAAAAAACAAGATCAGAATGCAAATCAGTTAAATAGAAAATGAAAAAGCAACAGTGCAAAGCAATGAAACCAAATGTTCTCCATAGTGTATGAAGAAACTGACAAACTTCTAGCCATACCACTTGAGGGAAAAAAACAGATAACAAATGACCATTATCAGTAATGAGGAGTTATTACTACAAATTTTATAGTTACCAAAAGATAATGAGGAAATATGAATAATGTCATGCTAACAATTTTGATAATCTATATGAAATGTAAAAAGCCCTTGAAAAACACAAAGTACCAAAGCTCAATTAAATATAAATAAAAAGGTACAACGTTATAGTTATAAAATAAGTAGGTCATGGAGATGTAATATTATCCTGCCAACTATACTTAATCATAGTTTATTACATATTTGAAATTTGCTAAGGAGTAGATCTTAAAAGTTCTCATCACAAGAAAAATAAATCTGTAACCATGCATGGTGAAGATGTTAACTAGACTCATGGTGATCATTTTGCAACATAAACAAGTATCAACTCATTATGTTATATACCTGAAACTGATATAGTGCTGTATGTCAATTATGCCTCAATAAAAAAAAAATAAGACAATAAATAAATAACCTGAATAGTCCTGTATCTACTAAACAAATTGAATCAGTAATTTAAACCAATCTCCATGAAGAAAACTCCAGACCAGACAGATGCACTGGTGAATTCTATCAACATTAAAAAAAGAAATCATACCAATTCTATTTAACTTCATTCGAAACACTAAAAAGAAGGGAGTAATTCCCTATTCATTTCATGAAGTCAGTATTATCTTGAAGCCAAAACCAGACAAAAATATTACAAGAAAAGAGAGAATCAAAGAGGATTTTCAGGACCTTCATCTTTATTTATTTATCTCAGGTCCTTTTATGTTTAGGTCCTTTCTATCTGGTCCCCTACCTAGGATAAACGCCATTTTATTTTAATGTATCATCATTTCTATACAGTGTCAATTAGCTCTACTAAAATTTCATAAAATTCATAAAATCTCATAAAATTTCAAATAAAATTTGTAGCTATTCATGACATATTGGTCTTCAGTTCTCTTTTCTAGACAGTTTTATGTCTTCCTTCACATCCATCTACTTTGTTATTTTCTCATCTGTTGCATTAGCTATAACTTCTAGTACCATGTTGAATAGGAGTAGTGAGAAGATCTGTGCATTAGGCTTTAATGACTTGTTTTGTTATGCCTTTCCTGTTATGCAATGCTTGTTTCTTATGCCTTTTCTCTAAGGCTAGATTTGCCTTATTTCTAGAGTATGTATTATCTGAGATGATTAGTGAATGCTTCCAGTATTCACAAATTTAAGTTAAGCATCCCCCAGCCATACAAAAGAGTCACAACTCCCATGTTGTTTTTGATGTCCCTGGCAGCTGTGCTTTATCAGGGTGTTTTTAGTTTTGTTTTTGGAGAGGCCTCCTGGATTCTTACTTTGCTTAGATACAGCTTAGTATTTGGACAAAGAATCAAGGGAAGTCCTATAAGACTAAATAAACTGTGGTACATTTAGACAATATATTTATTTTTCAATGCTAAGAAAAAATAAGCTACCCAGCCATTAAAAGACATGGGGAATCTTTTTCTTTTTTCTTAAGATTTTATTTGTCAGAGAGAGAAAGAGAAAGAGAGCACAAGCAGGCAGAGCAGCAGGCAGAGAGAGAGGCAGACTCCCTGCTAAGCAGGGAGCCAGATGCTGGACTCCATCCCAGGACCCTGGGATCATGACCTGAGCTGAAGGCAGATACTTAACCAACTGAGCTACCCAGGCATTCCAAGATGGAGGAATCTTAAATGCCTATTACTAAATGAAAGAATCTGATCTGAAAAAGCTATTTACTATATGATTCCAAGTATACGACACTGCAAAAGGAAAAAAAAAAAAAACATGTAGAGAGTAAAAAACTCAATGTTTGCCAGAGGCTAGGGGAAAGGGAGAGATAAATAAGCAGAGCATTAAGGATTTTTAGAGCAGTAAAACCACTCTGTATGATACTATAATGCTGAATACATGTCATTATCCATTTGTTCAAACTCACAGTGTACAATACCAAGAGTTCACCCTGATGTAAGCCAGGGATGTGAAGTGATAAAGATGTGCCAATGCAGGTTCATCAACTTAACAAATGTACCATTTTGATGGGCAATGTTGTTAATGGGGTGGCTATGCACATGTTGTCAGGGGATATATGAGAACTCTGCACCTTCCTCTCAATTTGTTATAAACCTAAGACTGCTCTATAAATAAAGTTTAAAAAAATACACTGTTTGAGAGTCTAGCAGTAAATGGGAAAATCAGTGAATGCACGTTTTCTGGAAAACAAAAAACAAAAATGAAACAAAGCAAAACAACACCAAGTGTTGGTAAGGCTGTGGAGCAAAAAAAAAAAAAAAAAAAAAAAAGACTGTGGAATCTCCACACTGTTCTCCAAAGTGGCTGCACCAACTTGCATTCCCACCAACAGTGTAAGAGGGTTCTGCTTTCGCCACATCCTATCCAACACATGTTGTTTCCTGTCTTGCTAATTTTTGGCCATTCCTCAAGAAATTAAAAATAGAGCTTCTCTATGACCCTGCAATTGCACTACTGGGTATTCCCCAAAGATACAGATGTAGTGAAAAGAAGGGCCATCTGTAGCCCAACGTTTATAGCAGCAATGGCCACAGTCGCCAAACTGTGGAAAGAACCAAGATGCCCTTCAAAGGATGAATGGATAAGGAAGATGTGGTCCATATACACTATGGAGTATTATGCCTCCATCAGAAAGGATGAATACCCAAATACCCAACTTTTGTAGCAACATGGACGGGACTGGAAGAGACTATGCTGAGCGAAATAAGTCAAGCAGAGAGAGTCAAGTATCATATGGTTTCACTTTTTTGTGGAACATAACAAATAACATGGAGGACATAGTGAGATGGAGAGGAGATGGGAGTTGAGGGAAATTGGAAGGGGAGGTGAACCATGAGAGACTATGGACTCTGAAAAACAATCTGAGGGTTTTGAAGGGGCGGGGCGGTGGGAGGTTTGGGGAGCCAGGTGGAGGGTATTAAGGAGGGCACGTATTGCATGGAGCACTGGGTGTGGTGCAAAAACAATGAATTCTGTTATGCTGAGAAGAAAAGAAAAAAAAAGACTGTGGAGCAACTGGAATTCTCATACAATGTTTGTAGAAGTGTGAATGTATAGATGCACTTTAGAAATCAATCTAGTAATTTCTTGTAAAGGTAAACATGCAACTACTACTCTACAATGCAGCAATCCCACCTTGAGCTATTTATTCACAAAATGTGAGAACACAGGTAAACAAAGGGACTTGTATAAAAATGTTTGTAGCAAATCTATTCACATTAGCCGAAACACCAGAAAGCTCCCAAAATGTCCATCAACAGAAAAAATGGATAAATAAATTTTGGTATATCTTAACCATGAAAAAATACTTTACAATAGAAAGAAACTGATCCACTCCAAAATATAGATCAACCTCAAAAACATTATGCTGAATGAAAGAACCCAGACACAAAAGAACCCATATTGTCTGATTCCATATATGTAATGTCCTTTAACAGGCAAAAGTAATATATGAGGCAGTAAATTAGAACATGGTTACTGGGGGTAGTGGTAACTGATTAACTGGGGTCGACAAAGCAGATTTTTCTTGGGTGATAGAAATACTGTAGATCTTAAAAGAGTACATGAATGAGTGCATTTATCAAAACTCCCCTTAATACATCTTAAATTCTGTATGGTTTAATATGTGTGAATTATTTCTCAGTTAAAAAATGCATAAAGTAAGTACATCTGCTCAGAATCTAGCTACATTGTTAAAACCACAAAGCTCAGTAAATGGTCAAATAAATAAGCTTTATTTAAAAATCATTACAAGAAACATGGTGGAGAGTCCTTTTTAAATTGTTTTTTTCAAAAAAAATAGTTGTTTGGGGAAAGTAATTAAGTTATAATAATTAATAATAATTATAATTTAGGAACAACCAGAAATCACACATACAAATATCAATAAGGTAATTGTTCTAAATTAGAGTGGTTTTTCTCCACTCAAAACTGACAGAGGCAATGATATGCTCAAATTACTTCTGCTTCAAATATGACATTAATACAGAATAAAAAGCACTAATAAAAAAAATAAGAATAAGAATAATAGTTAATATGTATTGGATTCACTATGTATCCAAACTTGTTCCAAGTACTTATCATATGTTAATTCATTTTATTCTTACTCCTACAATATTTGAGACAGATAATACTAATAGCTACAATTCTTGTATGAGAACATGGCATAAAGAGATTAAGTAATTTGTCCATGACAAAGCAGATAGATTAAAACTCAGACAATTTATTCCAAGTTCTGCTGTTCACCAGTAGAATACACCACCTGATGATAAACAGATGTCAATACAGATGCTCACACCAGGATTGGATTATAGCAGTGAATCAAGATATAAAACAATGATTAAGGATACAAGCCAAAATTAGCACTGCTCTCTGAATTTCCTTTAACACCAAAGAACTTTTTATCATAATTCATGCATGATGTTGATTCCCAAAATAATGTCTATACCAACACAACTACCTTGAAAACCAGACCTATATGCAACTGTCCTACTTGACCTGTCCATTTGGATATCTATTAGGTATGTCAACCTCAAAATCTCGCAACCAGGAATATTAATTTTCCTCTCCTTACTCCTTGCAAACACAACTCTCTTGTAGTTTTCTCCAACTTAGTCAACTTAATGAATAGCATTTCCATCATCCCAGTTGCTTGAACTATAAACCTGAATATATTCTTCCCTCTTCTCTTCTCAAATAATCTATAGTCAATTTGTCAGCAGATCCTGCTGGTTGTTCCTTAGATACTTCTTCAGAACCTGTCTACATCTCTCTAATATATCCCAGTTCCAAGCTACCATACTATATTGCCTGACTTGTTTTAGTATCTTCTAAATGGTCCTCAGCTTGCACTCGGAGTGATTCTTTTAAAAAATAAATCAGATATGTCAAGACTGCTCAAATCCTTAAAGCTAATCCCCTATCGCCCAGAGAAAACACCGACAAATCTGCAGGTGATTCTAGTGCCCTGCTATTTCTCTCACTCTGTCCCTGATTTCTCTGGGCTCACATCTTTCCAGTCACACTAGCCTACTGCTACTTATGGAATATTCTAGCCACAATGTGCTCAGGGTCTTTGATTTGTGCCGCTCCACACAGAGCTCACTTCCTCATCTCAAATGTGGTCTTCTCAGGGACCAACCTTTTTTTTTTTTTTTTTTTTTTTTTTTTAAGATTTTATTTACTTATTTGACAGAGAGAGAGAGAGTAGGCAGAGAGGCAGGCAGGAGTCGGGGGCGGGGGGGGCAAGCTCCCCACTGAGCAGAGAGCCCACTGTGGGGCTTGATCCCAGGGTCCTGAGATCATGACCTGAGCTGAAGGCAGAGACTTAACCCACTGAGCCACCCAGGCACCCTAGGGACGAACCTCTTTAAATTCTTTAAACCCAGGGTGCCTGGTGCCTCAGTTGGTTAAGCATCTGCCTTTGACTCAGATCATGGCCTCGATTCCTGAGATCAAGCCCCATGTTGGGCTCCCTTCTTAGGAGTGAGCCTGTTTCTCCCTACCCCTCTTGCTCTTACAATCTCTCTCTCAAATAAATAAATAAAATCTTTTAAAAAATTCTTTCAACCCACTCCCTGCCAGGCTAATCCTTATCCCTTTCCCTGCTTTCTCTTCAGGGAACTTAAGATATTCTAAACTACTATTACTAGACTGTAAGGGCCTACTTAGCCAGAGCGATTCCATCTTGGATTCAACAGTCATTTTGTTGTTTATGCAGTAAAACTTAAACTGACCCTTTCCCCCGCCCCCACCAGGGGACTTACTTAGAAACAAGTCTCAGAAACCAGTCCCAGGTAACAAAGCACAAATACAAGGGTGGGCCAGGCCAGGTGGAGACATCCAATCAGTGGGGGGGCGCATACTGTCTCCCTAGCTACCAAGGAGTAGGAGCCCCACCCTTTGGGTGCCTTTTGGGTGCCAATTCTAACCAAGGTGATAGGCTAGTTCAAATGTCTACTATAGGGTAAATTGTAATTCAATTGGTCACTTATGTGTGACCTAACATGACTGTGCAGCTTTCTCTGTGTGTTACAATCTCAATGGCCACCTGTGCATGGCCAGGCCCAACCACATGGCCTTTGCCCTTAAAAGCTAGTCTGTAAGGCAGAGAGAGGTCGCCCTCTCCGTAAGAGGTGCGGCCCCAGCCGGTGGGTTTGATTCTTGATGCTTGGCACAGAATAAACCTTCGCTTGACTTTTGCTTTGTATCAGTCTCGCTCCTTTAATCACGGACCCATTAGTGGGGGACCTTTCAATATTTCCATTCTTTTTTAATTATCTTTCTTCTGCAGAATGTCAGCTCTGTGACAACAATGATCCCTGCCTGCTATATTCACTGCTACACAAAGTTCCAAAGCCTAGAACTCAAAGAAAGTGGTTGATTACATGAATGGATGATGGATAAACACATCAACCCTTGCAAGCCATGATCCACCTGGAACACCAGACGCTGAGTAGAATTCCCGAGTTTCCATATCCCCACTCTGTGCTCTGTCCAGGGCCTTGTTCCCCCCATTGGACCAGGAAATATCTTTCTTTCTGAAGTCCATTTCTCCCTCAGCAGCCACAGTCCCAGTTTTGTCATTATCAGATAATTCTGAATGGTTAATTTAACACTTACTGGGTGGTCATAGTCCTCAGAATTCCATTTTGTTCTAAGTCTGGAAAGAAATCCTCAAGCCTCAGCTCACTCTGAGGACCCTTTCCAACAGCCACGTTGCCCTCTGGAAGAAGGAGTCTGATACAGTTATCTGCACTGTGAACTGGAAGTGTGAATTATCATTATTCTAATTCCAACCTCTCTTCCTATGTCTCTCTGCTCTGCAGCATGATAATATGCCTACTCAGGTCTTCTAACTATTTATTTGTGGGTCAGATGTAGGACGTATTGGTAATCACCAGCTTCCCTTCCCCTTAAATCAAAGGCAGGCCCGAACCCCATACAGTGGAATAGAATACGTAGTCTGTCCCCAGGTCTCAATAAAAGTGGACGTTAAAGGCTAATGTACATTTTTATGACTCTTGTGAGCCATGGAAAGATGAGAAAAGAAATTAAAAGCCCCTCAGAGCAACACTGAGGAACAATATACTCCAAGGGCAGGCAGAGACATTGTTAATGTAGGAAATATTATTTCTAAATATGAACTAAAAGCATATAGTCTCTTAAAATATTAATGTTTGTCCTTGGAAAGAGGTACTTATTGGGCAGGTCAGTACTGATGGTCTGGCAGGCTGCAGCTCCCCCTGGAGGGAGTTCTAAAAGGAAAGGGTCCCCAGGGCCCACCTCCAGCACAGCTCCTGTACCACCAAATTCTCCCAGCTACTGGAGCAGCTGAGAGTTAGGGAACATCCGAGTTGGGAGCATCTGGAGATGGTGCCAAGCAGAGTGCAGACTAGCACGGAGAGGGGGGTGGGTGAGAAGTAAGCTCTCTCCTTGCAGGAAAGGTGTGAACTTTAGAAGGAGGGGGTGGGGAGCTTAACATGAGGGTTTCTCAGAAAACCCATGCCAACCCAAAGTCAACAAACCTCAGTCATGAGTGAGGGGAAAATCCCCTGGAACCCCCTTCCTGAGGCTCCAGGAATGACCAATTAACTAGAACTTTAACGTTTAATTGCTTACAATGTGATTTCCTTTACAAATTGCCCTGAGCTTCCTGCAAACAAATGTGTATATTAAATGTGGAACAAATCAACGTTTTAGCTATATACTCACTACCTGATTGTTAAGAATTACAATTTATCCCACACCAAGGTTGGAGCTGAATGTCATCCTCAGGAGATGGATATTTAAGATATAAAGCTAAGACATATTCCAAAATTACAAAATAGCTTTGTGAATCTGTAATTTTAAAAAGGGTAGTATCAAGATTTTGTTTGTTATCATTTGGCATTACAGAAAAAGTAATTCTTAAGACTATCACTTGCTACTTCCTCCCGCAGGTAAGACAATGAATATTTGTCATACTCAATGGATGCTTACTTCTAATTTAGATCAGAGGAGGAGTGTAATATGATTTGGTTTGGCTAGATCTCATTCATTTATAGTCAAGGATGATGTCACAAATTCTTAAGTCTCCTTTTATTGCTAAAAATAATCAATTAAAAACAACTCTTTTTTAGACTGGAAGATTTGGTTGATGCTGATTGTGCAATTACACAGAAGATTTCCCACAAACAGAAGCAATGTGTGCCAACTTGAGGAAAAGCGTTTCTGAGTATTTGCAAAAGCCAACTTACTGCCCTTCACTCTCATTTTTATTTCTGGTTTTTCTGTTTGCATGTCTGCCCCATAACACGGCCACCTGATCACAGTGGAGCTATGTAAGTGATTCTTATGATAACAAGATGGATTGTGGATTCCAAACTGCATCTCACATTTAATTGCATACTTAGAGATTTTAGCAACTTTTTTTTTTTTTTTTCTCCAGGTACAGGACACAATCACCATGTAAGAAATGCTTGAGTACAGAAGACATCATGTGGTTGAATCCTTCAGTGCTTTCCAAGAACAATATCTTTTCTCTAAAGCAATCATTGGTTGTTGGTAAGTCTACTTCTGTATTAACATGCCATTTGTTATGTATCGAATTCAGCATTTTCATCAATGAAGTATAATATTAAAATATTTTTTTAGGGGTGGCTGGGTGGCTCAGTAAATTAAGCTTCTACCTTTGGCTCAGGTCATGATCCTGGGATCCTAGGTTTGAGCCCCACATCAGACTCCTTGCTTAGCAGAGCCTGCTTCTCCCTCTGCCTGCCGCTCCCCCTGCTGTGCAGGCTCTCTGTGTGTGTGTGTGTGTGTGTGTGTGTGTGTGTGTGTGTGTGTATGTGTCTGACAAATAAATAAAATCTTAAAAAAAAACACAGAACTTTTTTTCCAAGAATTTTTAAACAGATTACCTGAACATACTGTGTAAGTGTATGATAATGAATTTCCAATCTTTTTGCCTATCATGCAGATTTTCCATAATTTAAGAAGGATGAAAGAAGGTGGGGGCACACCTGGGTGGCTCAGTGGGTTAAGTCATTGCCTTAGGCTCAGGTCATGATCCCAGGGTCCTGGGATTGAGTCCTGCATCTGGCTCTCTGCTCAGCGGGGAGCCTGCTTCCTCCGCTCTCTCTGCCTGCCTCTCTGCCTACTTGTGATCTCTGTCTGTCAAATAAATAAATAAAATCTTTAAAAAAAAGAGAGAGAGAGAAATTAAAAAAAAAAAAAGAAGGATGAAAGAAGCACACTCTCCCTTTGCTACCCTAATTCTGTGATGTGTCCTATGCTATGACTGCACTCTCAACACAAAACTGGCATTTATGAGTAAAACAAGGTACGCTTCCAAAATCACTGAGAGTACTTCCATGTTTGTTTTGGTTCTGAAGGTATTTACATGATGTTGAAGTAAATATTTAGCTGTTGAGTTATTAAAGGCCAAGAACGAATGGTAAGTAGCCAGTGCTGGCCCTGTGCTAGAGCTTAAGGCAAAATTTGGTATATTCATTCTGTACATCGAGTAGACAGGGATGGTAGCCATGTAGGGAACGAAAGATAAAGAAACAAAGGAAAAGGGAACTATACTATGCCCAAACTCCTCAGCTGCAGTGGAATATCAAGCAAATAGGATCAAGGTTCCAGGTGGTGATCACTGTCACCGGAGTGACCCATGACAAAGCCGAAAGTAACACTATATTGGAGTATGGGTGTTAGAGAAAATGAATGAAAAACCCTCTAATTAGACCATGGGTTGGAGACAGTGCTTCCCCTAAAGGGGGAATAAAAGTGACAGTCCACAAATAGGTTAAAATTAGATTACTTTGGTTACATGTTGATGAAATTCTAACTGTTGAACATACCACATATGGCCATAAGCTCATAATTGGTATAAAGAGGGAAAGGGATTAATATTAATATCAAACCTTTATTTTTAACTTTTTATTTTGGTTTAAAGTGGGGAAGTGGTGCCTGGGTGGCTCAGTGGGTTAAAGCCTCTGCCTTTGGCTCAGGTCATGATCCCAGGGTCATGGGATTGAGCCCCACATCTGGCTCTCTGCTCAGCGGGGAGCCTGCTTCCTTTCCCCTCTCTCTGCCTGCCTCTCTGCCTACTTGTGATCTCTGTCTGTCAAATAAATAAATTAAATCTTTAAAAAAAATAATAAAATAAATAAAAAATGAAAGGGGGAAAAATCTCCCTAATTGAAAGTTTATAATATTCTCTTACAGTACCAATCAAGTTTTGTAATGGAAAATGTTTGCTATCTTGCATTAATGCAGCTGGGGAAACAAGCAAATATTCAACATCAGGACACAAAGAAGTAGAAGATTTAAGGTTTAACCAACTATATTAATTTAGAAAGCAGGTAACACATTATTAAATGATGTACTCATTTTAGACACTCACTTTACATTTTTATGCTGTGATGGGCTTTGTGATAAAAAATATCTATGTGACTTTGTTACAATGTACAACTGTTTTCCTAACAGTATAGCTCTTAGATCAATGAGAGAGTATCACAACTCACAACCACTATTGTGTTCTGAGTTAACATAAAGGATTAAGTTTTCCAATCAGATGCATAGTAGATTAGAGACCTTATCCAGTGTTTTGGACTGAACTGTGTTCTCTTCCAAATTCACATGCTGAAGTCCTAACCCCTAGAACTTTAGAATGTAATTTTATTTATGTGGTGTTCAGGCCCATAAGGAACGGGAGGTACAGTGGGGTCATATTGGTGGTCCCAATCCAACAGGACTGATGTTCTCAGTGTCAGAAGAACAGCAGCAGAAATTAAAAGGCCATGAAGACTCAGTGAGTAGGTGGTCATTTCCACACCAAGCATGGGTCCTAGAAGAATCCAAAGCTACCAAACACCATGATGTTGGACTTTTACCCTACAGAACTGTGAGAAAATGAATTTCTGTTATTTCGGTCACCCCACCTGTAGAATCTTCTTTGGCAATGTCAGCCAGCTAACACAATCACAGAAAGCATGCTCTGGGCTGAGTATGAGAACAAAGGGGTGAGTCTGCTGCCTCTGCCCTGGCTGTTCTGCAGGCTCCCAGAGGTGCACCCCTCCATGCTGGGTGAAAACCACGTGTGCAGAGATTACCTTCCTACCTGCCTCCCCAACCATCACCTATCCATCCATCTAGCTTCTTTTATCTGACTTCATCTTATCTATTCCTTAGAACACTGCCTCTAACCAAAAGCTGGCTACTTCATCTAGTACTCCAGAACTGTGAGATGGTTTCTGTTGCTTAACGGAGCCAGTCTGTGATACTGTGTTACAGTAGCCCTAACAAACTAATACCACCAGTATCAAACTTTATTAGTAATTTTAATAATATAAGCAAGCAAGAGGGACAGGAAAAGCAGGGAAAGGTCTACTACAGCCTACAATGCTCCTAGGGCTTCCTTCTTAATTAAGCATGTAATTTTTGTCCAGAATAATAAAAAGTCTCTATGTCAAGGCTGCAGACTGTCTTTCACAAAACAAGGAAGTGTTAAAATTATGAAACACCTGCATTTTATATCCCTAAGAATTGTACAGCTTATGTGACATTCTCCAGGGAGCTGTGCTTCAGAAATCCGGACTTTTGTAAGTTTTTTTCCTACAGTAAATGCAGAACAGAAACATCCCACTCAAAATACTGGATGGGTAAGAATTTGTCTCCTAGCAAATATTGACACCCCAGGCTAATCATGGGGGAAAGTGATTACAGGCCAGCAGCTTTAACTTCCTCCATGCACATCCCCTCCCCTGAGTTTTCTGGCAAATTTCTTTTAGGATATCAAAAGCCTGTCAGAAGCTTTTGACCTAGGAAATTACTAATTCTAACTGAACTACAGCTAAAGAAGAATGAACTTGAATTTAAATTCTCCTGTGATCATTTCAGATTTTCATATGCAATTTTTGTATATGAATTTTATTATTTCTATGTCTTTATGTAATAAACACATGTTCACTGGGAAATTGAAAATTACCTAAAACAAAAATATTAGCAATAAGCACCATTAATATCTGTATGCATATTCCGATATTTTCCATATATTCACACAAAAAATTTATGAAAATTAGCTTTTCATTTCATAATCTGCATTACAAAATTAATAGCATATTGTGAACTCATTTCCAGTCTATTATATATGCTTTTACAAAATAATTCTCATGGCCATTTAGCGTATGCTTATACAATATCATCATTATACGCTAAAGAAGTGTGTGAATATATATAAATATATATATATATATATATTTATATATTTAAAGATTTTATTTATTTGACAGGGAGAAGCACAGAGAGAGAGGGAACACAAGCAGGGAGACAGGGAGAGGGAGAAGCAGGCCTCCCGCCGAGCAGGGAGCCTGACGCGGGGCCCCATCTCAGGACCCCAGGACCATGCCCCGAGTCGCAGGCAGACGCTCAACACTGAGCCACCCAGGCGTCCCGAAGTATGTATATTTTAATGCAACAGTTGACGAACCAAAAGTGCACAGCAATTCAGCAGATAATAAAGCACATATAGAATGCATCTGACCATTTCTCTTGATTGAAAGAGTCGAACAGTACAGCAACCCAGTGGTAAATGTTTATATGCCGACCAAAATTCATTCGTTTTTGCTTCCTGGATGCACAGTGAGGGAATATCCTTGTGTGGGTATTTTCCAGCAAGAAGAAAAATGCTCTAGTTTCTTAGCAGAACAAAAACACACCGTGAGAAGGGCTGATGTGAGCTATGTCCAGCGCACCCTCCCCAGGCTGGGAACCCAAGGCGGCAGTAGCCTGGTCTCTGTCACGGGAGGTGGGGTGGTGGTGGGGCGTGCACCAGGTGCTAGGACAAAGCCATGTGCATGACCACGAAGAACTGTCTGAACCGAAATCATACTCCAGCTGCCCCGCAGTTTAAGCAACTGTACTGTGGATCTGTCTTCCCTGACCCTAAGTAATACAGAATGCACATCCTTCTTAGTGAAGTGAGAATCGCCCACAGCACAGTCTTCACTCTGCATGGAGACGCCTCTGCAGGGTGCCTCTGAACTTCCCATTCCTGATCCCAAGCCTCTGCTTCCAAGAACAACAACATGTCCCTTCCTGGACCGCCGTTGTGAACACTCAGACATTTTTCATTTTGTCCAGGATGTCAGAACAACTCTTTTTTTCTTTTCTTTTATTTTTTTTCCTGCTTCCAAGGTTACTGAAGCAAAAGAAGGCAACATTCCTCTTCTAGCCAATCGGAGCCCTCTCTCCCCAGTTAATTTCTCAACTTAACATTGGTGGCAGAGGACATTGCCCATCATCATATAACTTTGCTACTAAGAAGATCTTGTAAATCATATAGTTAACTTCAACTTTTTATGAATACAGAAACGAATGTTTAGTGTAGTTTGAAAATTTGTCTAACATCACAGAACTATTTGCAAAACTGAGATCACAACTCCGAAATCCTATTTCCTAGGTAAGTACCCTTTCATTAGCTCCAAAATACAAGCATAGAAAAGAGGAAAGAATTCCATCCCGAAAATTCTAACCTTGGATTTTACCTTTCCCATCATCTTTTATGTCAAACCAATCCCAATGCACATAAGTCATTCCTTTCAACCAGGCTAAATTCTAATTGTTCTTTCATTCAATAAACATTTATTGCACACCAAAAATGTATGGATTACTTTGCCATGTGCTAGAGATGAATGGTTAGCAAGATATGGTTTCTTCCTTAAAAGTGATAATCTTGAGTAAATAGCCAATAATAACATAGTATTCCAGATGGGATGTACTCTGTACGGCAGGGATAAATACAGGGTGTTATGGATCTACCTAATTCCAACCTCTTCCACAATCTAAAAAGTCAGAACCACTCCCTTAAAAAAAAGTTTTTGAAGGTAACATAATCAGATAAAGGTGCATGTGAAGGATAGGAAAAATCAAAACCATCATATTTAATAAAACTTTGGACAAATCCTTAGCCTGTCCCGAACTCCTCAAGCCCATTACCTACTCTGGCCTTACTTACATGCTCTTTCTCCTAATGAAGTCCTTGTTTCAAGCAAGAGGATAATGCTTGTTCCAGCAACTGTAAACATCAAAATCCTATTCAGTCAGAGAAGAAATAACTGGAAAAAAACTCTTTTATTCTCTACTTATATCTCTTCTTTACCAAAGTATTATTATTCTCTACAAAATGTAACTGCGTGATGCATAAAATATTTGGCCTTCTTGTGCATGAAGGAGTATGATTTTAAAACGCTGCTGGGTAAATTCTTAAAGATTAAAGAGGCATTCAAAAATTCCTGTAATTTTGAGTGGGAAAAAAATTTGAAGAAGTGAGTAGGCCTGCAGTGCAGTCTCTGGGTCATGAATAATCTTCTCTAAAGTGTCTACAGTTAAATAAGGAATGTCTCTCACTGACAGCATAAGGGCAATTTATTTCACATACTGCTGGACACTGGGGGAAAATCTCTTAAAAACAGATATTCAGGTCTACTTATATTTTATTAAAGGCTTTAATAATAATTTCAAAAATTTATGTTCCATGTTTTATGATGAAAAACACACTTATATTTTACATGTCTTAGAATATCTCCATAAAATTAAAATTTTATATAAATTAGAAATCAACATAGGATGAATGTTTAAAATATATATAAAATAATTTACAAAGTACTTAAGGTGTTAATACAATTCAGTATTTCTCAGAGAAAGATAATTATCATATGATCTCACTGATATGTGGAATCTGGAAATAAAACAGGGGATCATAGGGGTTGGTAAAAATACAAAAAGAAAGCAAAGAGGTAGACAAACCACAAGAGACTCCTAATCACAGAAAACAAACTGAGAGTTGCTGGAGGGGTTGGGGTTAGAGAAACGGGGTAACTAGGTGATAGACATTAAGGAGAGCACAGGATGTAATGAGCACTGGGTATTATATAAGACTGATGAATCACTGAACTCTACCTGTGAAACTAATAATACAATTTATTAATAATTTAATTTAAATTTAAAAATTAAAAAAAATAAAATTCAGTATTTCTTTAAAGGAGATACAGGTAAAATATTGAAATTTTACTAATCAAATATATTATAGTCAAAGCATTTCAAATTGGCATAAGAAAGTTTTGACCAAAGCTCATTAGGAAAAAAATATGAACATACCTAATTATTTCCTGCCTATTTTTTAAGAAAAAAAAACTTACTAGGGTAAAGAATGCATTTAAAAAAAAAATACAAGACCCATCTATCCTGCCTCCAAGAGACTCATTTTAGACCTCAAGACACCTGCAGATGGAAATTGAGGGGAAAGAGTACCATCCATCCTGCGAATGGACATCAAAAGAAAGACAGAGTAGCCATACTTATATCAGACAAACTAGATTTTACACCAAAGTCTGTAATAAGAGATGAAGGGCATGATATCATAATAAAGAGGTCTATCCATTAAGAAGACCTAACAATTGTAAATATTTATGTCCCCAACATGGGAGCATTCAAATATATAAATCAATTAATAACAAACATAAAGAAACTCATAGATAATAATAATACAATAATGATAGGGGACTTTACCATCCCACTCACAGCAATGGACAGACCATTTAGGCAGAAGATCAATAAGGAAACAAGGGCTTTGAATGACACACTGGACCAGATCTTCACAGGTATATTCAGAACATTCCATCCTAGAAGAGCAGAACACATATTCTTTTCACATCCACATGGGACATTCTCCAGAATCGATCACATAATGGGTCACCAATTAGACTTCAACAAGTACAAAAAGACTGAGATAATACCATGCATATTTTCAGACCACAATGCTATGGAGCTCGAAGCCAACCACAAGAAAAAATTTGGAAAGTCCACAAATAAATGGAGATTAAAGAACATTCTATTAGAGAATGAATGGGTTAACCAGGAAATTAAAGAAAAAATGAAAAATATACATGGGAGCAAAGGAAAATGAAAAAATGACAGTCCAAAACCTTTGGGATCGCAGCAAAGGCAGTCCTAAGAGGGAAATATATAACAATACAGGCCTTCCTCAAGAAGCAAGGAAAGTCCCAAATATACAACCCAAACTTACACCTAAAGGAGCTAGAAAAGAAGCAGCAAATAAAGCCTAAAACCAGCAGAAAAAGGGAATAATAAAGATTAGAGCAGAAATAAATAATATAGAAACAAACAAAAAAACAGTAGAAGAGATCAATGGAACTAAGAGCTGGTTCTTTGAAAGAATTATAAAATCAATAAACCTCTAGCCAGACTTAATTAAAAATAAAAAAGAGACTGAGACACCTGGATGGCTCAGTTGGTTAAGTGTCTACCTTGGGCTCAGGTCATGATCCCAAGATCCTGGGATTGAGTTCCACATCAGGCTCCCAACTCAGGCTGCTTCTCCCTCTGCCTGCTGTTCTCCCTGCTTGTGCTCACTCCCTCTTTCTCTCTATCTAACAAATAAATAGAATTTTTTAAAAAATAAAAAAATAAAAGAGAGTGTACTCCAATAAATAAAATCATGAATGAAAGAGGAGAGAACACAACCAACACCACAAAAATACAAACAATCTTAGGAGAATATTATGAAAAATTACATGCCAACAAACTGGGCATCTGGAGAAATGGACAAATTCCTAGAAACATACGAACTACCAAAAATTGAAAAAGGAAGAAATAGAAAATTTAAACAGACCTATAAGCAGTAAAGAAGTTGAAACAGTAATCAAAAATCTCCCAACAAACAAAAGTCTAGGGCCTGATGCTTCCCAGGGGAATTCTACCAGTCATTTGAAGAAGAGTTAATACCTATTCTTCTCATAACATTCCAAAAAAAATAGAAATGAAAGAAAAACTTCCAAACTCATTGTACAAAGCCAGCATTACCTTGATTTCAAAATTGGAATCAAAGTCAAAGTGCAAAGATTTCACTAAAAAGAATTGCAGGCCAATATCTCGGATGAACATGGATATAAAAACTCTCAACAACATGCCAGCAAATCAAATCCAACAATACATTAAACTAATCATTCACCAGGATCAAGTGGGATTTATTCCTGGGCTGCAGGGGTGGTTCAACATTCTCGAATCAATGTGATACACCACACTAATAAAATAAAGGAAAAGAACCATATGTTCCTCTCAATAGATGCAGAAAAAACATCGGACAAAATACAGCATCCGTTCTTGGTAAAAACCCTCAACAAAGTAGGGAGAGATAAACATACCTCAACATCACAAAGGCCACATATAAAAGACCCACAGCAAATATCATCCTCAATGGGGAAAACCTTAAAGTCTTTCCCCTATGGGCAGGAATAAGACAAAGATATCCACACTCACCATTACTATTTAACATAGTCTGGAAGTCTTAGCCTCAGCAATGAGACAACAAAACAAAACGAAAGTCATTCAAATTGGCAAGGAAGAAGTCAAACTTTCACTATTTGCAGATGACATGATAGTCTATGTAGAAAACCCAAGAGACTCCACCAAAATATCGCTAGATCTAATACATGAATTAAGCAAAGCCACAGAACATAAAATCAATGTGCAGAAAGACATTATTTTTATATACCAACAATGAAGGAGAAAAAGAAATCAAGGAATTGATCCCATTTACAGGCCATAGCAACTGCTTACTAGACACATTGCCAAAAGCAAGGGAAACAAAAGCAAAAATGAACTATTTGGATTTTCTTTTTCAGTGTTCCAAAATTCATTGTTTATGCACCACACCCATTGCTCCAATGCAATATGTGCCCTCCTTAATACCCACCACCAGGCTCACCCAACTCCCCACCTCCCACCCCTCCAAAACCCTCAGTTTGTTTCTTGAGTCCACAGTCTCTCATGGTCTGTCTCCCCCTCTGATTTCCCCCAACTCACTTTCTCCATCTCCCAATGTCCTCTGTGTTATTCCTTATGCTCCACAACTAAGTGAAACCATATGATAATTGACTCTCTCTGTTTCACTCATTTCACTCAGCATAATCTCTTCCAGTCCCATCCATGTTGATACAAAAGTTGGGTATTCATGCTTTCTGATGGAGGCATAATACTCCATTGTATATATGGACCATATCTTCTTTATTCATTTGTCCGTTGAAGGGCATCTTGGTTCTTTCCGCAGTCTGGCAACTGTGGCCATTGCTGCTATGAACATTTGAGTACAGATGGCCCTTCTTTTCACCATATCTGTATCTTTGGAGTAAATACCCAGTAGTGCAATTGCAGGGTCATAGGGTAGCTCTATTTTTAATTTCTTAAGGAATCTCCACACTGTTTTCCAAAGTGGCTACACCAACTTGCATTCCCACCAACAGTGTAAGAGGGTTCCCCTTCTCCACATCCTCTCCAACGCTTGTTGTTTACTGTCTTGTTGATTTTGGCCATTCTAACTGGTATTAGGTGGCATCTCAATGTGGTTTTTATTTGAATCTCCCTGATGGCTAATGATGATGAACATTTTGGATTTGATCAAGATTAAAAGTTTCTGCACAGTGAAGGAAACAGTCAACAAAACTAAAAGGTAGCCTATGGAATTGGAGAAGATATTTACAAATGACATGTCTGAAAGGGTTAGAATATAAAATCTATAAATAATGTATCAAACTCAAGACCCAAGAAATAAATAATCCACTAAGAAATGGGCAGAAGACATGAACAGACATTTTTCCAAAGAAGACATCCAGATGGCCAACAGAAATGTGAAAAGATGCTCAACATCAACATCAACATCATCAGGAAAATGCAAATCAAAACCATAATGAGATAACCATCTCATACCTGTCAGAATGGCTAAAATTAACAGCACAGAAACAAGTGTTGGCAAGGATGTGGAGAAAGGGGAACACTCTTAAACTGTTGGTTGGAATGCAAACTTGTATAGCTACTCTGTAAAAGAGTATGGAGAAAGTTAAAAACAAAACTAACAGGGGGGGG